>NC_137618.1:4744146-4769146 GCF_963280865.1 Gymnoscopelus braueri | reverse complement strand
TTGTTCTATGTCTGTTGGCTCTGGGCGGACGATAACGTAACACCAGAGCACAAGGAAACCGATGTTTGTGATGCGCCTTCAGCGCATCACTTCCGGTTGGTGCGACTATGTTTTCATTCCCACTAACAATATTTCTACACGGAACACTAACACCACTTCTCCCAGAGAACATGGATCGTTTTGGTTATAAGCCCACTTGTTTCTATGATGAAAGAGTAAGTTAAAATGTGAATATATTTCCGTGGTTTTGTCTGCTCCGCGGACGCTATTGTTAAATGAGTTTCGGTTTGTTTCGAGGGGGAAAGATCGACGGACATGTGAATCCCGCCCATTACATGTGATTGGGTAAAGCGCGGCCTACTTCCTGATCTGAATGCGCACTCGTTATGACGAACCTCCCCGACAGATTCCAACGCAGTGCAGAAGCTGTTCTTGAGAGATTAGGGTTACTGTAATATGTATGAATTGATCTGCAGGTCAGTGCAATTTTAGGATTCTGTTGTGGCTGCAGTTGCAACTTGTTGCGGCTGGCCTTCAGTGTGCAGAAACATTATGACAACCCAACTAACACATTATAATATGATTAACTTTCATAAAGATGATCTATGATTGTATTGACTAGGTTCTGACTAGGTAAAGCGAATTTCCAAAGCTGTAAGCTATCCTAAAACACACCTATTATTTGCTGATATTCAGCATATTTTGTGATATTATTATGCCTTGAATTGAGTATGGTTGTGTTGTTAATTTGGTCCCTATTCTGAAAGTTAGAAAGATTAAGCATAACGATAAAGACATTTAATTGTGCAGGATACTATTTCAATGCATTAGTGATCATACTTACTATCCAACCCAGCAAAGTGAATGTTTGTACATTCACACCTTTGTCACATGATCCAAACCACACTTCAGCCTAAACCACTTGTGTTGCTGCTTCCTGTACATTTCTACTCTACTGACAACTCATTGTTGTCTTCAGCCTTTAACCCATTAAGACCTGAGGACAATTCTACAAAGTGCTTTTCTCATGTTGTTTGTATGTTCATTTCATATTATAGTCCATGTCTCCTGCATCACTGACTGTATCAAATGCTGCTGCTTACGGCAGTGGTTCTCAAACTGTGGGTTGGGACACCCAGGGGGATCCCCACGTAAGACCCCCCCCCACGAGGGGGGGGGTCCCATATGACAGTGAAGTGACAATTTAAGGACTTTTAAGACCTTTTTAATACCTCAAAAATAAAAAAAGAGATACAAAAGGGTAAAAAATACCATTATTGCATCAAAAGTAATCAACAAACTATACTACAAAAAGTAAAACTGGTCAAACACTGGCCAAATTGTTAAATAACTCAAATATATTGTGAAAATAGCAGATCTGCAAGCTCACTGAGTGTTGCGTTGTGAGCTTGTAGATCTGCTATTTTCACAATAGTTATCTGTGGAAACGAGTCAAACCAAATTCAATGCCTCAATTTCGACATTTCAAGTGCTTGTCAGGGTGGGGGGTCCCCTGTTCAAATTATGATTATTTTGGGGAAAAGGTTGAGAACCAGTGTCTTACTGCTTACCACTATACTGCTAGATGTGACAAACGACATTGTGTAACAACATGGACACACTAAACTTAAATTGTACAACAATATCATATGTTTGTCTTTATATTTGTCTTTATACTATAACTACATCCTACAAGTCATCATTTCACTTTATCTATTTAAGTGGTTCTCAAACATGTTCATGTCAAGCACCCCAAAATCCTTTGGCCGCAGATCCCCATTTGAACATATTTTGGACCAGTGGTCCTTAAGAGAAGAGTTGTTTTGAAAAGTTTCAACATTTTAGATTATTCAAAATGTTTAGAAAATAGGCAATCGAAAAGTAAGTAAGCCTTTCCAAGCCATGTAGGGGAGGAGCCTATCTCTTGTTTCTGTAGCATGAGGCAGCTTGATGTACTCCCACTGGACTAGTATGATTTACCCTCAATCCAACCCTTGATGCTGAGTGCCAAGCAGGAACAGTTTTTATGACCCAGCAGGGGACCGAACCCCAACCTCTCAGTCTCAGAGCAGACATTCTAACCACAAGGCCACTGAGCTACAAGCTTATACTGTAGGTCAGCTATATTTTTTTGAATAGCAGAAGTATCAAACAGTATTACAGTGGTTAAAATCTTCCTCATTTTAGTGAGGACCCCCTCAAGGACCCCTGATGGTCTGCAGACCCTACTTTCAGAACCACTTGTCTAACACGCTATTTTACTCAAGGTTCAAGGATGTTCTTTATTGTTACATCTTGTGCACAGCTACTGTACATGAGAATAAAACGTATTTCTGTTTGTCTTCCTTCAGACAATGTAGCAGCATTTTATTTATGTAATTATTGTCATACACACCAGCATATAGAGAAGCAGGAAACCACCAGAAAACAAGAGCTGCCTAAAGTTACATCCTCCCTCCAGACCACAGCATGACTCACCATGCAAACGATCAGCCTTCCTGTGTCACTAAACATGCTATATTTCATGTCCATGTTTATAATAATCATCTTTATCATGCACTTTAAATGATCAAATGTTTGGTAAACGGTGCATTTATATACATGTAGTGCCTTTATCCAGTGCTGGACTGGGACAGAAATTCGGCCCTGACATTTTGGCCCAGATCGGCCCACCACAACCGGCACGCAGACAGCAGATACTGTACCGCCCCGCTCTTTCGAGGCACACACAAACACACAAGCCCTAATAACACCACTTTTACTGAAAAACCTCCCTCCATGTTCTGTAGCCTTGAGTAAAATGAATGATAACTACACAAGTGATCATTGTTCCACAACTGCACAACTTATAAATATGATAGTTGGCCTACAATACTCACTATAATACACAACTACACAACCTATAAATATGATAGTTAGCCTACAGTACTCACAAACAAGGAGAGTGTGTTGCTCTTATAAGGAGGATGCTGGCTAAAGCACATCATGGCACTGGCAGAAAGATACTCTGGAGAGATCATCTCCACTGGAGATGATGTATTGGACCTATTACAAACCTGGACATAAGAAGTAGACCAGACTATTATGAATGGGTGAAATATGAACATGATTACATGCAAAAATTAGTCTGCATGCAATCAGAACTTTGGCTAGTTAGCTAAAGTATAGAAAACAAGGGTTGGCTATAATGATCTGAGAATGCATCTGTTATAGGCTAGATCTATAGTATTCTGAGTACTGTAGGATGCGAGACGAGACACGGCTTGAGATTGGCTGAAACGGGGGTAGGGAGCGCTCGGCTGTGTTCACATGGACTGTGCACGAGGCGGTGTAAACATGTCGGAAGTACCGAAATTAGGGGGGTCAATGATTTACGATTCTGTCCCTATCAGAACATAACTCAGACGGTGCTGAGTCGGCTCAAGCGGACTTCGCAACGTTCGGCACGGTGACTCGCTCCCCTAAGCTCGCTCGGCGGTGCCTCTCGTGGCTCAGATCCACTTGAGACGGCGCACCTCTGTCGCCTCCACCGAAAACAAGTGCTCCCTTACGTCACAACAAAACAATAATAGCTTCCTGGACTATGACAAAGCGATGCCCCACTGCCCCTGGGTGGCTGAGTGGGTAGAGAGGCTGTTTGGGAATCAGAAGGTTGCCGGTTCAACTCCTCTCAGGGACCCCACTTTGAGTACCACTGCTATAGGTGACATAAGAGGCACTTAGGGGGCCCAATCCTGATGGGGCACTAAACTGCACAGTTACTAATGTTATGTAAAGAGTACAATTCATACTGAGAATATCGACACTTTTTCAGGTTAGGAAAAAGTGGAAAGAGGGGGGCCATAGCTGAGTGGTTAGGGAGCCCGCCTAGGGAGCCAGAGGCCCTGGTTGCCCCAGGTACGATTCCAGGCCAGGCCAGCAAATGTGTCGATGAAATGAAATTTGTCCCTGAGCAAGACTCTTAACCCCTAATTGCTCACAGGCCCTCATTGGAAACAAGACCGCAAGGACTTTCATGAACCTACTGATTTGATTAACTTTCATTGAGGTGACATCATAGAGGTTTTCTATGATAGTATTGACTAGGTCCAGTATTGACGCCCAATTATTGATAAAAAAAGTTACTCCTACTGTACTTCTGCTTTTTTTATGTTTAGCTTGTTTTGGTGTGTACGCAGCTTGACACGCCAGCATGCAGAGAAGCAGCAAACCACCAAACAAGAGCTGCTCAAAGTCACATCCTCCCTCCAGACCACAGGCCGTCTCACCCTGTAAATGATCAACTACTTCCCTCTGTCACTAAACACGCTATCGTTGCTGTCAGGTGGAAACCTTGTATGTCCACAACACTGTTTATTTAAACAAATATATATTATTATGTTTTATTTTAAACGTGTCACATCATGACACGTTGTGAGCTTGTAGATCTGCTATTTTCATTATTTTAGTGTGACACTATTGTATGATGAAGTAGAGCATTAATTTACAACAAAATATTGAAATATGGAGATAAGAGGTTTCTGGCCGAAAGAATATCAATGTCTATAATACTCATCTTTCACACACGTGGACGATGCGCACGCACACACACACACACACACACACACACACACACACACACACACACACACACACACACACACACACACACACACACACACACACACACACTCAGTTAGTGTCTTGCTCAAGGACACTTTGACACTAACTCAGGGGGAGCCTTGGGATCAAACCGGGAACCATACTGATTCCTAAGTGGCCGCTCTACCTACTGAACCACTGCCTCCCTTTATATTTACCATTTCATTACAAACCATTACAAACCACACAAAAGACAAACAATACATTTAGAGTAGACCATTATTGTTCCCCCGATTTTCTCTCCAGTTTAGTCGTTATGCCATTTCATTCTCAGACTGCTTGCCACTGCTGTTGTATCCTACTGGCTCACCTGGGAGGACATACTGTTGTACCCTATTGGCCCACCTGCCTGTGAGGACCCCCACCCGGGAGCATTCCTCCCGTTCAACATCCCCCACTGACAGGCTCTGCCCCGACCGACTGACCCCAACACAGTCCACTCTATAACTTACACTCCCATCTCCTGCTGTAGGCTCCCCATCACCAACACCTTACATCCAAATAACCATTACTTAACTAATGTTTAGACACAACATCTTTTACCCTTATATCCAAGAGTTAACGGTCAAATTGACAATCAAGCAGAACAGATGGATGGATTTTCATGAAACATTGTGGGACCAGTAGGCTGACCTGAACACATAGTTACCCTATGAGTTAAGAAGATATGTTATGGAAAAATGTCTATTTCCACTTATAGGATGAAGGAAACAAAGAAGATCCTCAAAGCAGGACCTAACAGCCTGGCTTGTAATGGTCAAGGCTGGCTGGCCCTCTCTCTCTCCCTCAAGCCCCCAACAGGGCAAAAGTGTGCTCAGAGGACCATTCAAGACACTTATTATACACAGATAAATATCCCTTGAATGGTCACATAGGCATGCTACACTGATAGACACATCATAGTTATACTGACAGTTTCACAATTAGTAGAACTACAGTAACTGAAGCAGTTCTTACATGGAAACACAGCTACTGACTGAATGACAGTAATAGGAGTTTGCGACCAGACGCCCTGCTGTACAGCCAAACATTCTAAATACAACATAATTTAAATAGAAATCAGATCAAACAGAAATGATTTTGAACAAATAATATGCACAATTGGCATTCTATACATTTCTCCCACTGACATTATCAGTCATATCTCAGGAATGTTGAGACCTATAAAGACAAGTTGGCGATTTTGTTTTGTTTTCCAATTCATGAAAGTGCATGACATGACCCTGTGTCTAATCATGGCATATATTTTTTACATAAGATATTTAATAATATTTCACAATGTATTTAGACCTGTAAGGAATGAGCTACATCTTATGTTAGCCTCTCTTCCAAAAAAAGAGGAAGAAAGATTATTATCTGAATTAATCTAAAGTTCTAAAAACATGCTGAAATCATCACCCCCCGCCCTCTACGGCAGCAGCAATACCACAAGCAGCTATTTCGATAGGAAGTAGTCTCTCTCTCTCTCTCTCTCTCTCTCTCTCTCTCTCTCTCTCTCTCTCTCTCTCTCTCTCTCTCACAACATAAAGTTACTTCAATAGGAAGTAGTTTTTTCAGAGCTGTTCATCACAACAGAGGAGAGGATGGTGCGCTCTCTGCCCTGCCTTCTACTCTGTGAGTATATAAATGTTATTACTAATGGATCTGTTATAGCACTATTATTACTAACAGGTGTATTGGACAAGTATTTGAACCAGAAGTAATATGTATGTGGTTGAACTTAAAGCAGCACTATATGAAACTTTTTAACAACTATATATCATATTATATCCCAAAACGTTTTAAAGTTTGTTTAAGCAATAACAAACATCCTTCCATAAATGTATAGACTCAGGGGGGTCCCTGCTAGGGGCTTGACTGTATTACTATGTACAGACTCAGGGGGTCCCTGCTAGGGGCTTGACTGTATTACTATGTACAGACTCAAGGGGGTCCCTGCTAGGGGCTTAACTGTATTACTATGTATAGGGGAGACAATGAGTTTCATCCTGGCATTTGCCAAGGCATAACTGCCAGTCAAAGCAACGACTGGCCAATCACAGCGCGTCCTTGCCGGACATGCTTGCAGAGAATCTTGGGTAATGAAGTCATAGACGTTGGCTGCCATGTTATTTGTGTGTAGCCACTGATACCCTAAACTACATAGTGCTGCTTTAAACAGCATTTTGTTAAGTGTAGCAGCTGAATCTGAATACAGTAAAACATGCCAATGGAATTAAGTAATTGCTTTTCATATAGGATTTCCACCTTGCTGTAGATTTATCTTTTCAACAATATTTTAATTTACTAATAATAACAAAATAACAAACCAAGGTACAACAGTGATGATGCAACTATACAGATATATGCCCCCAGGGCAGTCCCAAATAATGTTTTTGGGGGGTCCCCAGATGCTTAGCTTAATGTACAACTTTGTTTTCTCACTCAACAGTAAACAAACCAACATACAGTATAAGTGTACCAAAATATAACAAATTGGCCAAATTGTCAAATATTATGTAAGAAGAGGCAAACATTGTGAAAATAGCCGATCTACAAGCTCACAACGCCTTGCATAGTGAGGCGTTGTGAGCTTGTAGTTCGGCTATTTTCCACAATATTTATCTGTGGAACCGAGTCAAACTAAATGTAATGCCTCAACCCCTACAATTCCAATTGCTTGTCAGGGTGGGGTGGGGGTCCCCAGTTCAAATAGGATTATTTTGGGGGGTCGCGGCCTGAAAAGTTTGGGAACCCTTGGCCTTAAGTATAAAGAGATAAAATAAAGTGTTGCACACTTTGACTCCATATGCAGTGGTATTTTAAATTATGATTACATGTGCCCACTATGGGCAGAAGTGCTTTTGGAGGTGCGCTCTATAAAGGCCCCTAAACGCATGAGTCTAATTTGGGGTTGATTAAAGGTGGTTCATCACATGGCATTTATATATTGTTTTGGTAAGGAATAGGCCCCTCACATACATTTTGGTAGCCAATATGCAAGGAAACAATATGGAATATGAAATGCCTGTATTGATGATCATTCTCACATAAATCCACAGATCATTTGTACATACTTTGGCGTGCGCGTGTGTGTGTGTGTGTGTGTGTGTGTGTGTGTGTGTGTGTGTGTGTGTGTGTGTGTGTGTGTGTGTGTGTGTGTGTGTGAGAATTTAGTAGAACTTGTAAATGTGTGATATGGGAACAGCCTTATGGTACAGTAGCTGCATACAGTCCACCAGAACAGTTTGGTTCAGGAGGGCTCCCCGAACCGTACTGACGTCTGACAGGCACATGTTATTTCACACTTCTGTGTTCTGGAAGCCACACCCTGCCCACCATGCGCTGTTGAGCCACTGACTGAAGCAGTGGAACTGATCGTTTTAATACCTTTTTTATGGCCCATAGGTTATAGTGATAGGTTGTGTTTATGAATGGTCACTAGACAGAGATCTCAGAGGTGTTTGTACATCCTGGAAGTTGGCTTATGTCTCGGGCTCTATCTTTTCACTGTGTTTTGCCCAGGTGGACGTGGTTTTGAGGTTAGATTTAGGCATCGTTTCTGTGAGGTTAGGGTTAGGTTTAGGCATCGTTTCTGTGAGGTTAGGGTTAGGTTTAGGCATAGTTTCTGTGAGGTTAGGTTTAGGCAAAGTTTCTGTGACGTTAGGTTTAGGCATAGTTTCTGTGAGGTTAGGGTTAGGTTTAGGCATAGTTTCTGTGAGGTTAGGGTTAGGTTTAGGCATAGTTTCTGTGAGGTTAGGTTTAGGCAAAGTTTCTGTGACGTTAGGTTTAGGCATAGTTTCTGTGAGGTTAGGGTTAGGCATAGATTTGGTTTAGTTAAAGGTTAGGGTTTAGACACCACCAGGGCGACACAC
Source organism: Gymnoscopelus braueri (assembly GCF_963280865.1). Classification (NCBI taxonomy): domain Eukaryota; kingdom Metazoa; phylum Chordata; class Actinopteri; order Myctophiformes; family Myctophidae; genus Gymnoscopelus; species Gymnoscopelus braueri. The sequence continues at coordinate 4,760,651 of NC_137618.1, read as the reverse complement.
CAAAGGAAGAGGGAGTCCTCTTCCAAACTACTGCTGCTTTTCACTGGCTTCACTGAAAGTCTGACCAACGTCTGACCAATCACAATAGCTAAACTAGTTTAGCTAGTCACAACAACTCAGAACACCTGAACTCAGTTCTGATCCCGCCCTCCTGAACCTCTGAATTACATCATATTGTAGTCTGAAGCCAGCTAGACCAACCTAATTTAACCTGTTCTGGTGTAGTATGCATTAGGCTAAACTGTGTGCATGCGCCATCTACAGGAAGCTACAGAGAACACATGCCCCATGTTTGTGTTATCCTTTTAGCATAACCTTTGACTTTACGTGTGCTTTTAACACACTTGTTAAGTATTCAATTAATCAATCAATCAAGATGGGGGTATGGAACATGGGGGGGTCTACCTGCTTGGTATAGAAGATGGGGGTGGTGGATGGGGGATGGGGGTGTGCGGGGAGGGTGGGTTGACGATGTGGGGGCTTACAGGTAGGAACTACTTGTATGATGGGGTTATGGGGGGGGGGGGTTAAACGTAAAGTGGCCATGCGTCACCATGAGGCCGATAGAATGTGTTACTGCTGGCATTGTACAAGAAAGGTTTGACACTGATTGGTCCAATGGTTTCAGAGATTAGCTGCACACGGACAGACAGACAGACAGACAGACAGACAGACAGACAGACAGACAGACAGACAGACAGACAGACAGACAGACAGACAGACAGACAGGGGCAAAAACATAATCTCCACCACCCCGACTTATGGCCTGACAGAGAGATAACAATCCTGTCTACTTTGGTCAAGCATCATTTGCAGTTCATATTTAAGCTGTGTTAATGTCTGTAACTTTTCTTTTAGAATAACATTTTCTATTATTTTGTCTAATCTGTATGTTATATTGTATGCTAATACAATATAACTGTGCATCTGGATGGTAAAGTTTGTTAATACAACTAGTACATCTGTATGGTACAGTATGTCAATACAATATAACTTGGTCTCCCTGCTCTTCTATTGATACATTTAGATCATGTGTCTAGGTTAGACACGACCTTTGACACCATCAGGTTTTTGGTTTGACAGGAATTTTAACCCGAAGGTCAAAAGGTCAATGTATCCCCTAAGCACGCAGGCAGTTTCTATTAACTCAGTGGTAAAAAAGAAAAATCAAGAGAGAAATGACAACATATTATACCAGGTGCTGTGTGTGTGTGTGTGTGTGTGTGTGTGTGTGTGTGTGTGTGTGTGTGTGTGTGTGTGTGTGTGTGTGTGTGTGTGCGTGTGTGCGTGCGTGCGTGCGTGCGTGCGTGCGTGCGCGTGCGTGTGCGTGTGATTGTTTTCATAGACCTGATTGTCTATTTATCCGATTATGCCGATTAGGTCTGACTGTTCATAGACTCAGGCGCTCTTCGAGCACCTGGTAAAAAAAAAGAGCACTCGCACAGGAGACCTGGGTTCAAATCCGGGGTACAACAGGAAAGTTACGTAGTGCAGCTTTAATAAATCATTAAATGACAATAAGGTTGAAAATGGGTGAAGTGCTCCTTTAATAAAAGAGCAGAATAGCCTAATTGTTATTTGATCTTGTTGAACTTGAGTCTACTGTAGCTGTTTATGTTGGTGTTGTGTTAGTTATGGATAAATACAATGTTAATTAGTAATAATTTATATTTATGTTTAACTTGATATTGTCTCATTAAATGTGTTTCAGTGCTGAGCAGCTTGTTCTGCTATGGACACAGTCAAGGTGAAGATGAATTCATTATTTTTTTATTTGTGTATTTATTTATTTATTTACTCAGTAAGAGTATTTACACCTGCCACATACTGACTGCATCCTAGCAATTATTATTTATGTCCCTTTTTATCATGTATTCATTCATGTTGTGTGCAACTACTGAACTTGCTTGTTACTGTGATTTACTGACAGACAGAGGGTTTATAACATTTGGTTTCATTCTGTTTGTGTGTTTGTGTTCTAGCTCTGACCCTGAAGCCAAACAGCTCCCAGATATTTAGTGAAGAATCTGTTACATTCACATGTGACATGAAGACAAGAGAGTGGTATAGATTTTACCACAATGGTGCTAAATTAGGCCAAGACTCTCATCAGAATACATTTGAAGTTCCATCTACAGACCCAAGCCACAGCGGTGACTACCAGTGTTACAATTTTCAAAGCTACAGTAATACAGTCAGACTGACTGTATCAGGTAAATTACAGTATATCACAACATTTACTCATCACTGACATTATGTTTAAACTCATGCGCACACTCATATATAAACCTTTAATTATAGTTCTATACACATAAAGAAAGACATGCATATCCTGTATCATAATTCTATGGAAAGCATTTCCACTATATCTTTCATTATCAACACATTCATTGCCAGGATATGTTGTAAATAAGGGTGGTTAGAGTTCTTACATTGACATTTTCATTTAAAACAAAACTTAATGAAAATCCACATGCCATCACATTACTCAATCATTTAATGTATTGATGTGACTTATGACTTCTCAGGACATTTCCTCAATATATATTTTTGTATGCATTCATTGAATACTCCCCCCATTAAAAACACTATACTGTATGATGTACTGTATGTAAAACATGCTATATTGCTCCAGGTGGTGATGTGATTCTGGACAGTCCTTCATTTGTCTTGTTTGAGGGTGAATCTGTGACACTGACCTGTAGACATCGCCATCAAAAATACACTGGTGCAAGGTTCTACAGAAATGGACAACAACTGAACAGAGCCTACAGCACACAGCTGACCATCAACCCAGTGTCAAAATCACATCAAGGCTCCTACGAGTGTAACTTTTACAATCCTGCCACTGCTTTTTCACCAGAGAGTGTGCTCACAGTGAAAGGTACAGTAACATCTTGCAGCCATGTTGTGATGAGAAAATGCTAAATGTTATTTTCAGGGCTACACTATAAGCTGTATATAATTTGACAGATAAACATGTTTGATCATGTGACAACTCTGTGTCCACAGCTCTGCCTACAGCTACTGTGAGGTTTTCAGTATACCCTGTCTACACTGGAGAGACACTGACTGTTACATGTACAATACAGTCTGAATATACAGACTGGATTTATAGATGGTTCAGAGGTGACACTCCAACTGTAGTTATCTCCTCTGATAGACACAGTATAGATAGAAACATCCTCACTATCAGTAAAGTAGAAGATTCTGACCAGGATGACTACTGGTGTCTGGGTGAGAGACAGTCCCGTCCCAAAACCTCAAAACTCAGCGACAAGAAAACACTTGCAGTTCTTGGTAAGAAATCACATGAATAATTTTACACATGTTATGACTTTTAATGTCTATTCTATAATAGCTATGTATGGTTCTAAGTCTGTGTGAGTGTACTGTACATGTTTGTGTGAGTGTGCATACATGCATGTGTACATCTTGTTTTTTTTTATTTCCTGTTTTTTAAATCATCTGCTGCCCCAGAAAACAGGACAGGATGTCCAGCACACTACACAGTGTAGTCAGTGTACAGTTAGCATCACTATCAGACAGTTTATTTTGACATCTCCAGTGAACAACACAACAATGTAACCATCTGTATGTGGTGTTAAGGCATCATGACATTTAATAGTCTAGTCCACAGATGTATGACAACCTCTACTTCATCATCCAACATGCTAATGATCTCTAACTAATCAGATCAGTTAAAACAGACTAATATGTGTTGTTGTTTTGTTGTCATGAGAACATTCTAAATGTTATTTTCAATATGCTCTCATTTGACAGATAAACATGTTTGATCATGTGATAACTCTGTGTCCACAGCTCTGCCTACAGCTACTGTGAGGTTTCCACCAGATCCTGTTTACACTGGAGAGACACTGACTGTTACATGTACAATACAGTCTGAATATACAGACTGGACTTATACATGGTTCAGAGGTGAGACTCCAACTGTAGTTATCTCCTCTGGTAGATACATTATAGATAGAAACATCCTCACTATTAGTAAAGTAGAAGATTCTGACCAGGATGACTACAGGTGTCTGGGTGAGAGAGAGGACCGTCCCAAAACCTCAAAACTCAGCGACAAGAAAAGACTTGCAGTTCTTGGTAAGAAACCACTTGAATAATTTTACACATGTTATACCTTTTAATGTCTATTCTATAATAGCTATGTATGGTTGTGAGTCTGTGTGAGTGTACATGTTTGTGTGAGTGTGCATACATGCATGTGTACATCTTCTTTTTTTTTTTTTTTAAGTTTTATTAAATCATCTGCTGCCCCAGAAAACAGGACAGGATGTCCAGCACACTACACAGTGTAGTCAGTGTACAGTTAGCATCACTATCACACAGTTTATTTTGACATCTCCAGTGAACAACACAACAATGTATCCATCTGTAGGTGTTGTTAAGGCATCATGACATTGAATAGTCTAGTCCACAGATGTAAGACGACCTCTACTTCATCATCCAACACTCTAATGATCTCTATCTAATCAGATCAGTTAACCCTTTAAGACCGGGAACGCATCTGTGTCATTTTAAGATGTCTTTGGCTATTAAAAAATAGCAGATATACAAGCTCATAGCGCGGCACCAAGTGCCGCGCTATGAGCTTGTAGATCTGCATTTTTTTTAAATCTTGAACATGTGTGAATTTTGATACATATCTAAACATCTTTTCTAAATATCAACTATTTAGAAAAGATGTTGCTATATCAGGGGGGATCCAACTTGTAAAACATACATATTCAATGATTTGCACAAATGTTCCACAATTAAAAAAAAAAAATGCAGAAGCATTCCCGGTCTTAATGGATTAAAACGGACTAATATTGTTGTTTTGTTGTCATGAGAACATTCTAAATGTTATTTTCAGGGCTACACTAAATGCTGTATATCATTTGACAGATAAACATGTTTGATCATGTGACTCTGTGTCCACAGCTCTGCCTACAGCTACTGTGAGGTTTTCACCAGATCCTGTTTACACTGGAGAGACACTGACTGTTACATGTACAATACAGTCTGAATATACAGGCTGGACTTATAGATGGTTCAGAGGTGACACTTCAACTGTAGTTATCTCCTCTGATAGACACAGTATAGATAGAAACATCCTCACTATCAGTAAAGTAGAAGATTCTGACCAGGATGACTACAAGTGTCTGGGTGAGAGAGAGTCCCGTCCCAAAACCTCAAAACACAGCAACAAGAAAAGACTTGCAGTTCTTGGTAAGAAACGACATGCATACTTGTACACATGTTATGCCTTATAATGTCTGTTCTATAATAGCTATGTATGGTTAAGTCTGTGTTGAGTGTACATGTTTGTGTGAGTGTGCATTTATTTCCATTTTTTTTAAATCATCTGCTGCCCCAGAAAACAGGACAGGATGTCCAGCACACTACACAGTGTAGTCAGTGTACAGTTAGCATCACTATCACACAGTTTATTTTGACATCTCCAGTGAACAACACAACAATGTAACCATCTGTAGGTGTTGTTAAGGCATCATGACATTGAATAGTCTAGTCCACAGATCTGTCTGTGCACTTTTGCTGCTACTCCTACAGACTTTGTCCAAAACTCACACAAATGGTATATATAACCTCTGGAGTCATGTGATCAACATTTGTCATTCAGACTTTTAATATTTAATTACAATTGGCTATGATTGGCTAAATGATGCAGGGCTTCTATAGAGTGCACCTCCAAAAGTGCTTTCTTTCCTCTTCCACAAATATGTAAAGTTGAATTGTTTAGTCATAGAAATGATATCCTTCCTCTTGTCATGATGACTGCAACCCATGACTTACACAGCTCTGGCTAGGCAACCCAGCCGAGGAGCAAACTTTTGTTGACTTTGTCTTTAAAAAATATATATAAATAAAGAAAAAGTAGTGCATACACCTTGTAATTACATCTGAATTATAGGTAATTAAAAGGATATTTTCTTTCAGTTTTTTAGGTTCAGGTGTTTTTATAAAGTAACTACATTTGTATTTTCATTCAGTTTTGTAAAATGTTATGTTGTTTTCAGTGTCTGGATCAGAGGAACAGAGTTCTCTACATGTAGTGGGTCTGATTGTAGGACCTCTGCTTGCCATTCTACTGACCATCCTACTGATCCTGCTGTGTAGATACAGAACATCTAAATGTGAGTACTACTGTAGCCTTCTCCTCATTCACATACAGAGACACTGTAGCCTTCTCCTCATTCACATACAGAGACACTGTAGCCTTCTCCTCATTCACACACAGAGACACTGTAGCCTTCTCCTCATTCACATACAGAGACACTGTAGCCTTCTCCTCATTCACATACAGAGACACTGTAGCCTTCTCCTCATTCACATACAGAGACACTGTAGCCTTCTCCTCATTCACATACAGAGACACTGCAGCCTTCTCCTCATTCACATACAGAGACACTGCAGCCTTCTCCTCATTCACATACAGAGACACTGTAGCCTTCTCCTCATTCACATACAGAGACACTGTAGCCTTCTCCTCATTAGGTGGATTATATCTAGATAAATCCCGGCCCACACCCAACATCCAGCCCACAGATTCCAATATACCAAGTACCCCATATGATTTAAATTATTACACAATAGGAATTCATGTTTTAATTTCAGTTCAAAAAGGTAAGCCAGTGAGCAATTACTACCCTCACTCTCACTTTAGACTCAGTATCATACGTTTTAACATTCTACTGTGAACAAAATATCTATCTATTTATATCCTTTTCCTCACACATTTATGAACCCGCTGTAGTATCAGCAAGTACCTGTAGGGTTCACGAACCCCTGGTTGAGAACCCCTGCATTAGATTACACTAGATTACATCAGATTGATTACATCTAGATTACAACCACTGAGCAACTCTCCATAAAACATACTGAATACCATGGCATAACAATGTAAAGGTTCTAATATTTATGTTATAATGTATTGTTTTTAATTTACAGGTCCATGTTGCATCAGGTAAGCACAGTATTGATCTCTGTCTATTCAACATGTCAGCAGCAGATTACATCTGCTTTCATGCTTTATTTACGTTAAATATTTATGTTTTAATTACAGACCTGTTCAGCCTCAGGGAACAAATCAGAGTTCAGCTACAGACCAGGGAACCAATCAGAATGTGTCTCCTGATGCCGTGTACCTCCCACTGCAGCACAGTCAGTCTCTGAACCAATCATGTTCTGACAAGAACAAGTCCTTCTAATTTGAATATTAATTGATTTAGAAGTTCATTAAACATTGATTGTTTTCTTTTTTTACAGTTGGTTTAGGGTTTATTCTTCCCAATTAGCAGAATAATTCAAAAATGTAAATAAATAAATAAAGTAAGCCTGTCATTAATGCTTATTTGTTTACATTTAGGAGACACAAGCGTCTATGGAATTATCAACAACTCTGACGACTATGAAAACGGTACAGTATAAACTTTTTTAAAACAGCCAATCCAGTTATTTTAATCTAATTTCACTTGTTTAAAAAAAGAACCCACACACATTAGTCCTGTACAGTCAAGGTCAAGTTCAATGTCTGTGTTTGACAAACGGGACACAAGGAGGGGTTTCACGGGGGCTTCAACACGCTGGGAACATGTCTTTAATTTAGGAAGAGGACCTACACTATGAGATGGTAAATAAATGCATAAATGATATTAAGTTTTCATCACAGACTGATAATTAAGTCCCATTGTTTGAGTTCTGCATTGGTTTGAAACGTATAGCAACAAAATAGCCTAATCAATAAGATACTTTTGTTCAATTCTAATGGGATTACAATCTCTCTCTCTCTCTCTCTCTCTCTCTCTCTCTCTCTCTCTCTCTCTCTCTCTCTCTCTCTCTCTCTCTCTCTCTCACAGACCAGGGAACCAATCAGAATGTGTCTCCTGATGACGTGTACCTCCCACTGCAGCACGGTCAGTCTGTGAACCAATCATGTTCTGACAAGAACAACTGCTTCTAATTTGAATATAAATGTATTTAAAAGTTCATTAAAGAATGAATGTTTTATTTTTGGAAGTACATTAAAGTCTGCCAAGTGGTTTGGGGTTTGTTTTTCCTTAAAGTAGAATAATGAAATCACAACTAAATTGAAAACCATGTTTGAAATGAAAAATAAAATAATCACCACATTAATGCTGATATGTTTACATTTAGGAGACACACATGTCTATGGGGTAATCCACCACCCGGATGACTACGGAAATGGTACAGTATATGCTTTTTAAACATTCAATCAAATCATTTAATAATAATAATAAATTGGCCTGTACTCTATGTTTTTAGTTTGATCCCCATACCTATGATTTTCACCAACATGAAATGTTTTTGACGGTTTCCTATCAGTCTATAGGAAACTTGACACTTACAAATCAACAAAAAAAAATATTGGCTGGACTGCATATTTAAAGGAGCACTTCACCCATTTTCAACCTCATCTTCGTATAATTGGTCTTCGCTCATGCTGAAACCTGCCTACCAGTGACATCATCGGTAGGCAGGTTTGATCATTTCAAACAAGATTTCAGACTTTTAGTTTTATTTTTTGTATTAATGCAAGAAAATGTATTCTAGGCTTTAGTTTCTATTGGCTTAGAATCCCCATCCATGATATCATTGGCAGACAGGTTTCTGTCCACAGTCAACCAAGAGTGAGTGAGTAGATAGAATGAGCATTAGTGACTGAGGACCAATTATATTAATATAAGGTTGAAAACATTACATGACTGATTCATATCAGAATCCAGAATTAATTATATGTTGAAACCAAGTGGTTTTTGAGTGAATTTCTTGTGAGTCGAAATATGTGTGATCTGTTGAGATGGAATGAAAACGTAACTTAACATATTAATGATAAAACTCATGACAACCAGGGCCGGACTGGGACCAAAATTCAGCCCTGGCATTTTGGTCCGAACCGGCCCACCACCACCACCCCCGTTTTGTCAACATTAACGTAACTAATATATATATATATATATATATATATATATATATATATATATATATCTTCTTTTTTTTTGGGGTGGCCCAGCGGCCCACTGGCCCAGCGGTCCACCAGGCATTTGCCCGGTACGCCAAATGGCCAGTCCGCCCCTGATGACAACTGAATGAGAGCTGAACACATATTCTAGTATAGATAAAATGACTACATATTATACTGCATGTTCAATGACTCATTAAACTATAATGTCACTTTGTTTCAGCTCCTTAGAGACACACGACAACCCAACACCACACACCTGGATGAAGTCACATGGATTGTAACCAATAAATGAAGGGTAACATCTATCTATGTAACCAATAGGGTAACATCTATATATATCAATGTTTCCCAAACAGTGGGTCAGGACCCATATGTCAGTCCCGGAGCAAAGTTAATACCTCTTTATTTTTTATTATTATTATTTCAAAATATTTTCAAAAAAATGCCCAACATTTCCCAAAAAATCCTTGAGTTAAACTAAATTCAAACGTTTTTCAAATGAAGTCCATAAAAAGTATAAAGAAAAATCATTAATCAGAAGGAAAAAAATACTTTTAAGAAGTAGTGAAAATATCAGATCTACTAATTCTAATTCTAAGATAACATTTATCTATGTAACCGTACAAATGGATCTACACATGCTCCTGTACATGTGTATACACACACACACACACGCACGCACACACACACACACACACACACACTGTACATACTTTTGTGAGTGCACACACACACACACACACGCACACACACACACACACACACACACACACACACACACACACACACACACACACACACACACACACACACACACACACACACACACACACACACACACACACACACACATGCACGAATGCACCCACTCACATACACACATACACCGGACAAACAGAGAATGCTAACACCTTTTTGCTTCATTCTAGCCCATTAAGTAGTGCAGTATAGAAAATAGTAATTTTAATGTAAATTGTTGTTTTAATTGTATTGTAATACATACTATTATATTAATTACAATATGTGTATTTATCAGCTTCAATTGTATAGTGTTTCAGTTCCAATTGTGTCTATTCATATTTAGTTTTTTCATCATTTAATTTCACTTATTTATCATGTATCCTGTATGAGTTCTCTCTCCTGATTGGATTTTCTTTTTATCCTGACCTGAAAATGTGTTTTCTGTTACGGAACAAACACTCTATAGCAATGGTTATATACTATCACAATATATCTATTTAACACTTCTTTTTAACAGTTAAATATCACTTACACCACCTTTAACCTATTTTAATGAACTCTTTTTATAGTGGCCTCTCTGTAAATGAGACTCATGTCTCCATGAGAATACATTTGTAAATACAGTTTAACAAGACCAGGAGACCTGGTTCTGCCAGACTCAGAATGAAGTCCTAGTATGTGACATAATAATGATGTCATGAATAGTTCGTTTTTTGGCTGGGGCCGGGGGACAAAGTGACCATGCCCATGTATGGAGAAAACAGATACATGTAAGCCTCACGTAAGCCCGACCCCTTGGGTCTGGCAAAAATATATATTGTTTTGTATTTCCACTTAGGTATTAATTGTTAATGTTTGTATAGATTTTGACCCGCTGTCTGAAACCTATTTTCATTCATCTCAATTAATTCCATGTTGTTGTTTTTTTCATTCAGTTTTTCTACTTTATTTTGTCAATTATCTGTATATGCTTACATGTTTTTTTAAGTGAATAAATGAATACATTGTATTTTTTAGAATAAACTTTGCTTCAGTTTGCTACTCAAATGTTATGATGAATCTTTTAAGAACTATGTTTGAATGTAAACAAGATAAATTAGATGAGTGCTTGTACTATTTGCATTTTAATTAAAAGCAGTTTGTTGTCACAACGATGTTGTGTAAACTCCTTATTACACATTTATTATGTCACCCAAGAACATTGTCATGTATTTAACAATGTTTTGACAGACTACAGTCAGTGTTGGGCAGTAACTATTAACTAAGTAATATATTACTGTAATATCATTACTTTCCTCAGTAACTAGTAGTGTAACAAACAAAACAGTAATACAAGTACAGTTATTAAAGGAGTAGTTCACACAAAATTACGCATTGTAATCGATTTCACAGCCCATGAAGCCTTGAATTCATGGTGATTGTAGTAGGCATTAGTGTGTAAATTTTGATATCGGTGGTATTATTAATAATCAAATGAATAATCATACGTTTGGAATTATGAGTATTTAAAATTAAAGTAAAGAAATGCACGAGGCACCATGAAAATCAACTTATGACTAAACACAAGCTTAATTTGTATTAAACCCTAACTTTAAACCACCAATCAAAGATTATAAAATAATCAATTATTATTTTATTCCAATAAATTCACAAGATCTGAAGGGGAAAACGTTCTTGTCTTGTTCTTTTCTTTTCTTGTTTTTTACAGAGACAGACTATGTTAATCCTATAATTTATACTCCTCATAGTAGGAGGTTCTTGCATGTGAACAGATCTACAATCTATCAACACGCTGCAATGTGACACATTGTTAGCTTGTTGATCTGTTCTTTTTAAGCATGTGCCCTCTGGTGAAATGATGAAGTAACATGTACTGTAGCTGCAGCTCTGTGGGTCATAAAGATTAACATGGTGGATCATGAGGGAGAAGACAGAGATACTTTCAACACCTGGAAGTGTTGTTATTATTGGGTTTGTCTCAGTCAAACATACAAAGAGTCGTTTTAGTTAAGTCAACTCTTAAGATTTGGACTCAGTTTAAACACCATTTTGGTATTCAGTTATTCCCAGTAATAACCCCTCTGTGTGGAGTTTGCATGTTCTCCCCGTGTCTCTCAGGGTAGTTAATACCCTCACAAAAACATGTAGTAATCCTGGTCGCTTTACCGCCTCCCCCATGACAGCCGGGGCGCCTGATATAACGTGTTCCTTCCACGCGCTACGTCCAACCAGGGAAACTCCCCCCTGTCAGGTGACAAGAAGGTCAGTTGGCTCTCCTGCATTGAAGGAGGCATGAGCTCGGCCCAGGCCTCCCTAGGCTGGTGAGGGGAGTGTAGCGACCAGGATCACAAATTGGCACCGGGTGAAAAATAAGGGTTACAAAATCGCGGGATAAAAAAAATTAGATAGAAAAATAACCCCTCTGTGTGCAAATCCTTTATTTCCTTCCTCCTTACAAGATCAGGCATTTAAAATCTGGTATGATCATGGCATTAGGTCAGTCAGAGATGTGTTTGACGGTGGCACGTATGAACATATTTCTAGAAAGTATAATCTGCCCAGAGCCCACCTTTTCCGTTATTTGCAAGCCCGTGTGTTTTGTCCGTAGAAAATGTACTAGCTTCCCGACTATTCCACCTAATTCACCCGCAGACACACTTATAGCATCAGCTCATATTACCCTTAAGGGAAAGATATCCTTGCTTTATACCACACTATTTGATCTTCATTTACCATCAACCACTGCCTATAAAACTCTTTGGGCCCAGGATCTGGAGGAGGATATTTCTGACGCAACCTGGTAAGCCATTATGGGTCGTGTTCATCAATATGTGCCAAACATGGGGTGTACAATTTTTCTCCGGGTGAACTGGACCAAGGTCAGGTTAGCCAGGATTTATACTGATGTTGACCCAACGTGTGATAGATGCCACCAGGCTTCAGCTAATCTTTTTCATAATGTTTTGGACCTGTCCTTCCTTACAGTCTTATTGGTCATCTATATTGGACACTAGTTTGGATGTGTTACAGTTGCCCATAGATCCATCCCCTATTATTTCCCTCTTTGGCGTTCTTCCTGAGACCATTTCTTTGCTTAAATATCAATCAGATTTTGCTGCTTTTGTGACTCTGCTGGCAAGACGCCTTATTCTGATCCATTGGAAGAAAACCCTCCCATTCCCGCTGGATTTGTGATATACTGGTTTGAGATACCTTGTTTATTTGCTTCAGTACATGCATATATAGTCTGGGAGGCTTCGCCTCAAAGCCTGGACAGCAGGGGCGCGGCCACTGATTTCTGATTCAAATCAACAGCCAATGAAGAAAAGGGGGCGGGATCCACATGCAGTGGGTCTTACAAGTAAATAGGAGCGACGGGAAGCAATTTCCCCTTGAGAAATTGCGGCCGCCATTGTTGTGTACTGCTGTTTGCCTCTCGTCGGACTTTTTAGACGAGTAGACCGGTAAGAGGCGTGTCCGCTCAGATTCTGAGCGCAACGCACATCCGGCCCACAGATAGCAGGGCTTTGGCCCAGAAGTTCCTTCGCCCCTCCCGTTTGTATGAGAGCGGGCGAAAACTTCTGGGAACTCAGATTAATGCATATATGACCTGTGAGTATGTAAACAAAACAAATCTATAAATAGAACGTTAAAAAAAACATATAAAGAGTATTGTTTCGGACATGTAATTAGTTGAAGCATCTGCAATGGCAGGTTTGAGAGGAAATGCAAATGTGTGCCGTTCTGCTGTTTGGTTGATGTTTGACTCCTATGAGGATAATTATTGTTCTAATCACCCTGTCGGGTTTATTTCTCAATAATGACCCGCTCCCCATTGATTATCTCTTGCTTATTTGATGGTGCCCTTACTCACTGTATTATGTAGACCCTCCAGAAAAACACAATTATGCGATAGCATAATTCATTGCATAATCAGCCAAATGGTGCAGATTATGAGGAGGTATTTTATTTTTATTTTTTTCAAAAAGGCCACATATTCACCGCAATAATATTTGCAAATATGCAAAATATGCAAGGCTCGCTTGATTTCACATAACTTTTGTGAAGTCATCACCTCACCCGTGTGTGTGTGTGTGTGTGTGTGTGTGTGTGTGTGTGTGTGTGTGTGTGTGTGTGTGTGTGTGTGTGTGTGTGTGTGTGTGTGTGTGTGTGCGTGCGTGCGTGCGTGCGTGCGTGAGTGCGTGCTTGCGCTGGCTGTGTGCACCCGGCTCAGTGCAGAGTGCAGCAGAAGATACACTCTCCTCATTTGCTCAACAATGTAGCCTAAATTAACCTGCTCCGTCAAAATTCAAGAAACTTTCGTAATTACAATGTAATGTTTATCCTACTTGATGTGAGTGCACTCCTTGTAAAGAGAGTTTGAAACGTTGACCCGTTCAAAAAAGTATCCAGAAAACCAGCTCCTCAGACAAAAGTAGTAGTAGGTTATTGTAAGCATGACATTTTAAATCCCTTTAGAGAGAGTAAAACCACATAAATAAACCAGAGTTTAGCATTACTTCACTTAGCAATGACATAAGGTAATTTTTTTTGCCTTGGTAGGCCTAATTGAAAGGTAGAGAGTTGCTTTTTTGCTTTTTTGCCTTGAAAATAATGAAAGGCAGACAAGATTATGATGTCTGTTTTGCATATCTCAACTCACGCAACTACCCCTAAATTAATATGTATTTGACTGCGGACCCCCATCTGAACAATATTTTGTGCCAGGGACCCCACACACAAGATTTGTGTAGTTGTAATGTTTCAAGAATTCCAAATGTTTCAACTATTTGCAAGATTACTTTGAAACTAGCAGATCTACACGCTCAAAACACATCTCATTAGTGACATGTTGTGAGCTTGTAGATCGTCTATTTTCAAATAACCAGTGTACTGTATGTATTATGATTTAAGTGGTAAATAGATGTTTATGATATTCATGAATTTTGCTGGGGACCCCTGGAACCCCCTCAAGGACTGCTGGGCATCCCGGACCCCAGAACCAATACCATAGGGTGTAGGAAAATCACCTTTTTTTAATCAACACGCCTATTTTTTAAGTTCATGCATATTTTGCTTTTTTTTCACTTAAAACCCCCTGCATATTCCATCGCATTATCAAGGATTTTTTTGGGGGCCGTCTAATTATGGTACACTGCTGTATTGTGCTGCTGTTGTACAATCTTTACGGTACGTTCAGGATGTGATGTGATGTCATGACACCAGAATGTGTTTGCCATGAGAGACGTAAACAAAGCATTATATGTGGCTGTTCATAAATAAATATGGCAAAAGGCTAAAGAGTAAAACACAGTCACTTTGCTTGTACACCATTAACATCAACCCAACTGAACTTCAAACTCCATTTGAACCATGGCCGGACGCCGCACCTGGATACTGGCGGCGCCCGTCCAGGTTCGGACGTCCCGGCAGGCCGCCCGTCGTTTGACGCCGCTGACCCGGGGCGAAACAGGAGCTGGAGACAGGATAGGAGGAAAGAGAAGACAGGAGGAAAAAACAAGAGGCAGAGGAGGTGAGCCAAAACCCAAAACTGAAAGTAAAACTACTCTAAGAAAGAGCGCCAGAACAAAACAAAACAAGAACTTAACTTGTTCATTTCTTGGGACGTGGGGGCCTCACCGGGCAGTTGTTTATGTGGTGGTCCCCCACGCCACAGTAGAAACAAAGGCCCAACCGGCTGCGCCGTTCCTTCTCCGTCTCCAACTCGCTCGGGGACCCATGTCCGGCGGCGAGTGGCTCCGGCAGGACCTCCCACACGGGAGACGGGACAGACGGCACCGATGGGGCAGAACCAGGACGAGGTGACACGGCTGGAACACGACACGGACGAGGTGGCACGGCTGGAACACGACACGGACGAGGTGGCACGGCTGGAACACGACACGGACGAGGTGGCACGGCTGGAACACGACACGGACGAGGTGGCACGGCAGGAACAGGACACGGACGAGGTGGCACGGCAGGAACAGGACACGGACGAGGTGGCACGGCAGGAACAGGACACGGACGAGGTGGCACGGCAGGAACAGGACACGGACGAGGTGGCACGGCAGGAACAGGACACGGACGAGGTGGCACGGCAGGAACAGGACACGGACGAGGTGGCACGGCAGGAACAGGACACGGACGAGGCGCGGAGCGGTCGCGCGCCGGGATGGCCCGCCGATGCGGGGCTCTCACCCGCTCGCGGGGGAAGTGGCCACTCTCTGCTGACAAAGACCTCCGATGACGGAGCCCCGCCCACTCGCGGGAGAGAGACCGCGGACGGCGAGCCCTATCGCGGGTCCGGGGACGGGGAGGAGACCACTCCCGTGGAACTGGAGAGGACGAGGAGGATGACGCCTCGGGGGAGGAAGACGCCTCGGGGTGCACGCCCGAACTCAGCTCGCTGGTAGAGCCGCCGCACGTGGCGCGCGCGCTGGAGTGGACCGAAACCGCCGCTCGTGAACGCTGAGGCGAACCCGACCCCTGGATGACCCGCTCCCAGATGTCCTGGGTCCGGACCAGCATGGATCGCTGGCCGCCGGCCAGCGTGGTCTCCATGTGGAGCAGGCGCGAATCGATGCGAGACAACATGTCCATGATTAGATCCAACCTGTCCTCCTGGGCAAGTCGACCGAGCACGAGGCCGTCGGTCTGGCTGGCGACGGAAGCGTGTCCCGCTGGGTCCAAGTTCGGTTCGGACATTCTGTCACGGTGTGCGGGAGGTTAAACAGGGTAGGACCCAAAA
>NC_137618.1:4734146-4739146 GCF_963280865.1 Gymnoscopelus braueri | reverse complement strand
TATGTGGTATGCACCTGGACCGCTAGGCTAGCGGGCGCCCATTATTTATTTATTTTAATAAATATTTTTGAAAATGAAAAAATGTAATAATAATAATAAATACATAGGCCTAAATACATAAATAAACACAATTAAATTGTAGGAAAATATCAGTCACCAGAAGCAAGGACATATGTTTTCAATGAATCTGACCACCAGCGGTCCAAATGGACCCTTACAGGTCTGTAACTCTGAGAGTGTACAAAACGAACCAAATGGACCCTTACAGGTCTGTAACTCTGAGAGTGTACAAATGGAACCAAATGAACCCTTACAAGTATGTAACTCTGAGAGTGTACAAATGGAACCAAATGGACCCTTACAGGTCTGTAACTCTGAGAGTGTATAAATGGAACCAAATGGACCCTTACAGGTCTGTAACTCTGAGAGTGTACAAATGGAACCAAATGGACCCTTACAGGTCTGTAACTCTGAGAGTGTACAAATGGAACCAAATGGACCCTTACAGGTCTGTAACTCTGAGAGTGTACAAGTGGAACCAAATGGACCCTTACATGTATGTAACTCTGAGAGTGTACAAATGGAACCAAATAGACCCTTACAGGTCTGTAACTCTGAGAGTGTACAAATGGAACCAAATGGACCCTTACAGGTCTGTAACTCTGAGAGTGTACACATGGAACCAAATGAACCCTTACAGGTCTGTTTTCACTATGACAGAGTGTGATTTTTTCTTGAGACAAACATATATGGGTCAGCGCAGTGGTGTAAAATAACTGAGTAAATGTACTCAATGTTGTACATTGTGTGAACCATACTCATAATTTACATTAGAATACAAAACAAACTCACCGATGTGGGTGGCAGTGCTCTTTGGCCATGTGTGTTTGAGTTGTTCACACACACACACACACACACACACACACACACACACACACACACACACACACACACACACACACACACACACACACACACACACACACACACACACACACAGTACAGTACAGTAGGATACATAATAATATTAAACCATTTGAACCTAATAACTTACTGGCTCTATTATAAATGCATCATTTTACAGTAATAACTACACATCACAATTCATTTTAATATTTCACTCATGTGTTTTATTTTTCTAATCACAGAAAATATTTCTCATTAATATCCCACAGTTATAGATTTAATAATTGATATCTATACAGTTTGATATATTTTGTTACAAAAATACAAACTTCTGAAAATAATAAAATAATGAATCAAGTCTTTTAGCTGTTAGAACTCTAAAGCAGTATAACCTACATTCTCTATGCGTTGCACAGTAAAATCCTCAGTGTTAATTCAACCATTTGTAACTCAGAGTGTACAGATATGACCAGATGGACCCTTAAGGGTCCATTTGGTTACATTTGTACACTAATGTGTACCAATATATTACTATGACAGTAGACACCTATATTTTCTCCATAAAACTCTCCATATTTATTGCAGTGTCACACAACAATAGTTGATCTACAAGCTCAATACACCACAATGCAACACGTTGTGAGCTTGTAGATCTAGTTCTGCAATTTATGAAAGTGGTTAAGTTTTTTTATAAATATTGAGGAAATAAGAGGAGATCGGTCAACATGTTTCAAGATTCTTTAGAAAATGCCTGATCTGCAAGTTCACAAGACGTCACATTGTGACGCTTTGTGAGCTTGTATATCAGCTACTTTCCAATAGCTGAATTGGAAAGTTTTTAGTGTTTAAAACTGTTCCTCATTTAGCTGGGGACCCCTTGGAACCCATCCAAGGACCCCTAGGGTTCCCCAGACCCCACTTTGAGAACCACTACACTAAGACAGTGTGAGAGTCACTACAGTAAATTGAAATAAAACATATAAATTGTGAATCAATCATATTTGTGTGCTTCTTCTCCCAGACATAACCTGATTATGATGCTTTTCTATGACAGTGTTTCAACAAAATAGATTTAAAATATATATATCTTTACATTTCATCTTCTGTATGCAATTTCAGATCCCTTTAAAATATGTTTGCATCATTTTCATATAATTATTTCCATAAACATTTTTCATTTATTTCTTAATTTTAAACTCCATTTTCCCTTTGAATCATCAAACAGTACAAAAGTATTATCCACAGAGTGTGTGTGTGTGTGTGTGTGTGTGTGTGTGTGTGTGTGTGTGTGTGTGTGCGTGTGTGTGTGTGTGTGTGTGCGTGCGTGCGTGCGTGCGTGCGTGCGTGCGTGCGTGCGTGCGTGAGTGTGTGCGTGCGTGCATGTGTAACTAGGAAGCATCCTATGCCTCCTACTGTAAGGAGACAGTCCTAAGCATCCTTGTGTCCTATAAATGCTTCCTAACTACAAAGCTTTCTTGCATATGAGACACGACTGATGTGTCAGTTAACTAAACCCAAATATATCCACTGAAAATAGCAGAACTACAAGCGCACAACGCATCACTTTGGAACACGTTGTGAGCTTGTAGATCTCCTATTTTTTGCTGAATGTTTGCTCCAGAGTTGTTTCCAGCAGCTAAGGTGCTCTTCATGTGGAGTGTGTGAATGGCCACAGGGGGGCAGCAGATACAAAACATACATCACTATAATGCTATTGATCAAACAACATGTTTAAATATGTTTTTTTCAGAGTGGTTCGGTATACATCTGATCTGTACGCAGTCGGAGCCCTGAGTCAGCGTTTCCCAACCAGTGGCGTGGGACCCCAAACCTGGCCCCGACATGTTTTGATGGAGACGCTGACAAAGGACAGCTGTCAGTTCAACAGAGGAATATTCAAAACCCTGATTTTATGCTCAGTGCAAAAATATGAATGTATAATACATAAAATATATCTGGGCCACATTCCAAAACCAGCAGGGAATGACTAAGTCACAATGTGAATGTAATAAAATACTAATAAATGACGTCGTATTAAGGCGTGTTCAGACGGAAATGCCATTTGGTCGCTGGGTTCAGGTAATCACTTATTTGTGCATGCTGTCAATGACTATGGAAACAGTACCGAATTCTAAGAAAGATTGAGCAACAACATGTTCTATTTAATGAATATAATATATTGATGGTGTACAATCAAGCTGTCAAAAACACACAGAGTGTGTTTTTCTCCATCCTGGCCAGCAGCTATACTGACCGGACGACTGAGCAGGACCTCCCGCTCTGTAAGATGTCACGTCGGGGGTAAATAGAACGCAGTTTGTTGACTCAAATAACGATTTGGGGGCTTGTTTTGTTTGCAGGCACATAGAACAGATATAACACGTATACACGGACCCCTCCAGTGTTAATGGAGGGGAACGTCAGTTGGGATTTTCCAGCTGGAGCAAAGATACCAAAGTGACAAAACCTGTTGTTTGTGTGGCCTGGATCGCGCCGCTCGTCATTGACCTTGTATGCAATCACGCCAATTCAACAAATACACTGGCTTCTGGTCTGAACCAGAGCATGTGAGCGGAGCGGGATGATTTTTAACGTAGCGGGGAGCGGGTTTATAAAAATGTAGGAGCGGGGACCGCCAGCCGCTCCAAGCCGCTCCGGTCGGGGCCGCGCACCACATGTTTGAGCATGCCCGGTCACAAGTACAGACACAAAGAAATCCTCAACACTGCAACAGAAGTGCAGAGCACATGTCCCTGATCACGATTTCATTCAAATGTGTCCGTAATCCACACAAGTATGTTTATAAATACCTTTTGTGTCAGTTAAGTTATATCACCAGCCGAACATGAGCGAATAACAGCGTGACATGAGCATGACAACAGCCCCCTGGAGCGAGGAGCGGCATTTCCCCCCCGCTCCACTCCACTCACATGCTCTGGTCTGAACCAGGGGGCAAGTATTCACCGCTGGAAATGAGGCTATAATAAGGAAGAACTGAAAACGCTGCAGTTCTCAATAATGGTCTAGAGCAGGGGTCTTCAACAGGGGGTCCGGGACCCCTAGGGGGTCCTCAGAGTTACTACAGGGGGTCCGCCAAATCTTTGTGTGATATGATCCCTGCTTCAACTCTCTCTCAGCTAGGGGGTCCTTGGCCTGAAAACGTTGAAGACCCCTGGTCTAGAGAAGGTGTCTCTTCTTACCCTCCTGCTGGTTGCAGAAGACCTTTTCTTTTTTTGTGCTTTTTTTTAAACCAATTTCCTCCTTCAATTTAGTCGTTATGCTAATTAATTCCTCTCCTCACACATGTCTGTGTTGTCACTGCTGTCGTATCCTACTGACTCACCTGCCAGTGAGGAGCCTCCACCGGGAGGACGTAGAGCACTTCATCCTACTCCTCCCGCCCAACACTCCCTGCTGACAGGTACCGCCCCCAGCCTATAGGAATACATACAGTGACCTCCTCCTCCCCGCCCAGAAGACTTCTGACTGGACTTTATACTTTGTTTTACTTCTTCTTCTCTCATTGACTTTATATGCAATAAAGCCACTCAGACACATATGTTGGCGTCTGGTCTGAACACACCTTTAGACATCATGGTCCCACAGTCTCATGGAAACACATTCATTATGCTGCCCTCTAGAGGTGTCCATGAGCAAGGCACCTCAGTGGAGCTGTTTACGGCCCAATAGCTATAAGATGTAAGACAAAGCCTGTATGAACAGGACAGTGTAAAGTACTACAAAGTATGAATTACACCCAGTGGTCTCTCAAACCTTTTTACTTCAAGGACCCCCAGTGTGGCATGCTTTAGGCAAGGTTATATATAATAACGAAGACTGGTTACCTGAAAGATTGTAAAAGTAACTCAAACTGTATTCTGTTTATACAACTAACTGAAACTAATTAAAATCATGTAGAGTGTGTCCTTAGTTTTAGTCTTTGTCAATATTTCATATAAAAATAGTATTTTGAGTGGATATTAGATCTATCTTCCATCTTTTCTTTTAGCTGTGCCAGTTTTATTATTATTTTTGAATACAATGTTGCTGTTTTTTTACACAATATGTTTCTTTAATCTCACCCCTGATAAATA
>NC_137618.1:4684146-4729146 GCF_963280865.1 Gymnoscopelus braueri | reverse complement strand
AGGCCCGTTCGCCAGCTGCGAACGAGCTACGTTCTGCTGGCAAATGTAAACACACTGAGCCGCTATTTCCTACTTCCGGTCACCCCGCAGGATGTTTCCCACACAGGATTTTTGCTCCAGTAAATTCCCGCGGAAACAGGTGGATAGGGAAAGACAGGGCCACTCAGTCCGCTTCTCCAGAACTACTCTGCCTGAACACAGGGGAGGCTCTGGCACGTGGAGGGACTAGGCTCTGTGGGTTGTCTCCTGGCCGGGCTCCTCCTTCGTCTCACCAGGTCCAGGACCTGAGCGCTGTACCAGATCCTCTGCACCATCCCCATCCAAACATTTCCTTCTGGCGTGATGGTTCCTTGGGCCGATACCACTAGATTGGGCCGTCTAATGGTTTTAGCTCCACTTGCGGTTTGCTTGAATGGCCCTCCTAAAGGCCTCACCGTGGGTTTGTTGGGCTTCTTCCTCACGGAGACGCAGGCTGGGGCGCTAACCCATACTGCTCCCGGTATGCCGTCTACATTCCGGCTGTCACCCGTCTCTCCGGTGGTCACCAAACTATTCCTGGTTGTCACGTAGTCTAATTCCTATGAGCCACTATAAATAGAGTCACTAACTATAAAGAATACATCACACAGCAGCGTATGGTGAATTTTAACGTTGACCGGGCCAGAATCGCGCAACAACGGCTGATAAGTCTATTGAGAACCGGTTTGACGGCGAAACTGGTTTTCTGATGGCCACTCATTAACAATTCGGCCGAATGCAAATGAGCCCCATTTGAAAACAAAGACGACTTATAGGGTGAGGGGCTGCTAATGTTGTTATGTTGATTTTTAGTTTTTTCTCCTGGCGGATCTTTCCCCACAGACCGGGCCATGGCCTCGTTGGACCCAATGACCGTACGCCTCTGACATCACATGGATGCACCTGGGACGTATCATCAGTGTTGTAGTTGTCAGGTGTTGCCAGGTGTTGCCAGGTGCAACAAAACTCCGGTAGGAAGTGTTGATCATATATGAATAATAACAATATTCTGTTAATGCATTGTCTATTTCTCACCTCAAATGTCATGTACTATTTAGCTTTAAAATGTCATTGTGTGTTTGTTTACATTGCTGCCTGGTTGAACACAGCAAAAAACAAGACCTGCGGATTGATTGATTGATTAATTAATTTGATTCAGGTGTGTTGTCTGCGGCGGTCTGTTACTGAGAGCAGCGGTCACTATTGAAAAATAACAGACTGCTGAATTCATTGATTGACCAATCAGAATCAAGCATTCAACTAAACCATGTCTGTGTGAGTGTGTTATATAGATCAGTGTTTTTTTGAAGACTCACACCAAAGAACAAGTCACAATCTCAACACACACCCAAAGCCACAGGAACTAGGGCTACTTCCCTCTATGCACACACAACCTGTATTTATATCCATGTAAAATAGCCTTTATAATAGGTCAATGTTCATTTGTATTTATTTATGCCAAATAAAATGTTTTAAATATTATATATAATACAACAAAACTAGAACATCTCATGTTGTAAATACAACAGCTAAATAGAACATCGATAGTCTAGAATCCCCCCAGAAAAAAATGTCTAGAATCAAGCTTCAACGACAATTTCATGTTCACTAATTGATTCAGGTCTTCAATTGCCTGAGCCAATTCATTGGTAAATGAAATTTGAGCACATTAATAAAATGGAATGATCAATAATTCAATAATGAATTCAAATTTGGATTTCGTTCATGGCCCGGTAAGTAAGTGTGTGTGTGTGTGTGTGTGTGTGTGTGTGTGTGTGTGTGTGTGTGTGTGTGTGTGTGTGTGTGTGTGTGTGTGTGTGTGTGTGTGTGTGTGTGTGTGTGTGTCTGTCTGTGTCTGTGTCTGTGTCTGTGTCTGTGTGTCTGTGTCTGTGTGTGTGTGTGTGTGTGTGTGTGTGTGTGTGTGTCTAATATTACATTTAACTAGTGGTGGACAGTAACTACTTAAGAACAATTTTGAGGGATTTTCTTTTTTTACTTCAGTATTTACATTTTAATTTCCATACTATATACTTCTACTCCACTACATCTCAGAGGTAAATATTGTACTTTTTACTCCACTAGTTACAAGTTATTTTGTAGATCTAGATTAAAACATAACCAGTTAAGCCCTATTTTGTACTTTGTCTATTCAAAAATAGCCAATCTACAAGCTCACAATGCGTCACACCACACTACACATTGTGAGCTTGTAGATCGGCTCTTTTTGAAAGATTTCGATTTTTTTTTTAATAACGTACTTTTGGTACATTTTGATGACAATACTTTTGTA
This sequence comes from Gymnoscopelus braueri, assembly GCF_963280865.1. Taxonomy (NCBI): domain Eukaryota; kingdom Metazoa; phylum Chordata; class Actinopteri; order Myctophiformes; family Myctophidae; genus Gymnoscopelus; species Gymnoscopelus braueri. The sequence goes on along the minus strand of NC_137618.1, from coordinate 4,726,838 downwards.
CTTTTACTTACATCTTTGAATACAGGACTTTTACTTGTAACTGAGTATTTTCTACTTTATTGTTAATTTTACTTATGTAGTACGTACTTATTCCACCACTGAATTTAACAGTTGCCATAACAGTGTGATTTTCTGTAACCAACTCCCTAAATGAAAGCCGACTTCGATCACTCTTCTCCCAACAATTTAAAAAACATAAAAACATAAAAAAGCAGAGGATCAAATACATCACAGAGACATTTTCCATCCATAAAAACTATGATAAACTGTCTACTTCTTCTTCACATAAAGGACATGCACTTGATACTGTGATGATCATAGAAATAAAACTATTACTCAATGTTCCCTCTAGATGGCGATGTAAGTCTTATGTTTGTGCAGGGATATGTAAAGAAGGCGAGGTAAGGCATTAGACATCATAGCATGCACCACAGACATGGGAGGCAAACTGGAGCTAACTGGAGGTTGAAGCTTATGAACCAACAATATTTTCTATAATGATTGTGACCTTTATCAGATAAACATGTTCAGGAATAAAAGGTTATTATAGATGTTCTACATAACTAAAACTAACAAAATAACTTAAACTATAATTGGATAAGTGACTGTGATAACTAAAACTGTATTGTGTATTTACAAAACTTAATAAAACAACTAAACTCAGAGAAAATGTCCTTAGTTTTACTCTTTGTCAAAAATCTTCCAAAATAGCAAACCGACTTTTCAAACTAATCAAAACTAAACTGAAATTGGTCGATAGGCTGTCAATAGACCACATTCACATGGCGGCCATTTTGGAATTTTACATTGAAAGTGCCAACTAGTTGCCATGGCAACGGGGTGGCATTTCATTAACATTAATAGCAATATGGCCGCCGTGTGAAAATGGTCTATTATCGTCAGTTCCGTGATGACAGCTCACACTGCAGCATGTCACTGTCAAAGAGGAAGCAATGTCCTCAACATGGCAACCAAAACTGCACCACCGGCCTGCTACTACAAAATGGTGCTTTGCAATGTGCATCACACACACACACACACACACACACACACACACACACACACACACACACACACACACACACACACACACACACACACACACACACACACACACACACACACACACACACACACACACACACACACACACACACACACACACACACACACACACACACACACACACACACACACACGGGGCGGCAGTGGCTCAGGGGTAGATTGGCCGGGTAGAGTGAACTGGAAACCGCAAGGTTCCCAGTTTGATCCTGGGCTGGGGGGCTCCCCCACCCAGAATGGGTGAATGTAATGCACAAACTATGTATGTAAAGCGCTTTGGATAAAAGCGCTATATAAATGCACCAATTATTTAACACACACACACAGACACACACACACACACACACTGCAGCGTGTGAACACAGCAGAGCAGAGATGAACAAAACCCACAAGAGGAAGATGCAACCACACGTCCTCACATAGTGTATTTTCATCTACTATGACCTTATTGACCTATACAACCCACTGTTTACTGGAACATACAGCGTCTAAGTACACAACACAACACAACACAACACAACACTCGGCTCGCCCAGTATACTGTATGTGCCGAAGTTCCCCTGAGCAACACACTTTAAAGCACAATGCTACTTTGGTAGAGGTTTGTCTTGTTTAGTTACCTTGCTATGATGTAACTACACATATTGGTGAGAACCGTTGCTTCCAAAGACTACTGACTTATTTTTTGTGATTGTATTGTATTATTTTATTGTATCTTATCAACAACATCCTAAACAACCAGGACAAATGATGACCAAACAAACAGTCCATCGTCACACATACTTTTTACTCGATTAGTTACACGTTATTTTGTAGATCTAGATTAAAAAAATATATATTAACCAGTTACGCCTTATTTTGAACTTTGTTACAAAAATAGCCAATCTACAAGCTCACTACGCGTTGTGAGCTTGTAGATCGGCTCTATAAATAAATAACGTACTTTTGGTACATTTTGATGCCAATACTTTTGTACTTTTACTTACATCTTTGAATACAGGACTGTTTGTGCAAGGATATTTAAAGAAGGAGAGGACAGACGTCCTAATCTACACCCTATCATGTGCAAGGATATGTAAAGAAGGAGAGGTCAGACATTTATTTTACATCATAGCATGCACCACAGACACAGGGACTACAGATGAAAATACAATATTTTCTATAATTATTGCGACCTTTGTCAGATAAACTTGTTCAGGAAGATAAAAGGTTATTATAGCTTTTTTATATAACTAAAACTAACACAATAACTAAAACTAGAATTGGATAACAGCCTATGATAATTAAAACTGTATTGTGTATTTACAAATCTTAATAAAACAACTAAAATCTGAGAAAATGTCCTTAGTTTTGCTTTTTGTCAAAAATCTTCCAAAATAGCAAAAATAGCAAACCGACTTCACAAACTAATCCAAACTAAACTGAAATTGAAAACAAAACAAAAAAGTTTTTTTTAAAAAAACAACTAAGTATGCTACAGGCTTTCATCAGAAAATTGGTCGACAGGCTGTCAATGATCGTCAGTTCTGTGATGACAGCTCACACTGCAGCATGTCACTGTCAAAGAGGAAGCAATGTCCTCAACATGGCGACCAAAACTGCACCACCGGCCTGCTACTACAAAATGGTGCTTTGCAATGTGCATCACACACACACACACACACACTAACTCTGGGGGGCTCCCCCAGAGTTAGTGTCGAAGTGTCCTTGAGCAAGACACTGAACCCCTAATTGCTCCCTATGAGCAGGTTGGTGCCTTGCACTAACCTAGATTAGTTTCCTCCGCCATCAGTGTATGAATGTGTGTGTAAATGGGTGAATGTAATGCACAATCTATGTAAAGCGCTTTGGATAAAAGCGCTATATAAATGCACCATTTATTTAACACACACACACACACACACACACACACACACACACACACACACACACACACACACACACACACACACACACACACACTGCAGTGTGTGAACACAGCAGAGCAGAGATGAACAAAACCCACAAGACAACACAACACAACACAACACAACACAACACAACACAACACAACACAACACAACACAACACAACACAACACAACACAACACAACACAACACAACACAACACAACACAACACAACACAACACAACACTCGGCTCGCCCAGTATATGTGCCGAAGTTCCCCTGAGCAACACACTTTAAAGCACAATGCTACTTTGGTAGAGGTTTGTCTTGTTTAGTTACCTTGCTATGATGTAACTACACATATTGGGGAGAACCGTTGCTTCCAAAGACCCCAGACCTCACTTTGAGAATCACTAATTTAGGCAACATAGGAGGCAGAGAAGGGCAAGGGTTCTGAAACCTTTCAGACCGCGACCCCCCAAAATAATAATATTTGAACTGGGGGACCCCCCAAAATAATAATATTTAAACTGGGGGACACCCCACCCCCCACCTCCACCTTGACAAGCACTTGGAATTGTAGGCATTACATTTAGTTTGACTCGGTTCCACAGATTAATATTGTGAAACTAGCTTGAACTTGTAGATCAGCTATTTTCACAATATTTGCCTCTTTCTTACGTAATATCTATTAAAAAGGTCTTAAAAGTAATTAAATTGTAACTTTATAAATGTGCAGATACCCTGTATACACATACTGTATGTTTGTTTGTTTGCTGTCGAGTGAGAAAACAATGTTGCATATTAAGCTAATCAACTGGGGACCCCCCAAAATAACTTGTGGACCCCCCTGGTCCCGAGCCCCAGTCTGGGAACCACCGGCCTAGGGGGCACCATCCTGATGGGGTCCAATGAGTACCATTCATACTGAGAATGGACAAAAAATGAATTACACATACAGTAGTGACAGGTTTCTGTACAATTAGCTTACAGTACAGGGTTGGGGTTACTGTACTGTATGAATTGACCCGTTGCAGGTCAGTGCAATTTTAAGATTCTGTTGCAACTTGTTGCGGCTGGCCTTTAGTCTGCAGCAAAATGATGACAACCCAACTAACACATTATAATTGTATTAACTTTCACTGCCTTGACATCATAGAGATGATCTATGATTGTATTGACTAGGTTCTGACATATTAAAGGGAATTTACAAAGCTGTAAACTAAACAAAACTAAAACACGTCGTCTATTATAATGCTGATATTCTGCATAATGTTTTGATATATAGAGTATTATGACTTGAATTGAATATGTGTGTGTTGTTAATTTGGTCTCTATTCTGAAAGTTAGATTATGCATAAAGATAAGACATTGAATTGTGCAGACTGCTATTTCAATGCATTGCGTGTGTGTGTGTGTGTGTGTGTGTGTGTGTGTGTGTGTGTGTGTGTGTGTGTGTGTGTGTGTGTGTGTGTGTGTGTGTGTGTGTGTGTGTGTGTGTGTGTGTGTGTGTGTGTGTGTGTGTGTACTAATTAGTTCCCTTTCTTTCTCTGCTGTGTCTGACACTAGAGCAATGCTATCTGCATAGTCACATTTCTACTGGTATTATGTTACATACTTAACTTTAGGTATGGGTTTGGAAAGCTTCAATTATTGTAACTGATAAATGTTAATATTCATATATAATAGATTTGTTAACCCTTTACCTTTTACCGTTACACCCTAATTGATGTTACATTTCCTCAGTAGTTTCTGCCTGAATATATTTCCTATCATTTGACATAATAATCTCAGTTAACTTCCCCAATTAAAACACTATATGATGTCACTGATCTTAATGCATGACAGCTGTGCAGGCAGATAGAGACAAGATCCCATACTGTAGCTGGAGGGAGCTCAGATTAACTAGTTAGACATCATCAAGTACTAATTAACATTACAATCGAATAAAACACACATTATTTTCAAGGCTGCACTGCATACAGTATATACACAATTTTACATGTGTTTTATCATGTGATAATTCTGTGTCCTGTGTGTAGATGTGGATCTGTGGTTAGTGATCATACTTACTACCCAACCCAGCAAAGTGAATGTTTGTACATTCACATATTTGTCACATGATCCAAACCACACTTCAGCCTAAACCACTTGTGTTGCTGCTTCCTGTACATTTCTACTCTACTGACAACTCATTGTTGTCTTCAGCCTTTAACCCATTAAGACCTGAGGACAATTCTACAAACTGCTTTTCTGATGTTGTTTGTATGTTCATTTCATATTATAGTCCATGTCTCCTGCATCACTGACTGTATCAAATGCTGCTGCTTACGGCAGTGGTTCTCAAACTGTGGGTCGGGACACCCAGGGGGAGGGGCGGGGGGGTCCCCATATGACACTGAAGTGACAATTTAAGGACTTTTAAGACCTTTTTAATACCTCAAAAAGAAAACAAAGGGGGGAAAATACCATTATTGCATCAAAAGTAATCAACAAACTATACTATAAAAAGTAAAACTGGTCAAACATTGGCCAAATTGTCAAATAATATAAGAAAATAAATTAAAAAACTCACAACCCCTCGCGTTGTGAGGGGTTGTGAGCTTTTAGATCTGCTAATTTCACAATATTTATCTGTGGCACCGAATCAAACCAAATTCAATGCCTCAACTCCTACTTTTCAAGTGCTTGCGTCAGGGTGGGGGGGTCCCCTGTTCAAATATGATTATTTTGGGGGGTCCCCTGTTCAAATATGATTATTTTGGGGGGTCCCCTGTTCAAATATGATTATTATGGGGGGTCCCCTGTTCGAATATGATTATTTTGGGGGGTCCCCTGTTCAAATATGATTATTATGGGGGGTCCCCTGTTCAATATCATTATTTTGGGGGGTCCCCTGTTCAAATATGATTATTTTGGGGGGTCCCTAGTTCAAATATGATTATTTTGGGGGTCCCGGCCTGAAAAGGTTGAGAACCACTGTCTTACTGCTTACCACTACACTACTAGATGTGACAAACAACATTGTGTAACAACATGGACACACTAAACTTAAATCCTACAGCATTATCATATGTTTGTCTATATCAGCTCTTATACATTACACGGACTCAGTGCACGTCATTCCGTGCATAGTTGCCTAGAAAACCCGAAAATCCGTGCATATGTACGGCGATTCCCACGGTGGGCGTAACCTGTTGCAACCCGGAAGCAGAGCAGTCCCCACAACAACATTTACGATTCTGTCTCTATCGGTACATAACTCAAACGGCGCTGAGTAGGCTCAAGGGAACGTCGCAGCGTTCGGGACGGCAACTTGTTCGCTTTAGCTCACTCAGTGGTCCCTCACGTGGCTCCAGTTCCCTTGAGACTGCGCGCCTCCGGAATGGTTTAGTCAATGGGGGAGATGGGAGGCGGCTATGCACAGATTTACGGGTTTTCCAGTTGTCTGTGCACGGAATGACACTCTGTGCAATGTATACTAAGCTGTGTGAGATCGGGTTGGTCTATATACTTTACCTACATCCTACAAGTCATCATTTCACTTTATCTATTAAAGTGGTTCTCAAACATTTTCATGTCAATCACCCCAAACGCCTTTGGCCGCAGATCCCCATCTGAAAATATTTTGGACCAGGGGACCCATAAGAGAAGATTTGTGTTAAAAAGTTTCAAGATTATTGAATTTTTTAAACGATTATTAAAAAGGTTTCGAAAATAGGCGATTTACAAGCTTGTAAAGTAAGCCTTGCAGAGCCATGAGGCCCATAGGGGAGGAGCCTATCTCCTGTTTCTGTAGCGTGAGGCAGCTTTATGTACACATACACCCACTGGACATGATGCTAGTATGTAGCAGAGACTTACCCTCTATCCAACCCTTGATGCTCAGCGCCAAGCAGGGAGAGATTTTTTATGACCCAGCTGGGGATCGAACCCCAACCTCTCAGTCTCAGGGCGGACACTAACCACAAGGCCACTGAGCTACAAGCTTGTAAATCAGCCAGAAGTATAAAACAGGGTTAAAATCATCCTCATTTTAGTAAAGATCCCCTCAAGGACCCCTGAGGGTCTGCAGACCCTACTTTGAGAACCACTGGTCTAACACACTTCTTGCTATTTTACTCAAGGTTCAAGGTTGTTCTTTATTGTTACATCTTGTGCAAAGCAACTGTACATGAGAATGAAACTTATTTCTGTTTGTCTTCCTTCAGACAATGTAGCAGCATTTTATTTATGTATTTATTGTCTTAAACACCAGCATATAGAGAAGCAGGAAACCACCAGAAAACAAGAGCTGCCTAAAGTTACATCCTCCCTCCAGACCACAGGATGACTCACCATGCAAATGATAACTACCTTCCTCTGTCACTAAACACGCTACATTTCATATACATGTTTATAATAATCATCTTTATCATACACTTTCAAATAAAAGATCAAATGTTTGGTAAACAAGCATTTATACATTTAGTGCCTTTATCCAGGGCTGGACTGGGACAGAAATTTGGCCCTGACATTTTGGCCCAGACCGGCCCACCACAACCGGCACGCAGACAGCAGATACTGTACCGCTCTGCTCTGTCGAGGCACATACAGACACACACACACACACACACACACACACACACACACACACACACACACACACACACACACACACACACACACACACACACACACACACACACACACACACACACACAAGCCCTAATAACACCACTTTTACTGAAAAACCTCCCTCCATGTTCTGGAGCCTTGAGTAAAATAAATGATAACTACACAAGTGATCATTGTGATGCACAACTGCACAACCTATAAATATTATAGTTGGCCTACAGTACTCACTATAATACACAACCCATAAATATGATAGTTAGCCAACAGATCTCACAAACAAGGTGATTGTGTTGCTCTTATAAGGAGGATGCTGGCTAAAAAAAGCTACTCTGGGGAGATCATCTCCACTGGAGATGATCTATTGGACCTATTACAAACCTGGACAAGAAGTAGAGGACTATTGTGAATGGGTGAAATATGAACATGATTACAAGCAAAAATGTGTCTGCATGCAATCAGAACTGTGGCTAGTTAACTACAGTATAGCAAACAAGGGTTGCTATAATGATCTGAGAATGCATCTGTTATAGGCTAGATCTATAGGCTATATGAGGAGGATGGCATAACAGGAAATCCTTAACTTATACATAGTGAAGGCTGTAATGTGTGTACTGTGTGTATGCAAATAAGTTTTTTTTTCATAACTTTAACCAGTCTTGGACGCGAGTATTGTAGGATGCGGGACGGTGTAAACTAATACTGTCTCACCTGCCAGTTAGGAGCCCCCATCGGGACGACACACTGTTGTACCCTGTTGGCTCACCTGCCAGTTAGGAGCCCTCATTGTGCATCAGCTTTTGCCACCGGGTCATAGTAGTATCTTGGCAACGCCCCCTTCTGTGACGCACGTGGAACTGCCTCTCACGTGAGCGGACCGTTTTAAATAAGTCCCAAACCCCTGCATTGACAGGTATCCCCGTGGCACCGTTAAGCATCAGGCTTCCAACCCAGTGCCTTGGGATCAAATTGCTCTCCTGACGTTGATATTCATCTAGTCTAGTGTGTCACACCTTATTGGGATTGAGGTTAGGTATTATTTCATTGGGATTAAGGTTAGTCTTAGGCATAGTTTTTGTCGCCCCTACCGAGTGGTCCGCCTCGGACCACTCGGTAGGGTGTTCAATAGTAGCAAAAAAAAGTTACAACATCGCAGGCGTGCCGTCTCTGGCGGGCTTGAGCAACGAGAGGCACCGCCGAGCGAGCCGTTAGGCGGGCGAGTCGCCGTGCCGAACGTTGCGAAGTCCGCAAGAGACGGCACGCCTGCGATGTTGTAACTTTATCGGAGTTATGTACCGATAGGGACAGAATCGAAAATGATCCCCCCCCCCCCCCCCCAGGCAGTGCCAGCGCCGAGCACTATTTTCCATCAGCCGGGCAGTGCTGTCCTCATTACATGGAATGAGACGCATGGCTTGGGGCGATGCAGTTCCGCGTGCGTCACAGAAGGGGGCGTGTTACTACGATCCGGTGGGAAAGCAGGGCTCGCGTCCCCATCGAGAGGACACACTGTTGTACCCTATTGGCTCACCTGCCAGTGAGGACGTAGCCTGGCATGGCCAGACTGATATCACTGCGTAGATATTAGTCTGGAATCTATGTGTGGAAAAAAAAATCTCTGGGGATAAACCCGCCCCATATTTGCATTCTGGGCCCTGATTGGTCCCTCATTACTTCGGAGGAAGTGAAATCCAATGACAACTGAGCGGTGCCAGACCAATTCGGCCGAGGGCAATTTTTTTGCAGCCTAGTGAGGACCCCCAACCGGAAGCATGTAGACAAAAATTTAAATGTCACTAGTTTCATGCTGGAAACTAAGATGATCATCACAGCAGCACCTATCAGTCTAGCTCTTAATGGTCAAGGCTGGCAAGCCCTCTCTCTCTCCCTCAAGCCCCCAACAGGACAAAAGTGCACTCAGAGGAGCATAGTTATACTGACAGTTTCACAATCAGTAGAACAGTAACTGAAGCAGTCCTTACATGGAAACACAGCTGTTGACTGAATGACAGTAACAGGAGTTTGTGACCAGACCCCCTGCTGTGGAGCCAAACATTCTAAATACGACATTTAAATAGAAATCAGATAAAACATAAATGATTTTGAACAAATAATATGCACAATTGGCATTCTATACTTCTCCCACTGACATTATCAGTCATATCTCGGGAATGTTGAGACCTAGAACAAGATAAGCTGGTGATTTATTTTTGTTTTCCAATTCATGAAAGTGCATGACATGACCCTGTGTCTAATCAAGGAATATATATTTTATATAAGATATTTAATTATATTTCACAATGTATTTAGACCTGTAAGGAATGAGCTACATCTTATGTCAGCCTCTCTTCCAAAAAAGAGGAAGAAAGATTATTATCTGAATTAATCTAAAGAAGAAGTTCTAAAAACATGCTGAAATCATCACCCCCCCGCCCTCTACAGCAGCAGCAATACCTTATGAAGCTATTTCAATAGGAAGTACTCTCTCTCTCTCTCTGTCTCTCTCTCTCTGTCTCTGTCTCTCTCGCTCTCTCTCTCTCTCTCTCTCTCTCTCTCTCTCGACATAAAGTTACTTAAATAGGAAGTATTTTTTTCAGAGCTGTTCATCACAAGAGAGGAGAAGATGGTGCGCTCTCTGCCCTGCCTTCTACTCTGTGAGTATATACATGTTATTACTAATGGGTCTGTTATAGAACTATCATTACTAACAGGTGTATTGGACTAGTATTTGAACCAGAAGGAATATGTATGTGGTTGAACTTAAAGCAGCACTATATGTAACTTTTTAATAACTATATATCATATTATGTCCCAAAAAATTATAAAGTGTGTTTAAGCAATAACAATCATCCTTCCATAAATGTATAGACTCAGGGGGGTCCCTGCTAGGGGCTTGACTGTATTACTATGTATAGACTCAGGGGGGTCCCTGCTAGGGGCTCGACTGTATTACTATGTACAGACTCAGGGGGGTCCCTGCTAGGGGCTCGACTGTATTACTATGTATAGACTCAGGGGGGTCCCTGCTACGGTCTTGACTGTATTACTATGTATAGACTCAGGGGGGTCCCTGCTACGGTCTTGACTGTATTACTATGTATAGGGGAGACAATGAGTTTCATCCTGGCATTTGCCAAGGCACCAAGGCATAACTGCCAGTCAAAGCAACGACTGGCCAATCACAGCGCGTCCTTGCCGGACATGCTTGCAGAGAATCTTGGGTAATGAAGTCATAGACGTTGGCTGCCATGTTATTTGTGTCCAAAGTGGCCACTGATACCCTAAACTACATAGTGCTGCTTTAAACAGCATTTTGTTAAGTTTAGCTGCTGAATCTGAATACAGTAAAACATGCCAATGGAATGAAGTAATTGATTTTCATATAGGATTTCCACCAATGTTTTCACCTTGCTGTAGATTTATCGTTTCAACAATATTTTGATTTACTAATAATAACAAAATAGCAAACCAAAGTACAACAGTGATGATGCAACTATACAGATATGTGCCCCCAGGGCAGTCCCAAATAATGTTTTGGGGGGGGGGGTCCCCAGATGCTTAGCTTAATGTACAACATTGTTTTCTCACTCAACAGTAAACAAACCAACATACAGTATAAGTGTACCAAAATATACCAAATTGGCCAAATTGTCAAATATTTGTGAAAATAGCCGATCTACAAGCTCACAACGCCTTGCATAGTGAGGCGTTGTGAGCTTGTATTTCGGCTATATTTATCTGTGGAACCGAGTCAAACTAAATGTAATGCCTCAACTCCTACAATTCCATGTGCTTGTCCCCAGTTCAAATATGATTATTTTGGGGGGTCGCGGCCTGAAAAGTTTGGGAACCCTTGGCCTTAAGTATAAAGAGATAAAATAAAGTGTTGCACACTTTGACTCCATATGCAGTGGTATTTTAAATTATGATTACATGTGCCCACTATGGGCAGAAGTGATAGTGCTTTTGGAGGTGCGCTCTATAAAGGCCCCTAAACGCATGAGTCTAATTTGGGGTTGATTAAAGGTTGTTCATCACATGGCATTTATATATTGTTTTGGTAAGGAATAGGCCCCTCACATACATTTTGGAAGCCAATTTGCAAGGAAACAATAGGGAATATGAAATGCCTGTATTGATGATCATTCTCACATAACTCCAGAGATCATTTGTACATACTTTGGTGTGCACGCGTGTGTGTGTGTGTGTGTGTGTGTGTGTGTGTGTGTGTGTGTGTGTGTGTGTGTGTGTGTGTGTGTGTGTGTGTGTGTGTGTGTGTGTGTGTGTGTGTGTGTGTGTGTGTGTGTGTGTGTGTGTGAGAGAGAATTTAGTAAATGTGTGATAGGGGAACAGCCTTATGGTACAGTAGCTGCATACAGTCCACCAGAACAGTTTGGTTCAGGAGGGCTCCCCGAACCGTACTGACGTCTGACAGGCACATGTTATTTCACACTTCTGTGTTCTGGAAGCCACACCCTGCCCACCATGTGCTGTTGGGCCACTGACTGAAGCAGTGGAACTGATAGTTTTAATACCTTTTTTATGATGGAGGTTTTCTCTTTCTAGTGAAAGGTTGTGTTTATGAATGGTCACTAGACAGAGATCTCAGAGGTGTTTGTACATCCTGGAAGTTGGCTTAGGTCTCGGGTTCTCTCTTTTCCCGGTGTTTCGCCCAGGTGGACGTGGTTTTGAGGTTAGGTATAGTTTTTGTGAGGTTATGGTTAGGGTTAGGTATAGTTTTTGTGAGGTTATGGTTAGGGTTAGGTATAGTTTTTGTGAGGTTATGGTTAGGGTTAGGTATAGTTTTTGTGAGGTTATGGTTAGTGTTATGCATAGTTTCTGTGAGGTTATGGTTAGTTAGGGTTATGCATAGTTTTTGTGAAGTTAAAGCTTAGGGTTAGGCATCGTTTCTGTGAGGTTAGGGTTAGGCATAGATTTTGTTTAGTTAAAGGTTAGGGTTTAGACACCACCAGGACACACCAAAGGAAGAGGGAGTCCTCTTCCAAACTACTGCTGCTTTTCACTGGCTTCACTGAAAGTCTGACCAACTTCTGACCAATCACAATAGCCAAACTAGTTTAGCTAGTCACAACAACTCAGAACACCTGAAATCCTCATATTGTAGTCTGTAGCCAGCTAGACCAACCTAGTTTCACCTGTTCTGGTGTAGTATGCAGATTAGGCTAAACTGTGTGCATGCGCCATCTACAGGAAGCTACAGAGAACACATGCCCCAATTCACATGTTTTACTGATTGAGTGCAATGGTCCACAATGGAAACAAGGCTGTTTGTGTTATCCTTTTAGCATAACCTTTGACTTTACCTGTACTTTTAACACACTTGTTAAGTATTCAATTAATCAATCAATCAAGATGGCGGTATGGAACATGGGGCGGGTCTACCTGCTTGGTATAGAAGATGGGAGTGGTGGATGGGGGATGGGGGTGTGCGGGGAGGGTGGGTTGACGATGTGGGGGCTTACAGGTAGGAACTACTTGTATGATGGGGTTATGGGGGGAGGGGGGTAAACGTAAAGTGGCCATGCGTCACCATGAGGCCCTTAGAATGTCTTACTGCTGGCATTGTACAGGAAAGGTTTGACACTGATTGGTCCAATGGTTTCAGAGATTAGCTGCACACGGACAGACAGACAGACAGACAGACAGACAGACAGACAGACAGACAGACAGACAGACAGACAGACAGACAGACAGACAGACAGACAGACAGACAGACAGACAGACAGACAGACAGACAGACAGACAGACAGACAGACAGACAGACAGGCAAAAACATAATCTCCACCACCCCGACTTATGGCCTGACAGAGAGATAACAAACTTGTCTACTTTGGTCAAGCATTTGCAGTTCATATTAAAGCTGTGTTAATGTATGTTACTTTTCCTTTAGAATAACATTTTCTATTATTGTGTCTAATCTGTATGTTATATTGTATGCTAATACAATATAACTGTGCATCTGGATGGTAAAGTTTGTTAATACAACTAGTACATCTGTATGGTACAGTATGTCAATACAATATAACTTGGTCTCCCTGCTCTTCTATTGAGACATTTAGATCCTGTGTCTAGGTTAGACACGACCTTTGACACCATCTGGTTTCTGGTTTGACAGGAATTTTAACCCCAAGGTCAAAATTCAATGTATCCCCTGTGTGTGTGTGTGTGTGTGTGTGTGTGTGTGTGTGTGTGTGTGTGTGTGTGTGTGTGTGTGTGTGTGTGTGTGTGTGTGTGTGTGTGTGTGTGTGTGTGTGTGTGTGTGTGTGTGTGTGTGTGTGTGTGTGTGTGTGTGTGATTGTTTTCATAGACCTCATTGTCTATTTACCCGATTATGCCGATTAGGTCTGACTGTTCATAGACTCAGGGCACCTGGTAAAAAAACAGCACTTGCACAGGAGACCTGGGTTCAAATCCGCTGTACAACAGGAAAGTTATACAGTGCAGCTTTAATAAAACATTATAAATAAGGTTGAAAATGGGTGAAGTGCTCCTTTAATAAAACAGCAATAGCCTAATTGTTATTTGATCTTGTTGAACTTGAGTCAAATGTAGCTGTTTATGTTGGTGTTGTGTTAGTTATGGATAAATACAATGTTAATTAGTAATAATTAATATTTATGTTTAACTTGATATTGTCTCATTAAATGTGTTTCAGTGCTGAGCAGCTTGTTCTGCTATGGACACAGTCAAGGTGAAGATGTATTCATTATGTTTTTATTTGTGTATTTATTGATTTATTCACTCAGTAAAGACCATAAGAGTATTTACACCTGCCACATACTGACTGCATCCTAGCAATTATTATTTGTCACTTTTTATTATGTATTAATTCATGTTGTGTGCAACTACTGAACTTGCTTGTTACTGTGATTTACTGACAGACAGACGGGTTATAACATTTGGTTTCATTCTGTGTGTGTGTTTGTGTTCTAGCTCTGACCCTGAAGCCAAACAGGTCCCAGATATTTAGTGGAGAATCTGTTACATTCACATGTGACATGAAGACAAGAGAGTGGTATAGATTAAACCTCAATGGTTCTCAATTTATCCCTGACTCTCGTCAGAATACATTTGAAGTTACGTCTACAGACCCAAGCCACAGCGGTGAATACCAGTGTTACAATTTTCAAGACTACAGCAATAAAGTCAGACTGACTGTATCAGGTAAATCATAACATTTACTCATCACTGACATTATGTTTAAACTCATGCATACACTCATATATAAACCTTTAATTATAGTTCTATACACATAAAGAAAGACATGCATATCCTGTATCATAATTCTATGGAAAGCATTTCCACTACATCTTTCATTATATCAACACATTCATTGCCAGGATATGTTGTAAATAAGGGTGGTTAGAGTTCTCATTGACATTTTCATTTAAAACAAAACTTAATGAAAATCCACATGCCATCACATTACTCAGTCATTTAATGCATCCACAAGTTTCCTAGGGTGTTGTGGGCATCACTTCCTGTCGATTTGATCCAATGAAATCCAATTAAATCAACAGGAAGTGATGCTCATAACCCCCTAGGAAACTTGTGGATAGAGAGTATCCACATGCATCACTTTTCCACCGGGACACGCCCCCCTCATCTAGACTGAGTGGTAAAACATTGAGCAGCATGGAGGAGCGTTGGAGTTTGCAAGCGCTCGTTGTAAATCACTCAACGGTCCTGCGTACCACCTGTTTCTAAATGTCACATGATGCAGGAGGCAGCGGGACGTTGCGTTATTGAAAACGAGCGCTTCCAAACTCTGACACTTAGAAAAATATCACCTGCACGTAATTTATTGACAGAAAGTATCTCATAACATGTTTACGGTGGATTTTTATGAAACAATGACTTTGCAAATAGAAAGAGGACAATTCATACTTTCTGCACAGCTGCCATGTTGGTGAGCTTAACGTTGTTAAATACAATCGGATGCACGTTTCTGTTTGGATGTATGGGGCTGTCAAGGGCAGGAAGTATTTTTTTGCCACTCAGTAGGCGTTCCCGCATAACTTCCGGGTACGATGATGACACGCGCATAGC
The DNA here is from genome assembly GCF_963280865.1 of Gymnoscopelus braueri. NCBI lineage: Eukaryota > Metazoa > Chordata > Actinopteri > Myctophiformes > Myctophidae > Gymnoscopelus > Gymnoscopelus braueri. The sequence continues at coordinate 4,711,204 of NC_137618.1, read as the reverse complement.
CTCTATTGATGTGACTTATGACTTCTCAGGACATTTCCTCAATATATTTTCTATACATTCATTGAATACTCCCCCCATTAAAAACACTATATGATGTCATTGATCATGATGTATATGATCCCATACTGTAGCTGACGGAAGGGCATTAGCATCTATATATCAGACAGTTTGGTCAACTATTAGTATTTCCAATGAAAAAACAACAATGCCAAAAATCACCAACCAATTAATCAGATCATTTAAATTGACTACAACAGACTGCACCATATATTGTATACAATTTGACATGATCATGTGACAACTCTGTGTCCACAGCTCTGCCTACAGCTACTGCGAGGTTTTCACCAGATCCTGTTTACACTGGAGAGACACTGACTGTTACATGTACAATTCAGTCTGAATATACAGACTGGACTTATAGATGGTTCAGAGGTGAGACTGTAGTTTTCACCTCTTTTAGAAAAGGTTTAGTTAAAAACATCCTCACTATCCATGAAGTAGAAGATTCTGACCAGGATGACTACCAGTGTCTGGGTGAGAGACAGTACCGTCCCACAACCTCAACACTCAGTGTCAAGAAAAGACTTGGAGTTCAAGGTAAGAAACCACATGAATCATTTTAAACGCGCGCGCGCACACACACACACACACACACACACACACACACACACACACACACACACACACAGTCAGAGTCTAACTGTCTAATGGAAGTGTGTGTGTGTGTGTGTGTGTGTGTGTGTGTGTGTGTGTGTGTGTGTGTGTGTGTGTGTGTGTGTGTGTGTGTGTGTGTGTGTGTGTGTGTGTGTGTGTGTGTGTGTGTGTGTGTGTGTGTGTGTGTGTGTGTGTGTGTATGTGCGTGTGTTACTTCTACAGAACCACCTGTTCCTGTTCTCAGCAAACACTCTGACTGGCCTGAGATTTTCATTGGAGAGACTCTTATTCTGAAATGTACAATACCCATACAAAGTGCCTCTGACTGGATGTACACATTTTATAAGAGCAAACGGGTTATTAAGTCTTCCAGTACAGAACCTGAATTCACTTTAAGTTCTCATCAGGATCTCAGTGGTGAATACCAGTGTAAAGCTAAACGCCAACATGACCAACAATCTGCCAAGTACAGCAACCCCATCACTGTGTCTTTTAAAGGTATGTATACTCTGTATAACTTTGATACTGTATGAGAGAGAGAGAGAGAGAGAGAGAGAGAGAGAGAGAGAGAGAGAGAGAGAGAGAGAGAGAGAGAGACAGAGAGAGAGAGAGAGAGAGAGAGAGAGAGAGAGAGAGAGACTGTGCTGTGCTGTGCTGTGACAGCTTTAAGTGGAGCCAAAAGACGAGTCGAGTGAAGAGAGAGGCGGGGGCAGCTGTGTGTGTGTGTGTGTGTGTGTGTGTGTGTGTGTGTGTGTGTGTGTGTGTGTGTGTGTGTGTGTGTGTGTGTGTGTGTGTGTGTGTGTGTGCGCGTGCGCGCGCACGCACTCATTTTCTACTGACAGTAGTAGTTCCCTTTCTTTCTCTGCTGTGTCTGACACTAGAGCATTGTCATCTGCATAGTCACATTTCTACCGGTATTATGTTACATATACTTAACTTTAGGTATGGGTTTGGAAATATTTAATTATTGTAACTGATAAATGGTCATATTTAAATATAATATATTTGTTAAACCTTTACTGGGTGTATTTCAGACCTATTTTGAGTCTTTTGATGAGACTTAAAGTGAACCGCGGTTTGGGGAGACAAAACCAAAAGGTTTCCTCGTTCGGTCCAAGACCGTTACACCCTTACTATTGATGTGACATCATTTGACATAATAATCTCACTTACCTTCTCCCATTAAAAGCTGTGCAAGTAGGTAGACACAAGATCCCATACTGTAGATGGAGGGAGCTCAGATTAGCTAGTTGGACATCAAGTACTAATTAACACTACAATCTAATAAAAACACATTATTTTCAAGAGTGCACTACATACAGCACACAATTTGACAGATAAACATGTTTGATCATGTGATAATTCTGTGTCCACAGCTCTGCCTACAGCTACTGTGAGGTTTTCACCAGATCCTGTTTACACTGGAGAGACACTGACTGTTACATGTACAATACAGTCTGAATATACAGACTGGACTTATACATGGTTCAGAGATGAGACTCCAACTGTAGTTTCCTCCTCTGGTAGAAACCGTTTAGTTGGAAACAACCTCACTATCAGTAAAGTAGAATATTCTGACCTTGGTGACTACCAGTGTCAGGGTGAGAGACCGTCCCGTCCCAAAACCTCAACACTCAGCGAAAAGGACATATTTGCAGTTCTAGGTAAGAAACCACATGAATCATTTCAAACACGCACGCGCGCACACACACACACACACACACACACACACACACACACACACACACACACACACACACACACACACACACACACACACACGATTGGGACTAGACTATTGGGATACTAAGTCTTCCAGTGCAGATCCAGAATACACTTAAAGCCCTCAACAGAATCTCAGTGGTGAATACAAGTGTTGAGCTCAACACAAACATGACCAACAATTCTCCAAGTCGTCGCTGTGTTTTTTAAACGTATGAATACTTTGTATAACTTTGATACTGTATATGAGAGAGACAGACAGACAGACAGACAGACAGACGTATGGTCTTTAACTTTCATTTGCAGTCTGAAGGTCATACTATTATCAATATATTCAGACAATATGTCAGGTCCAGTGGTGTAGGGGCGTGTGGAGTAGGGTTTATACTCTAAATAGGCACACAATGTCAAGGTTATCTGTGCTGTGACAGTTAGTTTCAAGTGGAGCCACAAGACGAGTCGAGTGAAGAGAGAGGCGGGGCTGCTACATGTGGGCAGCTGTGTGTGTGTGTGTGTGTGTGTGTGTGTGTGTGTGTGTGTGTGTGTGTGTGTGTGTGTGTGTGTGTGTGTGTGTGTGTGTGTGTGTGTGTGTGTGTGTGTGTGTGTGTGTGTGTGTGTGTGTGTGTGTGTGTGTGTGTGGGTTTGGAAAGGTTCAATTATTGTAACTGATACATGGTAATATTTCAACTTCACAAACAAACATCCAGACTTATGAGGCAAACTGAAACTATTGCTCCAATTCGCACATGACTTGCCACAAACACTGTTCAGGGGTCTGCCATGACAATAGTCACACCAGGGGCCATGTTTGCCCCGTTGGGCCCCATCAGGGGACTCCAAGGCCCACAGGAGCACCGCTGCTCCAATCCACACATAACTTCAAATGATCATAATACAGTGAACAATATAGGATTTTCCGGCGACCTGAAAGTCAAGTGTTTTAAAAGTACATTCCAGTCAAATGGAAATCCTACTGAGCAAGTGTATTAATTAATTAATTAATTAATTATTTAATATTCAGTGTAGCTTTCAACTTGTCCAGGCAGTTTGTCCAGTAAGTGTGTGTTTATTTCTCTAATGTAAACAACAGATCAACCAAAGGCCGCACTGAAAGCTGAGCAGACAGTCATACCAGCAGGGGGCAGTGTTACACTGACCTGCTCTGTGGAGGATTCATCTGGATGGGAATACTACTGGTACCAAAACAACCAATCACTGATCATACATGATGATCAATACTCTACTGGACCAATCAGAGTGTCAGTAGGAGGAGTCTACAGGTGCAGAGCAGGGAGAGGAGATCCAGTTTACTACACTGAATACAGTGATGCTCTGACCTTGAACACTGCTGATGGTGAGTTGTTTAATAATCTCTGTCATGCCGATAGCCCGGGGGCAGGAGATTATGTTTTCACCCCTGTCTGTGCATTTTTGCTAATACTCCTACAGACTTTGTCTAAAACTCACACAAATTGTTATATATAACTTCTGGAATCATGTGATCAACATTTGTCATTCAGACTTTTAATATTCCATTACGATTGGCTATGATTGGCTAAATGGTTCGGTCCAAAACCGTTACACCCTTACTATTAATGTGACATTTCCTCAGTAGTTTCTGCCTGGATATATTTCCTATCATTTGACATAATAATCTCAGTAAACTTCCCCCATTAAAACACTATATGATGATGTCACTGATCTTAATGCATGACAGCTGTGCAGGTAGATAGAGACAAGATCCCATACTGTAGCTGGAGGGAGCTCAGATTAGCTAGTTGGACATCATCAAGCACTAATTAACACAAAAACCACAACAAAAAAAACATATTATTTTCAAGGCTGCACTGCATACAGTATACATACTTTGACAGATACATGTGTTTGATCGTGTGATAATTCTGTATCCACAGCTCTGCCTACAGCTACTGTGAGGTTTTCACCTGACCCTGTCTACACTGGAGAGACACTGACTGTTACATGTATAATACAGTCTGTATATACAGACTGGACTTATAGATGGTTCAGAGGTGAGACAGTAGTTATCTCCTCTGATAGACACAGTATAGATAGAAACATCCTCACTATCAGTAAAGTAGAAGATGCTGACCAGGATGTCTACTGGTGTCTGGGTGAGAGACAGTCCCGTCCCAAAACCTCAAAACTCAGCAACAAGAAAAGACTTACAGTTCTAGGTAAGAAACCACACAAATTATTTTAAACACACACACACACACACACACACACACACACACACACACACACACACACACACACACACACACACACACACACACACACACACACACACACACACACACACACACACACACACACACACAGTAGATGAGCGTGGCAGGAGTTCTCACATTTAAAAACTACTTAAATGGATTTGAAAATAATTTCTGATAAAAATTGACATACCATCACATACTGAATAATTTTATTTTCTATTGATTAGGGGTGTAACGGTTCACAAATCCATGGTTTGGTTCAAACCTATATTTTTGAGCCACAGTCATAATTTCTGCGTTCTGAAATTGTAATAAATAAAATAAAAAATATATCAAGAACACTTAAGAACCCTATGATGTTAGATTGACTTCATACAAACAATAAATAATACTATGTTGGTAGATTAACTTTATATATTCATTTAACATGAATTAGTAATTGGACATTTGTGATTATTGACAATCTTGTAAGAGCAGGTTCAGGAGTTATATGCAAAGTTGATAATTAATTTCAAACATGTAATCATAGTGCATCATCATAGATCAGAGCTTTACTGTAGAAATGGCATTCTAACAATCAAAGGTGGATATAACTTTGTTGAACATAGATATTAGATTTGTTTGAAAAATACTTCTACAATATGACGTGACTTGAAGTGAACCGCGGTTCAGGAAGACGGAACCGAGAATTGAACCGAGGACGTCTGAACCGAGGTTTCCTGGTTCGGTCCAAAACCGTTACACCCTTAATATTGATGTGACATTTCCTCTGTAGTTTCTACCTGACTATATTTCCTATCATTTGACATAATAATCTCAGTTAACTTCCCCCATTAAAACACTATATGATGTCACTGATCTTAATGCATGACAGCTGTGCAGGTAGATAGAGACAAGATCCCATACTGTAGCTGGAGGGAGCTCAGATTAACTAGTTTGACATCATCAAGTAGCCTACTAATTAACACTGAAATAAAATAAAACTGCACTACATACAGAATATACACAATTTGACTCTTTTGCACTTCTTCATGGACCTACTGTACCTGTGGATTATACCAGTGTCAGTCTACCTTATGTGGACTATGCGGTCCACACACACTGACACTTTGCACCTTAACGTCCATAGTATATCATGTGCAGTAACCTATATATCTGCTGCTATGCCCACACACCTTTAGGTCTTACCTCAGGTACTTAACGTTTTTACTTAATGTGTAAATATATAGATCATTTGTCTATCTATATCTATATATTTGATATATATCAAATATATAGATTTTATTGACTGATCTCTCTTCCCCCTTGCCCCCCCACACCTTCTTTTTCTTCCTTTTCTCTTATGGAAATAACAAAAGAATTATTGAGTCTGCACAAAAACAAATTGCACCGACTGTTTTACACCTGTTAATCTGTGACAATACAGTTGATTCTTATTCAAATAAATGTTTGATCATGAGACAACTCTGTGTCCACAGCTCTGCCTACAGCTACTGTGGGGTTTTCACCAGATCCTGTTTACACTGGAGAGACACTGACTGTTACATGTACAATACAGTCTGAATATACATTCGACCGGAATTATAAATGGTTCAGAGGTGATCTTCCAGCTGTAGTTTCCTCCTCTGATAGACACAGTATAGATAGAAACATCCTCACAATCAGTAAAGTAGAAGATTCTGACCAGGATGACTACCAGTGTCTGGGTGAGAGACAGTCCCGTCCCAAAACCTCAAAACTCAGCAACAAGAAAAGACTTACAGTTCTAGGTAAGAAACCACATTAATTATTTTACACACACACACACACAGGCACGCACACGCGCGCACATACACAAGTCAGAGTCTAACTGTCTAATGGAAGTGTGTGTGTGTGTGTGTGTGTGTGTGTGTGTGTGTGTATGTGCGTGCGTGCGTGCGTTACTTCTACAGAGGTACCTGTTCCTGTTCTCAGCAGACACTCTGACTGGCCTGAGATTTTCATTGGAGAGACTCTTATTCTTAAATGTACCATACAAGGACGTGCCTCTGACTGGATGTACACATTTTATAAGAGCAAACGGGTTATTAAGTCTTCCAGTACAGATCCTGAATACACTTTAAGTTCTTATCGAGATCTCAGTGGTGAATACCAGTGTAAAGCTCAACGCCAACATGACCAACAATCTGCCAAGTACAGCAACCCCATCACTGTGTCTTTTAAAGGTATGTATACTCTTTTAAAGGTATGTATACAGACAGACAGACAGACAGACAGACAGACAGACAGACAGACAGACAGACAGACAGACAGACAGACAGACTTATGGTCTTTGGTCTTTGACTTTTATTTGCAATCTGGAGGTCATAGTGTTATCAATATATTCAGACAATATGTGGTCCAGTGGTGTAGTGGTGTGTGGAGAAGGGTTTATACTCTAATTTAGACACACAATGTCAAGGTGGTCTGTGCTGTGACAGTTAGTTTTAAGTGGAGCCTCAAGACGAGTCGAGTGAAGAGAGAGGCGGGGCTGCTACATGTGGGCAGCTGTGTGTGTGTGTGTGTGTGTGTGTGTGTGTGTGTGTGTGTGTGTGTGTGTGTGTGTGTGTGTGTGTGTGTGTGTGTGTGTGTGTGTGTGTGTGTGTGTGTGTGTGTGTGTGTGTGTGTGTGTGTGTGTGTGTGCACGCACGCACTCATTTCCTACTGACAGTAGTAGTTTCCTTCCTTTCTCTGCTGTGTCTGACACTAGAGCATTGTTATCTGCATAGTCACAATTTTACCGGTATTATGTTACATATACTTAACATTAGGTATGGGTTCGGAAACATTTAATTATTGTAACGTTGTGATCAGACAGTTTATTTTGACATCTCCAGTGAACAACACAACAATGTAACCATCTGTAGGTGTTGTTAAGGCATCATGACATTTAATAGTCTAGTCCACAGATGTATGACAACCTCTACTTCATCATCCAACACTCTAATGATCTCTAACTAATCAGATCAGTTAAAACGGACTAATATGTGTAGTTGTTTTGTTGTCATGAGAAATATGCTGTATATCATTTGACAGATAAACATGTTTGATCATGTGATAATTCTGTATCCACAGCTCTGCCTACAGCTACTGTGAGGTTTTCACCAGATCCTGTTTACTTTGGAGAGACACTGACTGTTACATGTATAATACATGAATATACAGACTGGACTTATAGATGGTTCAGAGGTGACACTTCAACTGTAGTTATCTCCTCTGATAGACACAGTATAGATAGAAACATCCTCACTATCAGTAAAGTAGAAGATTCTGACCATGATGACTACCAGTGTCTGGGTGAGAGAGAGGACCGTCCCAAAACCTCAACACCCAGCGACAAGAAAATATTTGCAGTTCTCTGTAAGAAACCACATGAATCATTTCACACTTTGTGTTGTGTGTGAAATGAATAGTATTTTCTGTTCATTAAAGAGTTTAAGATAATTTACACTACCTTTAATTTCTCTCTCTCTCTCTCTCTCTCTCTCTCTCTCTCTCTCTCTCTCTCTCTCTCTCTCTCTCTCTCTCTCTCTCTCCCTCTCTCTCTCTCTCTCTCATTCTCTCTCTATAATGTAAACATCAGATCAACCAAAGGCCGCACTGAAAGCTGAGCAGACAGTCATACCAGCAGGGGGCAGTGTTACACTGACCTGCTCTGTGGAGGATTCATCTGGATGGGAATACTACTGGTACCAAAACAACCAATCACTGATCATACATGATGATCAATACTCTACTGGACCAATCAGAGTGTCAGTAGGAGGAGTCTACAGGTGCAGAGCAGGGAGAGGAGATCCAGTTTACTACACTGAATACAGTGATGCTCTGACCTTGAACACTGCTGATGGTGAGTTGTTTAATAATCTCTGTCATGCCGATAGCCCGGGGGCAGGAGATTATGTTTTCACCCCTGTCTGTGCATTTTTGCTAATACTCCTACAGACTTTGTCTAAAACTCACACAAATTGTTATATATAACTTCTGGAATCATGTGATCAACATTTGTCATTCAGACTTTTAATATTCCATTACGATTGGCTATGATTGGCTAAATGATGCAGGGCTTCTATAGAGTGCACCTCCAAAAGTGCTTTCTTTCCTCTTCCACAAATATGTAAAGTTGAATTGTTTAGTCGTAGAAATGCTATCCTTCCTCTTGTCATCATGACTGCAACCCACGACTTACACAGCTCTGGCTAGGCAACCCAGCCTGGCGGAGATATGCGCTCCGAGGAGCAAACTTTTGTTGACTTTGTCTTAAAAAAAAACAAAAAATAAAGAAAAAGTAGTGCATACATTGTAATTACATCTGAATTATAGGAAATTAAAAGGATATTTTAAGTTTTTTAGGTACAGGTGTTTTTATAAAGTAACTACATTTGTATTTTCATTCAGTTTTGTAAAATGTTATGTTGTTTTCTGTGTCTGGATCAGAGGAACAGAGTTCTCTACATGTAGTGGGTCTGATTGTAGGACCTCTGCTTGCCATTCTACTGACCATCCTACTGATCCTGCTGTGTAGATACAGAACATCTAAATGTGAGTACTTTAGCCTTCTCCTCATTCACATACAGAGACACTGTAGCCTTCTCCTCATTCACATACAGAGACACTGTAGCCTTCTCCTCATTCACATACAGAGACACTGTAGCCTTCTCCTCATTCACACACAGAGACACTGTAGCCTTCTCCTCATTCACGTACAGAGACACTGTAGCCTTCTCCTCATTCACACACAGAGACACTGTAGCCTTCTCCTCATTCACATACAGAGACACTGTAGCCTTCTCCTTATTCACGTACAGAGACACTGTAGCCTTCTCCTCATTCACATACAGAGACACTGTAGCCTTCTCCTTATTCACGTACAGAGACACTGTAGCCTTCTCCTCATTCACGTACAGAGACACTGTAGCCTTCTCCTCATTCACATACAGAGACACTGTAGCCTTCTCCTCATTCACATACAGAGACACTGTAGCCTTCTCCTCATTCACATACAGAGACACTGTAGCCTTCTCCTCATTAGGTGGATTATATCTAGATAAGTCCCGGCCCACACCCAACATCCAGTCCACAGATTCCAATATACCAAGAACCCCATATGATTTAAATTATTACCCAATAGGAATTCATGTTTTAATTTCAGTTCAAAAAGGTAAGCCAGTGAGCAATTACTACCCTCACTCACACTTTAGACTCAGTATCATACGTTTTAACATTCTACTGTGAACAAAATATATATCTATTTATATCCTTTTCCTCACACATTTGTGAACCCGCTGTAGTATCAGCAAGTACCTGTAGGGGTTCACGAACCCCTGTTGAGAACCCCTGCATTAGATTACACTAGATTACATCAGATTGATTACATCTAGATTACAACCACAGAGCAACTCTCCATAAAACATACTGAATACCATGGCATAACAATGTAAAGGTTCTAATATTTATGTTATAATGTATTGTTTTTAATTTACAGGTCCATGTTGCATCAGGTAAGCACAGTATTGATCTCTGTCTATTCAACATAACAGCAGTAGATTACATCTGCTTTCATGCTTTATTTACGTTAAATATTGATGTTTTAATTACAGACCTGTTCAGCCTCAGGGAATCAATCAGAGCTCAGCTACAGACCAGGGAACCAATCAGAATGTGTCCCCTGATGACGTGTACCTCCCACTGCAGCACAGTCAGTCTCTGAACCAATCATGTTCTGACAAGAACAAGTCCTTCTAATTTGAATATTAATTGATTTAGAAGTTCATTAAACATTGATTGTTTTCTTTTTTACAGTTGGTTTTGGGTTTATTCTTCCCAATTAGCAGAATAATTCAAAAATGTAAATAAATAAATAAAATAAGCGTTTCATTAATGCTTATTTGTTTACATTTAGGAGACACAAGCGTCTATGGAATTATCAACAACTCTGACGACTATGAAAACGGTACAGTATAAACTTATTTTAATCTAATTTCACTTGTAAAAAAAGAACCCACACACATTAGTCCTGTACAGTCAAGGTCAAGTTCAATGTCTGTGTGTGACAAACGGCACACAAGGAGGGGTTTCACGGGGCCTTCAACACGCTGGGAACATGTCTTTAATTTAGGAAGAGGGCCTACAGTATGAGATGGTAAATAAATGCATAAATTATATTAAGTTTTCATCACAAACTGATAATTAAGTCCCATTGTTTGAGTTCTGCATTGGTTTGAAACGTTACTATAGCAACAAAATAGCCTAATCAATAAGATACTTTTGTTCAATTCTAATGGGATTATAATCTCTCTCTCTCTCTCTCTCTCTCTCTCTCTCTCTCTCTCTCTCTCTCTCTCTCTCTCTCTCTCTCTCTCTCTCTCTCTCTCTCACACAGACCAGGGAACCAATCAGAATGTGTCTCCTGATGATGTGTACCTCCCACTGCAGCACGGTCAGTCTGTGAACCAATCATGTTCTGACAAGAACAACTGCTTCTAATTTGAATATAAATGTATTTAAAAGTTCATTAAAGAATGAATGTTTTTTTTTTGGAAGTACTTTAAAGTCTGCCAAGTGGTTTGGGGTTTGTTTTTCCTTAAAGCAGAATAATGAAATCACAACTAAATTGAAAACAATGTTTGAAATGAAAAATAAAAAAATTACCACATTAATGCTGATATGTTTACATTTAGGAGACACAAGCGTCTATGGAATTATCAACAACTCTGACGACTATGAAAATGGTACAGTATAAACTTTTTTAAAACAGCCAATCCAGTTATTTAAATCTAATTTCACTTGTTTAAAAAAAGAACCCACACACATTAGTCCTGTACAGTCAAGGTCAAGTTCAATGTCTGTGTGTGACAAACGGGACACAAGGAGGGGTTTCACGGGGCCTTCAACACACTGGGAACATGTCTTTAATTTAGGAAGAGGACCTACAGTATGAGATGGTAAATAAATGCATAAATGATATTAAGTTTTCATCACAAACTGATAATTAAGTCCCATTGTTTGAGTTCTGCATTGGTTTGAGACGTTACTATAGCAACAAAATAGCCTAATCAATAAGATACTTTTGTTCAATAATAATGAGATTATAATGTTAGTTTCCAAATGGCAAATTGCTCCGTACAAGTCTGTTCTCTGAATGGTTTTTCTCTCTCTCTCTCTCTCTCTCTCTCTCTCTCTCTCTCTCTCTCTCTCTCTCTCTCTCTCTCTCTCTCTCACAGACCAGGGAACCAATCAGAATGTGTCTCCTGATGATGTGTACCTCCCACTGCAGCACGGTCAGTCTTTGAACCAATCATGTTCTGACAAGAACAACCGCTTCCAATTTGATTATAAATGTATTTAAAAGTTCATTAAAGAATGAATGTTTTATTTTTGGAAGTACATTAAAGTATGTGAAGTGGTTTGGGGTTTGTTTTTCCTTAAAGCAGAATAATGAAATCACAACTAAATTGAAAACCATGTTTGAAATGAAAAATAAAATAATCACCATCATTAATGCTGATATGTTTACATTTAGGAGACACACATGTCTATGGGGTAATCCACCACCCGGATGACTATGACAATGGTACAGTATATGCTTTTTAAACATTCATTCAAATCATTTAATAATAATAATAAATTGGCCTGTACTCTATGTTTTTGGTTTGATCCCCGGACCTACGATTTTCCTATCAGTCTATAGGAAACCCTCCAAGTAAAACTTGACACTTACAAAAAATATATATATATACAAGATTGGCTGGACTGCATATTTAAAGGAGCACTTCACCCATTTTCAACCTTATCTTCGTATAATTGGTCTTCGCTCTTGCTGAAACCTGCCTACCAGTGACATCATCGGTAGGGAGGTTTGATCATTTCAAACAAGATTTCAGACTTAATTTTTTTTATTAATGCAAGAAAAAATCTTCTAGGCTTTAGTTTCTATTGGCTTAGAATCCCCATCCATGATATCATTGGCAGGCAGGTTTCTGTCCACAGTCAACCAAGAGTGAGTGAGTAGATGGAAATGAGCATTAGTGACTGAGGACCAATTATATTAATATAAGGTTGAAAACATTACATGACTGATTCATATCAGAATCCAGAATTAATTATATGTTGAAACCAAGTGGTTTTTGAGTGAATTTATTATGAGTCGAAATATGTGTGATCTGTTGAGATGGAATTAAAACGTAACTTAACATATTAATGATAAAACTCATGACAACTGATTTAGAATTAAACTGAATTAATGATAAAACTCATGACAACCAGGGCCGGACTGGGACCAAAATTCAGCCCTGGCATTTTGGTCCGAACCGGCCCACCACCACCACCCCCGTTTTGTCAACATTAACGTAACATATATATATATATATATATATATATATATATATATATATATATATATATATATATATATATATATATATATATATATATATATATATATATATATATATATATATATATTATTATTTTTTGGGTTGGCCACTGGCCCAGCGGTCCACCAGGCATTTACACCAAATGGCCAGTCCGCCCCTGATGACAACTGAATGAGAGCTGAACACATATTCTAGTATAGATAAAATGACTACATATTATACTGCATGTTCAATGACTCATTAAACTATAATGTCACTTTGTTTCAGCTCCTTAGAGACACACGACAGCCCAACACCACACACCTGGATGAAGTCACATGGATTGTAACCAATAAATGTAGGGTAACATCTATCTATGTAACCAATAGGGTAACATCTATATATATCAATGTTTCCCAAACAGTGGGTCAGGACCCATATGTCAGTCCCGGAGCAAAGTTAATACCTCTTTATTTTTTATTATTATTATTTCAAAATATTTTCAAAAAAATGCCCAACATTTCCCAAAAAATCCTTGAGTTAAACTAAATTCAAACGTTTTTCAAATGAAGTCCATAAAAAGTATAAAGAAAAATCATTAATCAGAAGGAAAAAAATACTTTTAAGAAGTAGTGAAAATATCAGATCTACTAATTCTAATTCTAAGGTAACATTTATCTATGTAACCGTACAAATGGATCTACAGTATACATGCTCCTGTACATGTATACACACACACACACACACACGCACGCACACACACACACACACTGTACATACTTTTGTGAGTGCACACACACACACACGCACACGCACACGCACACGCACACGCACACACACACACACACACACACACACACACACACACACACACACACACACACACACTCACACACACACACACACACACACACACACACACACACACACACACACACACACGCACGCATGCACCCACTCACATACACACACACACCGGACAAACAGAAAATGCTAACACCTTTTTGCTTCATTCTAGCCCATTAAGTAGTGCAGTATAGAAAATAGTAATTTTAATGTAAATTGTTGTTTTAATTGTATTGTAATACATACTATTATATTAATTACAATATTTGTATTTATCAGCTTCAATTGTATAGTGTTTCAGTTCCAATTGTGTCTATTCATATTTAGTTTTTTCATCATTTAATTTCACTTATTTATCATGTATCCTGTATGAGTTCTCTTTCCTGATTGGATTTTCTTTTTATCCTGACCTGAAAATGTGTTTTCTGTTACGGAACAAACACTCTATAGCAATGGTTATATACTATCACAATATATCTATTTAACACTTCTTTTTAACAGTTAAATATCACTTACACCACCTTTAACCTATTTTAATGAACTCTTTTTATAATGGCCTCTCTGTAAATGAGACTCATGTCTCCATGAGAATACATTTGTAAATACAGTTTAACAAGACCAGGAGACCTGGTTCTGCCAGACCCAGAATGAAGTCCTAGTATGTGACATAATAATGATGTCATGAAGTTTAGTTTTTTGGCTGGGGCCGGGGGACAAAGTGACCATGCCCATGTATGGAGAAAACAGATACAAAGCCTCATGTAAGCCCGACCCCTTGGGTCTGGCAAAAATATATATTGTTTTGTATTTCCACTTAGGTATTAATTGTTAATGTTTATGTTTGTATAGATTTTGACCCACTGTCTGAAACCTATTTTCATTCATCTCAATTAATTCCATGTTGTTGTTTTTTTATTCAGTTTTTCTACTTTATTTTGTCAATTATCTGTATAATTATGCTTACATGTTTTTTTAAGTGAATAAATGAATACATTGTATTTTTTAGAATAAACTTTGCTTCAGTTTGCTAATCAAATTATGATGAATCTTTTAAGAACTATGTTTGAATGTAAACAAGATAAATTAGATGAGTGCTTGTACTATTTGCATTTTAATTAAAAGCAGTTTGTTGTCAAAACGATGTTGTGTAAACTCCTTATTACACATTTATTATGTCACCCAAGAACATTGTCATGTATTTAACAATGTTTTGACAGACTACAGGCAGTGTTGGGCAGTAACTATTCACTAAGTAATATATTACTGTAATATCATTACTTTCCTCAGTAACTAGTAGTGTAACATATCAATTACCGAAACAGTAATACAAGTACAGTTATTAAAGGAGTAGTTCACCCAAAATTACGCATTGTAATCGATTTCACAGCCCATGAAGCCTTGAATTCATGGTGATTGTACTAGTAGGCATTAGTGTGTAAATTTCAATATCGGTGGTATTATTAATAATCAAATGAATAATCATACATTTGGAATTATGAGTATTTAAAATTAAGAGTAAAGAAATGTACGAGGAACCATGAAAATCAACTTATGACTAAACACAAGCTTAATTTGTATTAAACCCTAACTTTAAACCACCAATAAAAGAATCAAAGATTATAAAATAATAAATTATTATTTTATTCCAATAAATCCACAAGATCTGAAGGGGAAAACGTTCTTGTTTTGTTTTTTTCTTTTCTTGTTTTTTACAGAGACAGACTATATTAATCCTATAATTTATACTCCTCATAGTAGGAGGTTGTCGCATGTGAACAGATCTACAATCTATCAACACGCTGCAATGTGACACATTAGCTTGTAGATCTGTTCTTTTTAAGCATGTGCCCTCTGGTGAAATGATGAAGTAACATGTACTGTAGTTGCAGCTCTGTGGGTCATAAAGATTAACATGGTGGATCATGAGGGAGAAGACAGAGATACTTTCAACACCTGGAAGTGTTGTTATTATTGGGTTTATGTCAGTCAAACATACAAAGAGTCGTTTTAGTTAAGTCAACTCTTAAGATTTGGACTCAGTTTAAACGCCATTTTGGTATTCAGTTATTCCCAGTAATAACCCCTCTGTGTGCAAATCCTTTATTTCCTTCCTCCTTACAAGATCAGGCATTTAAAATCTGGTATGATCATGGCATTAGGTCAGTCAGAGATGTGCTTGACGGTGGCACGTTTGCTTCATATGAACATATTTCTAGAAAGTATAATCTGCCCAGAGCCCACCTTTTCCGTTATTTGCAAGCCCGTGTTTTTTGTCCGTAGAAAATGTACTAGCTTCCCGACTATTCCACCTAATTCACCCGTAGACACACTTATAGCATCAGCTCATATTACCCTCTCTGTGCCACGCCCCGAGATATCCCGAGTTTTTCCCGAGTACCCTCCGTGCCAGCACGAGAAATCCCGAGTTTTTACTTTTGACTGTGGTCGCGCTATTCTGTTTATTTTTCATGATCACTTTCGCTTCCTGACTCCTTCAGACTCATTGGGTTCCGGTTTCATGACGCAGATTCCGTTTCCGGTTCTAATTTTTTTCCCGCGGTCATTTTTGGCCAGAATAGGGAAAGTCACGGTTTTTCACACGGTATAAAAAACGAACGGAGAGGTCCACGTCTACTCTCTTTGGTCTGGGTGACGATCAGTCATCGTAGTCGTGTATCGCATCGTAATTTAGCCCGATCAACGATTGTCGAAAATGTCAACATCCGGTTATGACCGGATGTGATGTGAGCCTGTTTGGGAGGGGGCGATTGAGCCAGCGAGGTCATCAATGTGTCGATTTGTTGCTCTCTACTGGTAGAACTGTATTATGGGTTTAAAAACCCAATCAGATTATTTATTTGAATGAAAAATTACAAAATTACAAAATAAAATAAAAACGCAAATTTCTGGCACTGAGAGAGTTAAGGGAAAGATATCCTTGCTTTTTACCACAATATTTGATCTTCATTTATCATCAACCACTGCCTATAAAACTCTTTGGGCCCAGGATCTGGAGGAGGATATTTCTGACGCAACCTGGGAAGCCATTATGGGTCGTGTTCATCAATATGTGCCAAACATGGGGTGTACAATTTTTCTCCGGGTGAACTGGACCAAGGTCAGGTTAGCCAGGATTTATACTGATGTTGACCCAACGTGTGATAGATGCCACCAGGCTTCAGCTAATCTTTTTCGATGGATCTTTCATGCCTTTATTTGACTGACTGGGGAATGAACTTGACAGGAAATGGGGAGAGATATGTGGGGGGTGAAAGACAGCAAAGGTCGCCGGGACCGGGAGTCGAACCCACGAAACGCTGTCAAGCTGGATTACCAGCGTATGTGGTATGCGCCTGGACCGCTAGGCCAGCGGGTGCCCGTTATTTATTTATTTTAATAAATATTTTGAAAATGAAAAAATAAAATAATAATAATAAAAACATAGGCCTAAATACATAAATAAACAAAATTTAATTGTAGGAAAATATCAGTCACCAGAAGCAAGGACATATGTTTTCAATGAATCTGACCACCAGCGGTCCAAATGGACCCTTACAGGTCTGTAACTCTGAGAGTGTACAAATGGAACCAAATGGACCCTTACAGGTCTGTAACTCTGAGAGTGTACAAATGGAACCAAATGGACCCTTACAGGTCTGTAACTCTGAGAGTGTACACATGGAACCAAATGGACCCTTACAGGTCTGTAACTCTGAGAGTGTACAAATGGAACCAAATGGACCCTTATGGGTCCATTTGGTTCCATTTTGTACACTCTCAGAGGCCACTCACACATTGACGTGTGACAACGTGTCGGACACGTGGGGGTAGACGGAGGGATGGGTCGCTTCAACTTATTTCCTATGGAAGTCACGTGGTTTTCAAGCGTCCGACGTGCCGCGGGGGAGGGGAAGGGGGAAGGGGAGGGCTGCAACACGACAGACGCTTGAAAACCACGTAACTTCATAGGAAATTAGTTGAAACGGCCGTATCCCCCCCACGTGTCCGACATGTTGTCACACGTCTATGTGTGAGTGGGCCCTCAGAGTTATGGGGGTCCATGGCCTAATGCATATCAAACTAGGGGTCGATCCTGAAATTAAAAAAAAGTATGAGAGCCAGTGTTGTGCACAGCAGTGTGTGAACACAGGACATGAAGAGCCAGCAGAAGAGAGAAGAACAAACCAGAAGAGGAACAACATACAACCACACGTCCTCTCACTGTGTATTTTTATTTATGATGACCTACATGTACACAGCCCACTATAGAGCACCGAAGTCCTGACGTCACTCGTTCATCCCCAGGTTTGCGGAAGTAATTTCTCTATGGAGAATAACATTGGGTCATCTTAGAATCGCCTCATATAAGAATTGTGGTCCAAAAATAAACACCGCGTGTCGGCGTTATTGTCAGGGAGGAGGTTCTGTATCGTTTATGATAGTCAGTCACTTATATTTGATACAGTCTGTTTCTGGCGAAAATGTAACTAATTCGGCGGAAGTAACATTAGCGTTTTCTCACCGTCAGTTGATGCTTCATATCCATAAGAGTCAAACCGCCGGGGTCATTTGTTTATTTTTGGAACACAGTTCTTATTTGACGTGATATTAAATACGTCTATGGGATTCAGAACGGGGGTGGAAAACTGCGAACCAGGTAGACAAACAAAGGATGTGTAAATGACGTCAGACTTCGGCGGTCTATACTGCACTGTTTTAATGGACCACACAGCTGTTAAAGGAACACTTCACCCATTTTCAACCCTATATTATTGGTCATCACTAATGGTCATTATTAGATGGCACAATTTATGTCAACTCACTCTGTGTCTCATTGGAGGAGACAACCACCAGATGCAACCACCAGAGCTCATTGTGCCTTACAAGCCTACTAGAACACCAGTGTTCTCCAAGTATGTAAATAAGCTTGTGGTTCCAAGAAAGAGTAGAACAGGAGTCAGAGCATTTAGTATCAGGCTCCTAAACTGTGGGACCTTCTACCAGTTTTGGTCTGTGAGGCAGACACCCTCTCTATGTTTAAGACTTGATTAAAAACTTTTCTCTTTTATAAAGCGTAGGCTTAGACTGCTATGGCTCTCCTCTCCTCTCCTCTCCTCTCCTCTCCTCTCCTCTCCTCTCCTCTCCTCTTCTCTTCTCTTCTCTTCTCTTCTCTTCTCTTCTCTTCTCTTCTCTTCTCTTCTCTTCTCTTCTCTTCTCTTCTCTCTTCTCTTCTCTTCTCTTCTCTTCTCTTCTCCTCTCCTCTCCTCTCCTCTCTTCTCTTCTCTTCTCTTCTCTTCTCTTCTCTTCTCTTCTCTTCTCTTCTCTTCTCTTCTCTTCTCTTCTCTTCTCCTCTCCTCTCCTCTCCTCTCCTCTCCTCTCCTCTCCTCTGCTCTCCTCTCCTCTCCTCTCCTCTCCTCTCCTCTGCTCTCCTCTGCTCTCCTCTCCTCTCCTCTCCTCTCCTCTCCTCTCCTCTCCTCTCCTCTCCTCTCCTCTCCTCTATTAGTCAGGGCCGATGCTTCCTATGTGCCAGTGATTCTTGAGGGGGTTCCAGACGGTACATATACTGTACCACTGTGTGTCATTTCACACATTTCCTAAGAGATAATTGCAGCGGCCTGAATTGACCTGTTGCAGGTCGGTGCAATTTTGGGATTCTGTTGCAAATGTTTGCAAGCCGTTGCAAGCGGTTGCAGTTGCAACGTGTTGCGTCATTGGTCTGGACTGGCCTTTAGTGCATGGTGTAGAAAGTGGTTCTCAAACATCTTCATGTCAAGGACCCCAAAATCACATGTAATTAGCCGCAGACCCCCATCTGAAATGATTGAGCACCAGTGTCAACTGAAGATTTTTTTTTAAATATTTCAAAAAGTTTGATTAGCATAAGTATAAAACATTATTACAGTGGTTAAAGTGTTCTTCATTTTAGTGAGGACCCCCTGGGAGCCCCTCAAGGACCCCTGGGCATCCCCAGACCCCACTTTGAGAACCACTGGTCTAATACACAACCACAAGGTTCAAGGTTGTTCTTTATTGTTACATATTGTGTACAGGTACATAAGAGTAAACTTATTTTAGTTTGTCTTCTTCCAGACAATGTAGCAGCATTTTATTCATTTATTATCTAACACACCAGCATATAGAGAGGCAGGACCAGACCCATAGAAAGAGAGAGTTCCGTCACGCTTTGATCTCGCCACAAAGCGGGCTGCTATGTGCTGTAGTTCCAAACACTGGAACTTCCTCATTGAGATAGACAGAGCATTTCCGCATTCCATTCTTACAATGGTGCTAGTGTCGTTACTCTCATACTAGATCACGCTGGGCAGGACACGCCAGCATATAGAGAGGCAGGAAACCACCAGAAAACAAGACCTAAAGTTACATCCTCCCTCCAGACCACAGGATGACTCACCATGCAAATGATCAACTACCTTCCTCTGTCTCTAAACACGCTACATTTCATATCAATGTTTATAATAATCATCTTTATCATACACTTTAAATGGTCAAATAAATGATAAATGTACAGTATATACACATTGCACCTTTATCCAAAGTATAGCCTACATTACATTCACACCACAGGGGAAATTTGGTTTCAGCTCAACCCAGCTGATGGCTGCCCACAGAGAAGCGCAGAGCTAGTTAGGGCTTAAGTGTCTTGCTCAAGGACACTTAGACCTGTCATATTCGACACATTGATGGCCAGGCCTGGAATTGAACCTGGGACAACTGGACACTCCTGCTCCCCAGGAGGGCTCTCTAACCCTTCAGCTATGCCCCCAAATAATCATCAAGTCCAAAGTAAACCACACAAAAAACACCTTTATTCAAATGTTCTTTGTGCATCATTTAATATGTAATATCTTTCATATTAGTATAGACCATAACCCGAACATTATCCAACTCACACTCCTCATTATCTAGCCTCCCCATCACCAAATCTGTAACAATTGTAATTAACAAGTAGGTTACTTAACTAACGTCATCACCAATCCATACATCCAAAAATCCATTAATTAATGTATTTTACCCTTACATCCAAGAGTCAAAGGTCAAAGTGACAATCAAGCAGAACAGACGGGTGGATTTTCATGAAACTGTGTGACCTGATCACATGGTTACCTTTGAGTTAAGAAGAACTGTTATGGAAGAAAATACATTTACAATCAGGTTGACAGAAAACTAACATTCTAAATACAAAATGTAAATAGAAATCACATACAACAGAAATTATTTTGAACCAATAAATATGCATATTTGGCATTCTATACATTTCTCCCACTACAGATCAAAGGTCAAGGTCAAAATGACATAATGATATCTCTGGAATGTTGAGACCTATAGAACAAGACCAGTTGGTGATGTCTTATTGTTTTCCATTCATGAAGAAGCATGGAGTTTATCATCATGGAAGATATATATTTTGTGTAAGATATGTATTCCAATCAATCAACTGTATTGTCACAACACAATTACAGGTAACAGTGAGGTGAAACTCTTGTTTATGCAGGCTTACACGTTTGCAGTTCAAGGAGTAAAAAGAGAATTAGAAGAAAGGAATGGAAAATAAAATGAGCATTAAAAAGCTGCATGTTAAAGATCAGTATCATGTAATTTAAAGAGGTCCTAAAATCACACGTAGTGCATTCAATAAAGTGCATGTCAGTATCATGTATAAAGAAAGTCCTAAAACACATTATATGTGCATCAGTATATATCAGTATGTCTACTTCTAATGACACTAAATGTATTTAGACCTGTAAGGAATGAGCTGCATCTTTATTTCAGCCTCTTTTGCAACAAAAGAGGAAGAAAGATTAGATCTGAATTTACTAAAGAAGAAGTTATAAAAATATGCTGAGCTCATGACATGAAGTGTAGCATCTCTACACGCCCCCCTCCTATCTCTCTCTCTCTCTCTCTCTCTCTCTCTCTCTCTCTCTCTCTCTCTCTCTCTCTCTTCTACATCAGCAGTAATACCACATAAAGTTACTTCAAAAGGAAGTAACTTGTCAGAGCTGTTCACAGGAAAGAATGGAGCGCACTCTGCCCTGCATTCTACTCTGTGAGTATATTCATATTATATATAACCATTATTACTAATAACTTGGTTGTACATAACATTTTGTTCAGCTGCTGAGTCTGAATACAGTAAAACATGTCAATGGAATCTATGACGTAGTTGATTTCCACCTTTTGCAGCTTCATCATTTCAACAATATTTTAAATGTATCACTGACATCACTGACATCACGGAGTTGACCAATTACCATATGGTCATCTTAGATCGTGTCATATTAAGAACTGTGTTCCAAAACTAATCAAATCAGCTTAAGCATTTTTTTCCCTCCAAACACAGACGTGATCTTACAGTATGTTTATTTTTGGAACACAGTTCTTATATGACTCGATCTAAGATGACCCTATGGTAAGATACCCAGGGGTAGCGGGAGAAACGTCAGGACTTCGGTACTCTCTAACTGTACACATTGGTTCTCAAAGTGGGGTCCGGGGACCCCCAGGGGTCCTTGCAAACAAATCGTGATTTGTCTCAATATTTTAAGATGGGGGGTCCGCGGCAAAATACATATAATTTTGACCTTGACAGTTTGAGAGCCAGTGCTCTAACAAACAAAATAACAAGCCAACCGGTATTGATGCAGAATACAGTACAGAGACACCATCCAGTGGTGCAGTGGTTCTCAACCTTTTCAGGTGACCCCCCCCCCAAAAAGAATCATATTTGAACTGGGGACCCCCCCCCCCCCCTTAAAAGCACTTGGAGTTGTAGGAGTTGAGGCATTATATTTTTCCGGTCCCACAGATAAATATTGTGAAAATAGCAGATCTACAAGCTCTCACCCACTGATCGAGTGTGTGCTTCTATAGTTCTGTTTCTCAAAGTGGGGTCCATCCAGGGACCCCCAGGGGTCCTTGAGAGGGCTCCATGGGGCCCCCAGCTAAATGATTGATTAAGAGAACCAAATGGACCCTTATATGTCTGTAACTCTGAGAGTGTACACATGGAACCAAATGGACCCTTATATGTCTGTAACTCTGAGTGTACAAATGGAACCAAATGGACCCTTACAGGTCTGTAACTCTGAGTGTACAAATGGAACCAAATGGACCCTTATATGTCTGTAACTCTGAGTGTACAAATGGAACCAAATGGACCCTTACAGGTCTGTAACTCTGAGAGTGTACAAATGGAACCAAATGGACCTGTTCGTGTCCGTTTCCATTTGGTTCTATGTGTACACTCTCCGAGTTGTTGGGGTCTGTGGCCTAATGCAGTGGTTCTTAAAGTGGGGTCTGGGGATCCCCAGGGATCCTTGAGAGGGTTCCCAGGGGGGTCCCCAGATACATTAGCTAATACAGCATCAAAATCTAACCACTTTAACCCTATATACATTGGCTAATTGAAAATAACAGATCAGACGTGATCAGATCAAATGTGACACGTTGTGAGCTTGTAGATGTGCTATTTTCATTTACTTATTCATGTTGAATATTTTTTGAAACATTTTTACAACAGGAATCTTATACCGGCATAAAATATTTTCAGATGGGGGTCCACGGCCACTACTAATTTGGGGGTCCTTGACATGAAAAAGAAAAAACACTGTTCTATTTCATTTATTTTTTAAATGTCTTTATGTTTTACACATTAACAAATGATGATTATACTGTAGCTACCTACAAGCTACAAAACATGTGTTTGATATTAATAATATCTCAAACAAATGAAACTCTGACACTAACTTTAAGGTGCAGCCTCAGATTGTAAGCTTGTTATTGTCATCATACTGTATAATGCATTTTCATGGTTTTCTCCAAAACACTGTCCACACTAGAACGGGTCCTTCAGGGTTTTGTTAGTTGTGGGTTGCAGCTGTCAGGACCTGAGAAAGCTGGGGGTGGGGCATGGAGGAATAGCATTTATGACATACGGTGAAACTTCATGTTTGAAATTGTGAAGTTTGAATGATGTGTGAATTTGTAGAATTGTGTGTAAGTGAAATCATCGTTGTTTAGAGGCCCCTCAATGTGTGATTACATTGAGGGGTCAATCGACGGACGGTGGCAGTGTTTAACATTGTTGGCATTTCATTTATTGTATTTCTTGTAAAATAGGCTCCTCCCATAAACTTTGGAAGGCAATTATAGCTTATATCTGAATGATACATATTGATCACATGACTCCAGAGATAATGTGTAGTGATTTGTAGGTCGGAAGATGAAGTTAGTTGGAAATGGGCGTGGCCTGTAGGTAGTCATAATCCGAAGAGATCCAATGGGATTTTGAATGTAAGACCAACGGTTCAAGAGTTATAGGCCAAAACGTCAAGTGGCCTGGTATAGCGCCACCATGAGGCCGACTTGAAAATTTGTTTGGAGTGTGGGGTGTGGTGGAGTGGTCCTACTGGCTGTGCACATGAGAAGTTTGACGCTGATCAGTCCAAGGGGTTTCTGAGATTAGCTGGGCACACACACACACACACACACACACACACACACACACACACACACACACACACACACACACACACACACACACACACACACACACACACACACACATAATTCAAATGCAGATATGTTTGTTTTGCTTGATATTGTCTACATTTTTTTCAGTGTTGGGTAGCTTCCTCTGCTATGGACACAGTCAAGGTGAAGATTAATTTAATATTTATTATATTTATTCAGTCAGCATATTTACACTTGTCACATACTGCATCCTATATTTGTCAGTTTATTATGTATTCTGTTCAATCCGTGTTTATAGTCAACTTGCTTTTACTGTGATTTACTGGCAGACTAACATTTGATTTGATTGTGTGTGTGTGTGTGTGTGTGTGTGTGTGTGTGTGTGTGTGTGTGTGTGTGTGTGTGTGTGTGTGTGTGTGTGTGTGTGTGTGTGTGTGTGTGTGTGTGTGTGTGTGTGCAGCTGTTCTAACCCTGAAACCTGACCAGTCCCACATATTTACTGGAGAATCTGTTCAATTCACGTGTGACATCAACGAAGGAGAGAAGGATGCCTGGTGGTACAGATTTGTCAAAGATGGTCGTGACATTCGTAGCTACGCTGCTGATAATGCATATGGATTTAAAGCACAGCCAGGTGACAGTGGTGAATACCAGTGTACTGCTGCGTTTAAAGGGGCTCCACAGATTAAAAGACAAAGTAACAAAGTCTCCTTGATTGTATCAGGTGAGTCATATTATCATAATCATCACTGACACTATGTTTAAGATCATTTACAATACTCATACAGGTATATGAACCCTTTAGTTATGGTTATATGGGGGTCATTATGCATTATCATAATTTGTCTAAGCACTTTGTAACAATCTTAAAGGAGCACTTCACCCAGTTTTCAGCCTTATCTTCATATAATTCTTCATTATACCGTAGTCTGTCTGCTCACTCTGTGTCTCATTGGTGGGCTGTGGACAGTTCAGAAACTTGGACGTTTAGATTGCTAATAAACTACAGCCTTTCTCTTCCTGGAAAGTTAGCATGCTGAAATAGAAGACATTGTTCTCGCATTAATCAATACAAACAAACAGGCAGGTTTCTGAACTGTCCACAGCCCTCCTCTGAGACACAGAAGTTGATACAGAAATGGCAGCATCTTATAATGTTGTTTATTTTCTCTCTTAATGTTTTGTGAGCACATTGAATGGCCTTGTTGTTGAAATGTGTAATACAAATAAACTTGCCTTGTTATGATGAACATTAGTGAGGACCAATTATATGAAGATAAGGTTGGAAATGGGTGAAGTGCTCCTTTAAAGCTGCACTATGTAACTCTTCTAACTGTGTGTCCACAGCTCTGCCTACAGCTACTGTGAGGTTTTCACCTGACCCTGTTTACACCGGAGAGACACTGACTGTTACATGTACAATACAGTCTGGATATACAGACTGGACTTATAGATGGATCAGAGGTGAGACTGTAGTTATCTCCTCTGATAGACACAGTATAGATAGAAACATCCTCACTATCAGTAAAGTAGAAGATTCTGACCAGGATGACTACTGGTGTCTGGGTGAGAGAGAGGACCGTCCCAAAACCTCAACACGCAGCGTCAAGAAAAGTATTAGCAGTTCTTGGTAAGAAACCAATGAATCATTTTAAACATACGCACGCAATTCTTGCCCACGGATACATTTATAAGCGATACGCACACGCACGCACGCACGCAACGCACGCAAGCAGCACGCACGCACGCACGCACGCACGCACGCACGCACGCACGCGCGCGCACGCACGCACACACACACACACACACACACACACACACACACACACACACACGCGCACGCACGCACGCACGCACACGCACGCACACACACACACACACACACACACACACACACACACACACACGTCAGGGTCTAACTGTCTAATGGAAGTGTATGTGCGTGTGTGCGTGCGTGCGTGTGTTACTTCTACAGAAGCACCTGTTCCTGTTCTCAGCAGACACTCTGACTGGCCTGACATTTTCATTGGAGAGACTCTTATTCTGAAATGTACCATACAAGGACGTGCCTCTGACTGGATGTACAAATTTGTTAAGAGCAAACGGGTTATTAAGTCTTCCAGTACAGAACCTGAATACACTTTAAGTTCTTATCAGGATCTCAGTGGTGAATACCAGTGTAAAGCTCAACGCCAACATGACCAACAGTCTGCCAAGTACAGCAACCCCATCACTGTGTCTTTTAAAGGTATGTATACTCTGTATAACTATGATACTGTATGAGAGAGTGAGAGAGAGAGAGAGAGAGAGAGAGAGAGAGAGAGAGAGAGAGAGAGAGAGAGAGAGACTGTGCTGTGACAGTTTTAAGTGGAGCCAAAAGACGAGTCGAGTGAAGAGAGAGGCGGGGCTGCTACATGTGGGTAGCTGTGTGTGTTTGTGTGTGTGTGTGTGTGTGTGTGTGTGTGTGTGTGTGTGTGTGTGTGTGTGTGTGTGTGTGTGTGTGTGTGCGTGTGCGCGCGTGCACGCACTCATTCTCTACTTACATTAGTTAGTAGTTCCCCTCTCTCTGCTGTGTCAGACACTAGAGCATTGTCATATGCATAGTCCTATTTCTACCGGTATTATGTTACATAATACTTAACTTTAGGTATGGGTTTGGAAATATTTAATTCTTGAAACTGATACATGGTAATATTTAAATATAATATATTTGTTAACCCTTTACTGGGTGTATTTCAG
>NC_137618.1:4621646-4679146 GCF_963280865.1 Gymnoscopelus braueri | reverse complement strand
CATACAGAGACACTGTAGCCTTCTCCTCATTCACATACAGAGACACCGTAGCCTTCTCCTCATTCACATACAGAGACACTGTAGCCTTCTCCTCATTCACATACAGAGACACCATAGCCTTCTCCTCATTCACATACAGAGACACTGTAGCCTTCTCCTCATTCACATACAGAGACACCGTAGCCTTCTCCTCATTCACATACAGAGACACTGTAGCCTTCTCCTCATTCACATACAGAGACACTGTAGCCTTCTCCTCATTCACATACATAGACACTGTAGCCTTCTCCTCATTAGGTGGATTATATCTAGATAAGTCCCGGCCCACAACCAACATCCAGTCCACAGATTCCAATATACCAAGTACCCCATATGATTTAAAATATTACACAATAGGAATTCATGTTTTAATTTCAGTTCAAAAAGGTAAGCCAGTGAGCAATTACTACCCTCACTCACACTTTGTGACACTTTAGATACTTTAGATACTCAGTATCATACGTTTTAACATTCTACTGTGAACAAAATATATATCTATTTATATCCTTTTCCTCACACATTTATGAACCCGCTGTAGTATCAGCAAGTACCTGTAGGGGTTCACAAACCCCTGTTGAGAACCCCTGCATTAGATTACACTAGATTACATCAGATTGATTACATCTAGATTACAACCACTGAGCAACTCTCCATAAAACATACTGAATACCATGGCATAGCAATTTAAAGGTTCTAATATTTATGTTATAATGTATTGTTTTTAATTTACAGGTCCATGTTGCATCAGGTAAGCACAGTATTGATCTCTGTTTATTCAACATGTCAGCAGTAGATTACATCTGCTTTCATGCTTTATTTACGTTAAATATTTATGTTTTAATTGCAGACCTGTTCAGCCTCAGGGAATCAATCAGAGCTCAGCTACAGACCAGGGAACCAATCAGAATGTGTCTCCTGATGACGTGTACCTCCCACTGCAGCACAGTCAGTCTCTGAACCAATCATGTTCTGACAAGAACAAGTCCTTCTAATTTGAATATTCATTGATTTAGAAGTTCATTAAACATTGATTGTTTTCTTTTTTTACAGTTGGTTTTGGGTTTATTCTTCCCAATTAGCAGAATAATTCAAAAATGTAAATAAATAAATAAAATAAGCCTGTCATTAATGCTTATTTGTTTACATTTAGGAGACACAAGCGTCTATGGAATTATCAACAACTCTGACGACTATGAAAACGGTACATTATAAACTTATTTTAATCTACTTTGACTTGTTTAAAAAAAGAACCCACACACATTAGTCCTGTACAGTCAAGGTCAAGTTCAATGTCTGTGTGTGACAAACGGGACACACGGAGGGGTTTCACGGGGCCTTCAACACGCTGGGAACATGTCTTTAATTTAGGAAGAGGACCTACAGTATGAGATAAATAAATAAATGCATAAATTATATTAAGTTTTCATCACAGACTGATAATTAAGTCCCATTGTTTGAGTTCTGCATTGGTTTGAGACGTTACTATAGCTACAAAATAGCCTAATCAATAAGATACTTTTGTTCAATTCTAATGGGATTATAATCTCTCTCTCTCTCTCTCTCTCTCTCTCTCTCTCTCTCTCTCTCTCTCTCTCTCTCTCTCACAGACCAGGGAACCAATCAGAATGTGTCTCCTGATGACGTGTACCTCCCACTGCAGCACGGTCAGTCTGTGAACCAATCATGTTCTGACAAGAACAACTGCTTCTAATTTGAATATGAATGTATTTAAAAGTTCATTAAAGAATTAATGTTTTATTTTTGAAAGTACATTAAAGTCTGCCAAGTGGTTTGGGGTTTGTTTTTCCTTAAAGCAGAATAATTAAATCACAACTAAATTGAAAACTATGTTTGAAATGAAAAATAAAATAATCACCATCATTAATGCTGATATGTTTACATTTAGGAGACACACATGTCTATGGGGTAATCCACCAACCGGATGACTATGAGAATGGTACAGTATATGCTTTTTAAACATTCATTCCAATCATTTAATAATAATAATAAATTGGCCTGTACTCTATGTTTTAGGTTTGATCCCCGGACCTACGATTTTCCTATCAGTCTATAGGAAACCCTCCAAGTAAAACTTGACACTTACAAAAAAAAAATATATATATACAAGATTGGCTGGACTGCATATTTAAAGGAGCACTTCACCCATTTTCAACCTTATCTTCGTATAATTGGTCTTCGCTCTTGCTGAAACCTGCCTACCAGTGACATCATCGGTAGGCAGGTTTGATCATTTCAAACAAGATTTCAGACTTAATTCTTTTTATTAATGCAAGAAAAAATCTTCTAGGCTTTAGTTTCTATTGGCTTAGAATCCCCATCCATGATATCATTGGCAGGCAGGTTTCTGTCCACAGTCAACCAAGAGTGAGTGAGTAGATGGAAATGAGCATTAGTGACTGAGGACCAATTATATTAATATAAGGTTGAAAACATTACATGACTGATTCATATCAGAATCCAGAATTAATTATATGTTGAAACCAAGTGGTTTTTGAGTGAATTTATTGTGAGTCGAAATATGTGTGATCTGTTGAGATGGAATTAAAACGTAACTTAACATATTAATGATAAAACTCATGACAACTGAATACAGATTAAACTGAATTAATGATAAAACTCAGGACAACTGAATGAGAGTTGAACACATATTCTAGTATAGATAAAATGACTACATATTATACTGCATGTTCAATGACTCATTAAACTATAATGTCACTTTGTTTCAGCTCCTTAGAGACACACGACAACCCAACACCACACACCTGGATGAAGTCACATGGATTGTAACCAATAAATGAAGGGTAACATGTAACCAATAGGGTAACATCTATATATATATATCAATGTTTCCCAAACAGTGGGTCGGGACCCATATGTCAGTCCCGGAGCAATTTTCATGGGTCCCGAGTTAATACCCCTGTATTTTTTATTATTATTATTTCAAAAATATTTTCTAAAAAATGCCCAACATTTTCCTTGAGTTAAACTAAATTCAAACGTTTTTCAAATGAATTCCATTAAAAAAGTATAAAGAAAAATCCATTAATCAGAAGGAAAAAATACTTTTAAGAAGTAGTGAAAATATCAGATCTACTAATTCTAATTCTAAGGTAACATTTATCTATGTAACCGTACAAATGGATCTATACATGCTCCTGTACATGTGTATACACACACGCAGGCACGCACACACACTGTACATACTTTTGTGAGTGCACACCCACACACACACACACACACACACACACACACACACACACACACACACACACACACACACACACACACACACACACGCACGTACGCATGCACCCACTCACATACACACATACACCGGACAAACAGAAAATGCTAACACCTTTTTGCTTCATTCTAGCCCATTAAGTAGTGCAGTATAGAAAATAGTAATTTTAATGTAAATGGTGTTTTAATTGTATTGTAATACATATTATTATATTAATTACAATATTTTTATTTATAAGGATAAGGATAATTCCTTTTAACAGGACGTTCATGAAAGTCCTTGCGGGCTTGTTTCCAATGAGGGCCTGTGAGCAATTAGGGGTTAAGAGTCTTGCTCAGGGACAAATTTCATTTCATCGACACATATGCTGGCGTGGCCTGGAATCGTACCTGGGGCAACCAGGGCCTCTGGCTCCCTAGGCGGGCTCACTAACCACTCAGCTATGGCCGCCCCCAAAGCTTCAATTGTATAGTGTTTCAGTTCCAATTGTGTCTGCTCATATTTTGTTGTTTTGTTTTTATCATTTAATTTCACTTATGTATCATGTATCCTGTATGAGTTCTCTCTCCTGATTGGATTTTTTTTTTATCCTGACCTGAAAATGTGTTTTCTGTTACGGAACAAACACTCTATAGCAATGGTTATATACTATCACAATATATCTATTTAACACTTCTTTTAACAGTTAAATATCACTTACACCACCTTTAACCTATTTTAATTAACTATTTTTATAATGGCCTCTCTGTAAATGAGACTCAGGTCTCCATGAGAATACATTTGTAAATACAGTTTAAAAATATATATTGTTTTGCCATGATTTCCACTTAGGTATAAATTGTTAATGTTTGTATAGATTTTGACCTGCCGTCTGAAACCTATTTTCATTCATCTCAATTAATTCCATGTTGTTGTTTTTTGATTCAGTTTTTCTACTTTATTTTGTCAATTATCTACATGTTTTTTAAGTGAATACATGAATACATTGTATTTTTTAGAATAAACTCTGCTTCAGTTTGCTAATCAAATGTTATGATGAATCTTTTAAGAACTATGTTTGAATGTAAACAAGATAAATTAGATGAGTGCTTGTACTATTTGCATTTTTATTAAAAGCAGTTTGTTGTCACAATGATGTTGTGTAAACTCCTTATTACACATTTATTATGTCACCCAAGAACATTGTCATGTATTTAACAATGTTTTGACAGACTACAGTCAGTGTTGGGCAGTAACTATTCACTAAGTAATATATTACTGTAATACTATTACTGCCTTCAGTAACTAGTAGTGTAACATATCAATTACCAAAACAGTAATACAAGTACAGTTATTAAAGGCGTAGTTCACCCAAAATGACACATTTTAATCAATTTCACAGCCCATGAAGCATTGAATTCATGGTGATTTTTTTGTTTTTGTCGCATTCCTGAGCCAATAATCTGTTGACTGGGTCATCGGTAGTAGGAGACTTTTACCGGAGACTCTGTAGTAGGCATTAATGTGTAAATTTCAGTATTGGTGGTATTATTAATAATCAAATTAATAATAATACATTTGGAATTATGAGTATTTAAAATTAAGAGTAAAGAAATGTACGAGGCACCATGAAAATCAGCTTATGACTAAACACAAGCTTAATTTGTATTAAACCCTAACTTTAAACCACCAATAAAAGAATCAAAGATTATAAAATAATCAATTATTATTTTATTCCAATAAATCCACAAGATCTGAAGGGGAAAACGTTCTTGTTTTGTTTTTTTCTTTTCTTGTTTTTTACAGAGACAGAATATATTAATCCTATAATTTATACTCCTCATAGTAGGAGGTTGTCGCATGTGAACAGATCTACAATCTATCAACACGCTGCAATGTGACTCATTAGCTTGTAGATCTGTTCTTTTTAAGCCTGTGCCCTCTGGTGAAATGATGAAGTAATGTACTGTAGTTGCAGCTCTGTGGGTCATAAAGATTAACATGGTGGATCATGAGGGAGAAGACAGAGATACTTTCAACACCTGGAAGTGTTGTTATTATTGGGTTTGTCTCAGTCAAACATACAAAGAGTCGTTTTAGTTAAGTCATCTCTTAAGATTTGGACTCAGGTTAAACGCCATTTTGGGATTCAGTTATTCCCAGTAATAACCCCTCTGTGTGCAAATCCTTTATTTCCTTCCTCCTTACAAGATCAGGCATTTAAAATATGGTATGATCATGACATATGGTCAGTCAGAGATTTGTTTGACGGTGGCAAGTTTGCTTCATATGAACATATTTCTAGAAAGTATAATCTGCCCAGAGCCCACCTTTTCCGTTATTTGCAAGCCCGTGTTTTTGTTAGTAGAAAATGTACTAGCTTCCGACTATTCCACCTAATTCACCCGTAGACACACTTATAGCATCAGCTCATATTACGCTTAAGGGAAAGATATCCTTGCTTTTTACCACACTATTTGATCTTCATTTATCATCAACCACTGCCTATAAAACTCTTTGGGCCCAGGATCTGGAGGAGGATATTTCTGACGCAACCTGGGAAGCCATTATGGGTCGTGTTCATCAATATGTGCCAAACATGGGGTGTAACATTTTTCTCCGGGTGAACTGGACCAAGGTCAGGTTAGCCAGGATTTATACTGATGTTGACCCAACGTGTGATAGATG
This sequence comes from Gymnoscopelus braueri, assembly GCF_963280865.1. Lineage (NCBI taxonomy): Eukaryota > Metazoa > Chordata > Actinopteri > Myctophiformes > Myctophidae > Gymnoscopelus > Gymnoscopelus braueri. The sequence goes on along the minus strand of NC_137618.1, from coordinate 4,673,175 downwards.
CCACCAGGCTTCAGCTAATCTTTTTCATAATGTTTTGGACCTGTCCTTCCTTACAGTCTTATTGGTCATCTATATTGGACACTATTCGATCGCATCATTTTTATATAAAAAAATCGCATAATTCATTGCATAATCAGCCAAATGGCGCAGATTATGAGGAGGTATTTTATTTATTTTTTTTTCAAAAAGGCCCCATATTCACCGCAATAATATTTGCAAATATGCATAATATGCAAGGCTCGCTTGATTTCACAATCCCCACATTTTTCCACATAACGTTTATGAAGTCATCACCTCACCCGTGTGTGTGTGTGTGTGTGTGTGTGTGTGTGTGTGTGTGTGTGTGTGTGTGTGTGTGTGTGTGTGTGTGTGTGTGTGTGTGTGTGTGTGTGTGCGTGCATGTGCGTGCGTGCGTGCGTGCGCTGGCTGTGTGCACCCGGCTCAGTGCAGAGTGCAGCAGAAGATACACTCTCCTCATTTGCTCAACAATGTAGCCTAAATGAACCTGCTCCGTCAAAATTCAAGAAACTTTCGTAATTACAATGTAATGTTTATCCTACTTGATGTGAGTGCACTCCTTGTAAAGAGAGTTTGAAATGTTGCCACGTTCAAAAAAGTATCCAGAAAACCAGCTCCTTAGACAAAAGTAGTAGTAGGCTATTGTAAGCATGTCATTTTAAATCCCTTTACAGAGAGTAAAACCACATAAATAAACCAGAGTTTAGCATTACTTCACTTAGCAATGACATAAGGTAATGTTTTTTGCCTTGAAGTTTGGTAGGCCTAATTGAAAAGCAGAGAGTTGACAAAGGTTTGCTTTTTTGCCTTGAAAATAATGAAAGGCAGACAAAATTATGATCTGTTTTGCATATCTCAACTCACGCAACTACCCCTAAATTAATATATATTTGACTGCAGACCCCCATCTGAACAATATTTTGTGCCAGGGACCCCACACACAAGATTTGTGTATTTATAATGTTTCAAGAATTCCAAATGTTTCAACTATTTGCAAGATGACTTTGAAACTAGCAGATCTACACGCTCACAACACATCTCATTAGTGACATGTTGTGAGCCTGTAGATCGGCTATTTTCAAATAGCCAGTGTACTGTATGTATAATGATTTAAGTGGTAAATAGATGTTTATGATATTCATGAATTTTGCTGGGGACCCCCTGGAACCCCCTCAAGGACTGCTGGGCGTCCCCGGACCCCACTTTGAAAACCAATACCATAGGGTTTAGGAAAATCACAATTTTTTAATCAACACGCCTATTTTTTAAGTGATGTCATGACACCAGAATGTGTTTGCCATCAGAGACGCTAACAAAGCATTATATGTGGCTGTTCATGAATAAATATGGCAAAAGGCTAAAGAGTAAAACACAGTCACTTTGCTTATACACCATTAACATCAACCCAACTGAACTTCAAACTCCATTTCAACCATGTTAGACACATTTAAACACACACATCCCTGGTTCTGGTGACTGATATTGTACTTCTTTTTTCTAACTCTAAATTTGTATCCCAAGATTTTGTAACCCATTTTTCACCCAGTGCTGATTGCCTATGTAATCCTGGGCGCTACTCTCCCTCTGCCAGCCTAGGGAGAGCCCAGAACTGAGCTCATGCCTCCTTCAATGCCTGAGGAGCTAGCAAGCCGCTTCTTAACACCTGCCAGGGTGGAGTTTCCCCGGTTGGACGTAGTGAGTGGAAGGAACACATTATTCCAACCAGTTCCTTTCCCCTCCATCAGGCTGACTAGGGGGAGGCAGTATAGAGACCAGGATATTGTGCTTCTAGTGCGTGAAGGGGCCGTGTTGTTTTTGGGCGGTGAAACCGCCCCTATATGTGAGGTTTGGACATCGACATTCGCTGCACTGTGATTGGCCACCATTGTACCCCCCCCCACCCATTGCACCCCCCCAACCCTGCGCTGTGATTGGCCACCAGTGTACCCCCCTAACCCTGTGATTGGCCAATCACAGTCTATTCAGGACTGTGATTGGCTAGTGAAACATGACACATGAGCATAGCCCTATAAATAGGACTATGCACACATTTATGTTTTTTTAAGTTAGGGGTGTACAATGGTTGGTCCACAATATTACTTTAAGTGAACTTCCATCACTGTGATGTATTTTTTGGGGCTTTCATGCCTTTATTAGACTGACTGGGGAATAAACTTGGCAGGAAATATGGAGAGAGATGGGGGTGTGACACACAGCAAAGGTCGCCGGGACCGGGAGTCGAACCCGCGACACGTCAAACTGGATTACCAGCGTATGTGGTATGTGCCTGGACCGCTAGGCCAGCGGGCGCCCCTTATTTATTTATTTCAATAAATATTTTTGAAAATAAAAAAATAAAATTATAATAATAAATACATAGGCCTAAATACATAAATAAACAAAATTTAATTATAGGACAATATCAGTCCCCAGAAGCAAGGACATATGTTTTCAATTAATCTGACCACCAGCGGTCCAAATGGACCCTTACAGGTCTGTAACTCTGAGAGTGTACAAATGGAACCAAATGGACCCTTAATGGGACGCGACACGACGAAACCATGTGACTTCCTCCTCTCACCATGTACACAGCCCACACAACTGCACTGTTTTAATCAACCCGATCTCCAGAGATTACCGTAACATTGCACGGAACGAGTGCACTTCATTCCGTGGATAGCCGCCTCGAAACCCCCAAATTGCGTGCATATGTACGGCGCTCCCTTTGTGACAAAACCATTTCGGAGGCGCGCAGTCACAGGCGAACTGTCACCCCGTGAAGGACCACCGAGGGAGCTAAGGCGACCGAGTTGCCGTCCTGAACGGTGTGACAGTACGGCGCTCCCTTTGTGACAAAACCATTTCGGAGGCGTGCAGTCACAGGCGAACTGTCACCCCGTGAAGGACCACCGAGGCAGCTAAGGCGACCGAGTTGCCGTCCTGAACGGTGTGACGTTCGCCTGTGCCTACTCAGCGCCGTTTGAGTTATGTACCGATAGGCACAGAATCGTACATTTTGTTGTGGGGACTGCTCTGCTTCCGGGTTTTTCCGGGTTGCAACTGGTTACGCCCACCGTGGGACTCGCCGTACATATGCACGCAATTTCGGGGTTTCTAGGCGACTATCCACGGAATGAAGTGCACTCGTTCCGTGCAATGTTACGGTAATCTCTGGAGATCAGGTATGGAAGATAATATTGGACTTTATTATCTGCAAAGATTTTTTCTAACCTCGCAAATATTTTGCATTCGTCAGTCGTATTTATATTGAACCTCGCAAATATTAGGCATTCGTCAGTCGTATATTTATTAACGTCGCAAATATTAGGCATTCGTCAGTCGTATTCTGTACTGTGATCACACAAAAAAATCAGCATTGTAAATATAAAATCGAGCTCTGTAAAAAGTCAAGCTCTGTAGTTATTATTTGCACATTTGTCGCCTGCTTTTTACATGTTATGTTACATGTTTTTATGTGCGCAATAATGTCCAATTCCTCCCTCTCCAACTCTGTAATTTACACCTGGCAAATAATCTTTATGGCTAATAACTCGCAAATGAATTCACAAATGTTTTGACTGCTTCACTCGTGTTTTCTGGTATCTGCAAGTAAAAAAAAAAATCGAGCTCTGTAACTACGACGCACAATATATGCTGTGGATCTGATTTCTACACATGTGCGCATTGCCTTCTACAAGTGACGCACACATTACGCTTGTGGATCTGATTTCTACACATGTGTGACTCCTCTTTTTCAGCTTGTGGCCGCGTGTCATTTGTGACGTATTTTTGTCCAATCTGAGGCTAGCTCACTTGCAGAAACAGTGTGTCGCGTGTAAACAGTGCGTCGTGTGTATCAGCCCCCCACCCCTTCCCGTGGGCTGCAGTTATTACACAATCCAGCAGGAGGCACCATTGTGTATACAATAGGGCTTAAATGTTTAATGTATGGTTTTATAATATAATAATGTATATCTGCAAAGTAACTAGTAGGCCTAACTAAAGTTTTCAAATAATTGTAGTGGAGTGAAAGTACAATATTTGCCTCTGAGATGTAGTGGAGTAGAAGTAAAAGTACTGCAAACTGGAAATACTCCAGTAAAGTAAAAATACCTCAAAATTGTAATTGTAAATTAAGTACAGTACTTGAGTATATATATATATATATATATATATATATATATATATATATATATATATATATATATATACATACATGATTATAATATAACATTATGGCTACATCAATGTTAGACAGATGGACAGATATATCTATCTATAAAACCGCTCTAAAAGAGCACTTGGCTGCAATTCGAAACTGGCCCCTGTATAAATCTCATTTTTTGTGCTTGTGCTCTAATTTGTGCCGTTGAAATTGTGCTACTTAATTATTTTGAATATACATTTAAAATAAATAAAACTCCTCTGTCTCTGTGCAGTGCGCCGATTACCTCTAAGTATGTTCACCTGCTGTGCCCTAATTTCCCTGGTACAGTCAGTCAGTCAGTCAGTCAGTCAGTCAAATACAGTATAAGCGTATACAGGGTATCTTCACATTTCTAAAGTGATAGTTTAAGGACTTTTAAGACCTTTTTAATACCTCTAAATCGAAAAAAAGTTACAAAATATATATACTATAAAAAATATTATAATATTATAAAATAAAACTATACAAATTGTCAAATATGACCTAAGAAAGAGGCAAACATTGTGAAAATAGCCGATCTACAAGCTCACAAATGCGAGGTGTTTTGAGCTTGTAGATCTGCTATTTTTGCAATGTATTTATCTGTGGAGCCGAGTCAAACTAAATTTAACATCTCAACTCCTTTTTTGGGGGATTATTTTGGGGGGTCACAGCCTGAAAAGTTTGGGAACCCTTGTTATAGGCTATAGCTATCACAATAATATATCAACGATTAAAACTAGACAAGCTTACAGGAAATCTATAAATTGGTTAGGCTTTTTTTTAGCACAGTAACAAAATCTCTCCTCACCTTAATGTTGGTGTATCACACAATAAATGCCCAGTTAGAAATTAGCATGATGTCATGTCACATATCAACATGGTGAAACAGCAACCTGTGTTTATTAGCTGTAAATAAGCACTGTGACACCATGATAGATATTCAGATTTGTTCAGGTTTTTATTGTAGGGATAGCCCTTTGGGGTGCAGCATCTCATTTTCGAGGGGGTCCCATAAAAACATTAACAACAGACAGATACACACATACAATACAAGTATACAGATACATTCAAACACAGATAGCTTGCTCACCCTCTTCCACCCACCCCACCAACCAACACCACATCATCAGCTGTTAAACAACAGAAGAGAAGGAAGGGCACAGTGCAACTACTATCAGTGTATATATCCCTACAGGTACAGTCAATTTAGAAGCATAAACAATTGAGTGAGGTGAACATGAGGCAGTGATGAGTTCCATATAGACCTCAAGACAAACCGGCACAAGGAGTCATATAAAACATTAAGAGGCTTAAGATGAGGTTCTGTGGTGTTCTGCATACACAACATCAGCATAATCTATAATAGGAAGTAACACTTGAGAGATTATTATTTTCCTAACTTCAAATGAAAAGCAATTAATTGAACGGTAGAGTGAACTCAGGCAACCTAGCTATAGCTACTGTATACACTACATTATTTTGTGAAAAGAATAAACAGACAGACAGACAGACAGACAGACATAGATTGTCTGCTGTATATCTATGTCTGTCTGTCTGTCTGTTGTTGTTTTTTTGCGGAATGTTGTGGAATATTGTGGAATACACCAACATTAAGGTGAGGAGAGATAAAAAAGGGGGGAGAAAAAACCCTCCTGCAGTGTTCGCTGCCGCGAGCGGGGATGGGGCGTATGGGAGGGTAATTCTCCTGGACACTATTGGTTGAACGTCTAGGTTGGAGTCTTGTTGTGATGCCAATTACCAATTCAGTCATCTAGCTTGGTGTCTCCCCCAATGACCCCATGTGACCTAGGCAAACATTCAGCAGAATAGAAGATCTATAAGTTCATAGATGGAAAAAGAAATGGACCACGTATAGACTCTGTTTTTCAGACCAAGGACCCCTTAGCTGAGAGAGAGATGAAGCAGGGACCCCCACTACATATTGTAGTAAAAATTAAATTGAGTTGCAGATTAAACTCATTCATTTCATAGATAGCTTCATAGACTTGTTTTACAGCACTCATCAGTGTTGTGGAAATTAATATTCTTTATCTGTTTACATATCTTTTCTATTCATATGTTGGAGTCATGCTAATGTGTATTTTCAGACATTAACCCTCAGTACTTTGTCTGCTCTTTTTTCCCCTCTACACCAAACCTATTAACAGTCATGCAAACAGCCCCGAGGTGAAAAAGGTGACATGTTGTTTTCTTTCGGGTCAGGTGTCACACAATTGCCCTATTTGGGTTCAAAAAGGTGACTGTAGCTGAAAAGTGACACTTTTGCATGTCTGTATTAACCGAAAATAGCCGATCTACAAGCCCACGTGTCGCAGCGCTGTGTTGTTGGCTTGAAGATTGGCTATTTTCAACAGAGCAGATCTACATGCCCACAAGGGGTTGCAGCACGTGTTGTTGGCTTGTAGATCTGCTATTTTCTGCAAATGTTCCCCCCAGAATAGGGGGGGGGGGTTCTTTTAATCATCTGGGGACCCCCCAAAATAATTTGGGGATCCCCCTGGGTGTCCCGACCCCCAGTTTGAGAACCACTGACCTAGAGGATGTTAGCCTTATTAATCTGGTACTGATAATTGATTTGGTTTTCAACATTCTTAGTACAAAACAAAATATGTTTTGGTCTCTTTACTTACTGTATGTGCATTGTAGAAATTGCTTTTTCAATCTATGTTCCCATCATGTTAACCTTTCTGGTCAGAACACAGCTCATTAACTTGTATATTTGTACAATGTATAGCAGTGAATTACAGATTTATATTTCAAGACACAATTATATGATAACATAAGGTGCACCTTTATTGACTCCCAGAGGGGAAAATTAAATATACAGTATTATAATACAACAACATTTCAGTATGAATAACCTACATGGTTATCAATTACTACATAATTGATAACCATGTTTTGCATTAGTTCTGTTATTAGTCGTCTTGTCTTTTCCCAAAAAATAGTGGTAAGGTGATCTGACTGCAAATACAAGCCTATTAATTTATTCAAATACACTGGCGTGATAGCTTGGCACATGTGCTCATTTGTGGTGTATCCCCCTGGAGACAAATGCACCAATACAAGGCTATGGTAACAGTCATGTATACTGTTCACTTAATATCAGAATACTGATTGATTTAAGCTGTTACAATTCCAAACATGCAAACATGACCCACTTTAATTACTTCAGTCTATATTAGTGACTAGTATTACAATATTATTGTCTTTTTTGTGTCCAATGTAGCTTGTAGATTGGCTATTTTTGCTACTTTTGTGTGACATAGAATGGCGAAGTACAGCATCAATTTACGAAAAAAGTTAAAATATGGAGATAAGAGGTGACTGCCCGACAGTATATGCAATGTGGCTCTCTGGAGTCAGTGTGGAAATATAATGGCCCTCTCCATCATCAAATTTGGATGGAGGTTCTGGCCAAGCCTGCCTTGGCAAAATTAATGTTTCACCAAAGTTGAACTCAAATGCAAGGCATGTAATGTGTATTATTTTCATCAGCTTCACACCTCCTGCATAGTAAAATCCTCAGTGTTAATTTAACCAAGAGTGTACAAATGTAACCAAATGCACCCGTTACAGGTACACTGGGTTACAATTAAACACACACTTATAGTTTAACACTGAGGATTTTACTATGTGATTGGTAGAATAATGTTTCTCATGTTGTTCCTGCAATCACACACACTGTTCCTACAGCCATAGAACCATGTCAGTCATAATTATGTGGGGTTGGGGGTGCAGTTAGGCTTGAGGAGAGGCAGGGACAACGTCACACAACGTCCTGCTCCAGAACATCTACTAGGTGGCTGGGATGAGTGTAGGCGCCTGGTAGGTGCTCTCTGGTGTGAGAGGAGAAACGAGATGTACATCTGTTCGTCAGAGGACAAGCAGCAGGCCCTGAATGCAAAAAGGATATGTACATATAAAATATTAGATTTTCATCAGTCTATTTTGAACATCACACATAAAATCTGAATTATTTATTCTTCTATGTACACCGTCTTGCACACAGAAGTACATTTGACTTGGTGAGGTTGGTGTACTGCAATAAGCAGACAAACGTGACGTTTTGCTCATAAAATGTCAATGTCATGAGAATGGATTTTTATTGCATTCATGTGTGAAAAGCTTGACTTACAAATATATTGATCCTAAATGGAAATTTTGCTCTGGAACCAAATGGACCAGTAAGCGTTAGAAATGAAATACAAGATGTGATATAATACAATACAACACAAGACATCTGCTACTGGTGTCTGCAGGCTGGTATCCACGCTGTCCGGTTGTCAGGACCCCCCCCCCCCCCCCACACACACACACACACACACACACACACACACACACACACACACACACACACACACACACACACACACACACAGGTGTTATTATTATAATTAAAAAATGGCAGATCTACAAGCTCATAACAAGCGCACAATTATATGTCTCATTTAATGCCCTAATGCAGGGGTCTTCAACGTTTTCCAGGCCAAGGACCCCTTAGCTGAGATGAAGCAGGGACCCCCACTACTTATTGTATAACATTGTGTGCAGATTAAACTTTTTCATAGATTTCATAGATAGCTTCATAGACTTGACAGCAATATCATCACTGTTGGATTCATGTTGATGTGTATTTTCAGACAGTTAACCACTTAAAAACCCTAAATCAGGGGTCTTCAACCTTTTCAGGCCAGGGACCCCCAAACTGATGGGGAGATGGAGCAGGGACCCCTACCCTACGAGGCTACCACATACATTGTATATTTATGTATACAATTGTGTTTTATATTGCCTGCTCCTACGCACCTGCCCCAGTAGGTGTGCAAAATAAAAATTCTCTACAAAATATGTATAAACATAAACATACCATGTTATTGTGCATTGTGCCTCCATTTATCTGTTTGCTATGGATTCATGTTATATTTAAAGACAATTTGACATTTTGGGGGATAAAAGGTAAAAAAAAAGGAAGAAAAAAAATCAAACAAAAATATTGTTTAATCAAACAACAATTTCGCGGACCCCCTGTTGAAGACCTCTGCCCTAAATAATTGTACGTAGCCTACTTGATCTGCTCCTTTTCCCTCTACATCAAACCTCTTTGCTAAAATAGCCGATCTACAAGCTCACAATGTGAGCTGCTATTTTTGGCTAATGTTCCCCTCAGAAAAAGGAATTCTAGGGTTCTGGACTAGTTAATGTAAAAAAAAAAAAGTTCCTATCACACAAACATCCCCCCTGTAGTAACTCTGAGGACGCCCTAGGGGTCTCGGACCCCCTAGGGGTCCCGGACCCCCTGTTGAAGACCCCTGCTTAATGTAATGGGTTACATAAAGGGGAGCTAAGTTGCTAAAGATGGCTAACAACAACAACAGTAAAATCGTTTTTACGTCAAATGTAACCATATAAATCTTAATGAAATATAAAATATAGTCTCTCAGGATCTAATGAGCATATATAGTGATCGGTGATAATGTTATTCATGCCCCACTCAGCCTATAAACCATGATGATGCTAACGCGCTAGCATCGTTAGCATGGTTCTTCCTTTAATTTCTACATAATAAATAAGCTAAATATTATTTAAAATATGAAATATAAAATCGGGTCTTATAGGGTCTAATTGGAGCATAATAGTGATCAGTGATTATGTTATTCATACCCCACTCAGCCTGTAAACCCCTGTTAATATGACGTTAGCATAGTCGTTAGCATGGTCCTGCTACATAATAAACTAAGCTAAATGTATTTCAAATAATATAAAAATTAAATAATATATGATGAGTCTTTCTTAGGTCTAATACTGTTCAGTGTTTAGTGATTATGCCCCAGTAATCATTATAGGCAATTGATTATAGGCACTTTACCTGTATGCTCTGCTGCAGTGATGTCCTCACGCACTGTTTTTGCAAGTGACGCTTAAAAAAGGAGTCACACATGTGTAGAAATCAGATCCACAAATAATGTGTGCGTCACTTGTAGAAGGCAATGCGCACATGTGTAGAAATCAGATCCACAGCATATATTGTGCGTCGTAGTTACAGAGCTCGATTTTTTTTTTTACTTGCAGATACCAGAAAACACGAGTGAAGCAGTCAAAACATTTGTGAATTCATTTGCGAGTTATTAGCCATAAAGATTATTTGCCAGGTGTAAATTACAGAGTTGGAGAGGGAGGAATTGGACATTATTGCGCACATAAAAACATGTAACATAACATGTAAAAAGCAGGCGACAAATGTGCAAATAATAACTACAGAGCTTGACTTTTTACAGAGCTCGATTTTATATTTACAATGCTGATTTCTTTGTGTGATCACAGTACAGAATACGACTGACGAATGCCTAATATTTGCGACGTTAATAAATATACGACTGACGAATGCCTAATATTTGCGAGGTTCAATATAAATACGACTGACGAATGCCTAATATTTGCGAGGTTCAATATAAATACGACTGACGAATGCAAAATATTTGCGAGGTTAGAAAAAATCTTTGCAGATAATAAAGTCCAATATTATCTTCCATAATCAGGCTGGTTTTAATGGACCACACAGCTGTTAAAGGAACACTTCACCCATGTTCAACCGTATCTTATTGGTCTTCACTAATAGCCTACTCATTATTAGATGGCACAATTTCTACTCACTCTGTCTCATTGGAGGAGACAACCACCAGAGATCATGTACCTTACAAGCCTGTTCTCCAAGTATGTAAATAAGAAAGAGTAGAACAGGAGTCAGAGCATTTAGTATCAGGCTCCTAAACTGTGGGACCTTCCACCAGTTTTGGTCTGTGAGGCAGACACCCTCTCTACTCTATGTTTATGTTTAAAAACTTTCTCTTTTATAAAGCCTAGGCTTAGACTGCTATGGTTCTCCTCTCCTCTCCTCTCCTCTCCTCTCCTCTCCTCTCCTCTCCTCTCCTCTCCTTTGTCAACCAGGTCACACGTCACAAAAAGCATGATGTTAGTCAGGGCAGATGCTTCCTATATGCTAGTGATTCTCAAAGAGGGGTCCGCGGACCCCCAGTGGTCCTTGAGCTGTTTCATTCTCAAGATGTGAAAGAAAGGCTGTTACTGCCATCTAAAGACTATTGCTATTGCACTGTAGGTTAATAAAACAGTTGTAAAGCGATGCATGTCCACGTGACTTTGTTATGATCCAAAGATATGGTACAGAGTGACCTGAGATAAAGACAGACGCCCTAAGCTGTTTTTATATTTTCAAATACTTTTGAAAAACGTTTGGACACCCTGGGCCCTGCTCTACAATATGTTGCCCGACAACCCACCAAAGTGAATGTTTGTACATTCACACCTTTGTCACATGATCCAAACCACACTTCAGCCTAAACCACTTACTTCTTCCTGTACATTTCTACTCTACTGACAACTCATTGTTGCCTTCTGCCCACTGCACACTTTTCTGCTGTTGTTTGTACACAGTTTCGATCATTCTGCTGTTCATTTAATTTAATGTATGTTTGTATGCTTACTGCACCAATACACTGCTAGATGTAACAAACACAACATTGTGTAACAGCAAAGACACACTAGACTTCAATCCACCAATCCTACAGCATTATCAAAATTATGTTTGTCTTAATATTTTAACTCATTTAATTTAATCACATTTAACACACTTCTTGTTATTTTATGTATTGTCTTAAACACCAGCATATAGAGAAGCAGGAAATCACCAGAAAACAAGAGCTGCCTAAAGTTACATCCTCCCTCCAGACCACATGATGACTCACCATGCAAATAATAACTACCTTCCTGTGTCTCTACACACGCTACATTTACTCATTCTCTCTCTCTCTCTCTCTCTCTCTCTCACACACACACTCACAGTGGCGGGGCGTCCGGGTAGGCTAGGTAGGCGGCCGCCTACGGGCCCGCGACCCCGGGGGGTCCCCGGGCCGTCAGATCACATGGACCTTTATTTTATTAGAATTAGACGCACTTTGTGTGCTCCGCCTAACCCTAAAACCTCACGCTTCACCCGTACTCCGCCTAACCCTAAAACCTCACGCTTCACCCGTGCTCCGCCTTAACCCTAAAACCTCACGCTTCACCCGTACTCCGCCTAACCCTAAAACCTCACGCTTCACCCGTGCTCCGCCTAACCCTAAAACCTCACGCTTCACCCGTGCTCCGCCTAACCCTAAAACCTCACGCTTCACCCGTACTCCGCCTAACCCTAAAACCTCACGCTTCACCCGTGCTCCGCCTTAACCCTAAAACCTCACGCTTCACCCGTGCTCCGCCTTAACCCTAAAACCTCACGCTTCACCCGTGCTCCACCTAACCCTAAAACCTCACGCTTCACCTGTGCTCCGCCTTAACCCTAAAACCTCACGCTTCACCTGTGCTCCGCCTTAACCCTAAAACCTCACGCTTCACCCGTGCTCCGCCTTAACCCTAAAACCTCACGCTTCACCTGTGCTCCACCTAACCCTAAAACCTCACGCTTCACCTGTGCTCCGCCTTAACCCTAAAACCTCACGCTTCACCTGTGCTCCGCCTTAACCCTAAAACCTCACGCTTCACCCGTGCTCCGCCTTAACCCTAAAACCTCACGCTTCACCTGTGCTCCGCCTAACCCTAAAACCTCACGCTTCACCCGTGCTCCACCTAACCCTAAAACCTCACGCTTCACCCGTGCTCCGCCTTAACCCTAAAACCTCACGCTTCACCTGTGCTCCGCCTAACCCTAAAACCTCACGCTTCACCCGTGCTCCACCTTAACCCTAAAACCTCACGCTTCACCCGTGCTCCGCCTTAACCCTAAAACCGAAATAAAGAAACTAAAAACCGGGCTTTAAGTTGTTCCGCCACTACACACACACACACACACACACACACACACACACACACACACACACACACACACACACACACACACACACACACACACACACACACACACACACACACACACACACACACACACACACACACACACACAGATAGCTGAGGAAACCATGCAAGGCACCAACCTGCTCATCAGGGGCAGTTAGGGGTTCAGTGTCTTGCTCAAGGACACTTCAACACTAACCCAGGAGGAACAGGGGATTGAACCGGGAACCTTCTGATTTCCAAGCGGCCGCTCTTCCTCCTGAGACACTGTGACCATTTAAACTTGTTAGCAATTCATTCCAAACCAACCTAAAACTCTGCTGTCTGTTTACACCACATGTTAAACTATTAGACCCTCCTTTCAGCTCTGACTTCACACCTTTCCTACTTTTTACACATAATCCTTGTCAATATATTTCATCTACTGTGTTGTTTTATGCAGTAGGCCAGTGGTTCTCAGGGGTCCTTGGGGGGGGGGGGGGGGGGTTTCAGGGGGTCCCCAGGAAGAGTAGTTTATATAGCATCAGAATCATTTTAACCACTTTATCCATTTATACGTTGGCTATTCAAAAATAGCAGATCTACAAGCTCACAGCGCGTCACTTTGTGTGCACCATAAAAGCTATCCAACGAGTTGAAAAAAGTATTTAATTCACCTCTGTCCTCAGCCGGTTCCATAATATTTTGCATTAGAAGATGCAATTCAACTTTTTTGACCAGTAAGGGAATCAGTAATGTTATCTCTACGGGCGCAACTCTTGCGCAATGTCTTAAAAACATGTAACCGGATGAGGACAGAGGCGAATTAAATACTTTTTTCAACTCGTTGGATAGCTTTTATTGTGCTCTAGAACTTAAAACATCTGAGAGAATGGCGGAAAAGCTTTACTTTTTGGATACGATGTGCAGAAAGGGGTAAGAAACATGTTTTTTTTTTTGATTGATTGAATATTTTATTAGGCAAAAAATTTAAAACAGCACAGTTACATTTAAAATACTTTGTCTAACAGGTCCGTTCATAAAAGTCCTTGCGGACTTGTTTCCAATGAGGGCCTTGGTATTCAGTTCATAGGCATATATAGCGGCACCACAGTTCAAATATCATTACAACTTTACATTATCCATGTAAAGTGGATAATGTGCGACAATGCTCAAACGGCAGAGGGAAACGAGGAACCTCATCTCGGAGCTATACAGCGGAGGGAGAGGTTCCGTAGGGGCTACCTGTTTTTATGCCCAGTTGTAGGGGGATTGGGTCCGTGAGCTGTTTGCCGCATATCACTTAGATAAAATAATCCCTATAGACGTTCTTGACTATGTCTACAGTATATACACCTGGGGTAGATGGATTTCCTCCAGGGATCTAAACATAATGGGCCTCATTCAGCAACGGTACTTAAGAGGAAATGTCTTCTTAAACCACTTAAGAAGTTTTTAAGAAGATTTTGGTATTCTCCAATGTTTTCTTAGCTGTGATCTGTTCTTAGGTAAGAACAGAATCTACGCACACTTTCTTAAGATGATTTTTTTTCTTAGACCCATTTAAGAGGTTTTTAAGAAGATTTTGGTATACTCCAATGTTTTCTTAGCTGTGATCTGTTCTCAGGTAAGAACAGAATCTACACACACTGATGAGCACTCTTAGGCTGGCCTTTGAGTTCTTAAGTGTGACATATTTGTGCAAAAAAAATTAATTCTCGAAGTTTCTTCAATTCTACAGTTGTATAATATAGGATTTAAATTACAATAATATTTTTATCATATCTTTTGAGCAAAAAAGGTTCTCAAAAGTGTGGTCTGGGGACCCCCAGGGGTCCTTGAGGGAGTTCCAGGGGGTCCACAGCAAACGAGGAACAGTTTAATCACTTTAACCCTATTTTATACTTTGTTTGAAAATAGCCAATCTACAAGCTCACAACGCGTCCCATTACTGGCCATTTTGAGCTTGTAGATCGGCTATTTTCGAGACATTTTGATAAATCTTGAAAGATTTTCCCTGGCAGAAAATATTTTCAGGTGGGGGTCTGCAGCCAAATGCATGTCAATTTGGGGGTCCTTGACATGAAAATGTTTGAGACGGGTCGGAAATTGCAATCTAACCCAAACGGGCCCGGTTGAGTTGAAGCCCAAGAGGAAACATTAGGAACTTATTGCTGCATGAGGCCCATTGTCATGATGCGCCAGCTGGGTTCCAAATGCATCGCGAAAATCTAAAAAACACTGCATAGAAGCGGGATGACTCGTGCTTAAAATCATCGATGCAGGTCTTGAGGCAAAAGGCATGTTCATTCATTCCTTGCCTCTCTATATAGGCTTTCTGTTTTGTGGATAGAATATTATTTTCCACTAGCCATGCTAGAATACGGGAGAGGAGGCATTTCATGAACACCTTATACACAGTTGGGAGGAAGGATACGTCTCTTCATGTAGTTGGGTCGTCTGGGATATTATCTTTTTTGTGTATTCTGTGAACGAGAGCTCCTTTTCCATGAATCTGGCACTCCCTTGTTCTCCAGACATACATTAAAGATATGGGTTAAAGACACACACACACACACACACACACACACACACACACACACACACACACACACACACACACACACACACACACACACACATACACACACACACACACACACACACACACACACACACACACAGAGAGAGAGAGAGTACAGTACAGTATGATAAATAATAATATTAAACCATTTAAACCTAATAACTTACAGGCTCTATTATAAATGCATCATTTAACATTAATAACTACACATCACAATTCCTTTCATATTTCACTCATGTGTTTTATTTTTCTAATCACAGAAAATATTTCTCATTAATATCCCACAATTATAGATTTAATAATTGATATCTATACAGTTTGATATATTTTGTTACAAAAATACAAACTTCTGAAAATAATAAAATAAAGAATCAAGTCTTTTAGCTGTTAGAATTCTAAAGCAGTAAAACCTACATTCTCTATGCGTTGCACATTAAAATCCTCAGTGTTAATTCAACCATTTGTAACTCAGAGTAATAATGTGTACCAATATATTACTATGACAGTAGACACCTATATTGTCACTGTCGGGCAGAAAACTCTCCATATTTATTGCAGTGTCACACAACAATAGTTGATCTACAAGCTCAATACACCACAATGCAACACGTTGTGAGCTTGTAGATCTAGTTCTGCAATTTATGAAAGTGGTTAAAGGGTTTTTTATAAATATTGAGGAAATAAGAGGAGATCGGTCAACATGTTTCAAGATTCTTTAGAAAATACCCGATCTGCAAGTTCACAAGACGTCACATTGTGACGCTTTGTGAGCTTGTAGATCAGCTACTTTCCCAATAGCTGAATTGCAAAGTTTTTAGTGTTTAAAACTGTTCCTCATTTAGCTGGGGACCCCTTGGAACCCATCCATGGACCCCTAGGGCTCCCCAGACCCCTCTTTGAGAACCACTGCACTAAGACAGTTTGAGAGTCACTACAGTAAATTGAAATAAAACATATAAATTGTGTATCAATCATATTTGTGTGCTTCTTCTCCCAGACATAACCTGATTATGATGCTTTTCTATGACAGTGTTTCAACAAAATAGATTTAAAATATATATATCTTTACATTTCATCTTCTGTATGCAATTTCAGATCCCTTTAAAATATGAGTTCGCCATCATTTTCATATAATTATTTCCATAAATATTTTTAATTTCTGTCTTAATTTTAAACTCCATTTTCCCTTTGAATCATCAAACAGTACAAAAGTATTATCCACATAGTGTGTGTGTGTGTGTGTGTGTGTGTGTGTGTGTGTGTGTGTGTGTGTGTGTGTGTGTGTGTGTGTGTGTGTGTGTGTGTGTGTGTGTGTGTGTGTGTGTGTGTGTGCACACGCACGTGTGTGTGTGTGTGTGTGTGTGTGTGTGTGTGTGTGTGTGTGTGTGTGTGTGTGTGTGTGTGTGTGTGTGTGTGTGTGCGTGTGTGCGTGTGTGCATGTGTAACTAGGAAGCATCCTATGCCTCCTACTGTAAGGAGACAGTCCTAAGCATCCTTGTGTCCTATAAATGCTTCCTAACTACAAAGCTTTCTTTTAAATGAGACACGACTGATGTGTCAGTTAACTGAACCCAAATATATACGCTGAACTACAAGCGCACAACGCACCACTTAGCAACACGTTGTGAGCTTGTAGATCTGCTATTTTTGGCAGAATGTTCGTCCCAGAGTTGTTTCCAGTAGCTAAGGTGCTCTTCATGTGGAGTGTGTGAATGGCCACAGGGGGGCAGCAGATACAAAACATACATCACTATAATGATATTGATCAAACAACAACATGTTTAAATATGTTTTTTTCAGAGTGGTTTGGTATACATCTGATCTGTACGCAGTCGGAGTCCTGAGTCAGCGTTTCCCAACCGGTGGCTTGGGACCCCAAACCTGGCCCTGCCATGTTTTGACGGAGACGCTGACAAAGGACAGCTGTCAGTTCAACAGAGGAATATTCAAAACCCTGATTTTGTGCTCAGTGCAAAAATATTAATATTAATAATACATCAAATATGTCTGGGCCACATTCCAAAACCAGCAGGGAATGACTAAGTAACAATGTGAAAGTAATAAAATACTAATAAATGACGTTGTGTTAAGGTGTGTTCAGATGGAAATGCCATTTTGGTCGCTGGGTTCAGCTAATCACTTATTTGTGCATGCTGTCAATGACTATGGAAACAGTACCGAATTCTAAGAAAGATTGAGCAACAACATGTTCTATTTAATGAATATAATATATTGATGGTGTACAATCAAGCTGTCAAAAACACACAGAGCGTGTTGTTTTTCTCCATCCTGGCCAGCAGCTGTACTGACCGGACGACTGAGCAGGACCTCCCGCTCTGTAAGATGTCACGTCGGGGGTAAATAGAACGCAGTTTGTTGACTCAAACACCGATTTGGGGGCTTGTTTTGTTTGCAGGCACATACAACAGATATAACACGTATACACAGACCCCTCCAGTGTTAATGGAGGGGAACTTCAGTTGGGATTCGTCCAGCTGGAGCAAAGATACCAAAGTGACAAAACCTGTTGTGTGGCCTGGATCGCACCGCTCATCATGTATGCAATCACGCCAATTCAACAAATATACTGGCTTCTGGTCTGAACCAGAGCATGTGAGCGGAGCGGGATGATTTTTAACGTAGCGGGGAGCGGGTTTATAAAAATGTAGGAGCGGGGACCGCCAGCCGCTCCAAGCCGCTCCGATCGGGGCCGCGCACCACATGTTTGAGCATGCCCGGTACACAAGTACAGACACAAAGAAATCCTCAACACTGCAACAGAAGTGCAGAGCTCATGTCCCTGATCACGATTTCATTCAAATGTGTCCGTAATCCACACAAGTATGTTTATAAATACCTTTTGTGTCAGTTAAGTTATATCACCAGCCCAACATGAGCGAATAACAGCGTGACATGAGCATGACAACAGCCCCCTGGAGCGAGGAGCGGCATTTCCCCCCCGCTCCACTCCACTCACATGCTCTGGTCTGAACCAGGGGGCAAGTATTCACCGCTGGAAGTTAGGCTAATAAGGAAGAACTGAAAACGCTGCAGTTCTCAATAATGGTCTAGAGAAGGTGTCGCTTCTTACCCTCCTGCTGGTTACAGAAGACCTTTTTTTTAACCAATTTCCTCCTTCAATGTAGTCGTTATGTTAATTAATTCCTCTCCACACACATGTCTGTGTTGTCACTGCTGTCGTATCCTACTGACTCACCTGCCACTGAGGAGCCCCCACGATTTTTTCCCCAGTTCTGATCAAGATTGGCAGAGTTGAAGCCACTTTTGTGTATTTCCACATTGTAGTAAAAAATACCCTATTTGAATGTTTTCCATTTGTACTGCTGTGTTTATTTGGTGCCGATTGTAAATGGATTTTGTCTGTTAGGCTAATCTGTGGGCTAACTCTCAGTGAAGGTTCCATTGAAAAATATTCATTAGCTTTTGTGCTAGCTAGCAAGACATCTGGGGAGGGCAGGGAGGGACGAACGGCGCATTACGGACAGGGAGGGACAAACGGCTCATGTGTAACATAATTGGTGAGGAAACGACAGAGGCGACATTAACATGATACATTTATTTGACTATCAGCATGGTCATTTGCTCGTAGGGTTCTACTGAAGCATCAATGAGCGTTAGATGCCAGAAATGTAACTTATGTGCTTGTTATAGGACATTTTATCCGACCGCGCCGTCCGCCCCCCATGTATGCACCGTTCGTCCCGACTGGCGGCCGTGTGCGGAAGTAGTGCAACGTCACTTTACTTACCGATTGCGTTCGACTTGTTTCACTAAAATTAAAACGGACTGCGGGTAATGGGAGAGGACAAGTGTCTCTTGTTCACAAAAAAGTATGGTTACATGAAATTAATTCATCTCTGTGCAGGGAGGGAAATAGAAAAGGGTGCGCCGTTTGTCCCCGCCCTCCCCTACTTCTCGTCATTGACTTTATATGCAATAAAGCCACTCAGACACATATGTTGGCGTCTGGTCTGAACACACCTTTAGACATCATGGTCCCACAGTCTCATGGAAACACATTCATTATGCTGCCCTCTAGAGGTGTCCATGAGCAAGGCACCTCAGTGGAGCTGTTTACGGCCCAGTAGCTATAAGATGGAAGACAAAGCCTGTATGAACAGGACAGTGTAAAGTACTACAAAGTATGAATTACACCCAGTGGTCTCTCAAACCTTTTTACTTCAAGGACCCCCAGTGTGGCATGCTTTAGGCAAGGTTATATATAATAACGAAGACTGGTTACCTGAAAGATTGTAAAAGTAACTCAAACTGTATTCTGTTTATACAACTAACTGAAACTAATTAAAATCATGTAGAAAAAAATGTCCTTAGTTTTAGTCTTTGTCAATATTTCATATAAAAATAGTATTTTGAGTGGATATTAAATCTATCTTCCATCTTTTCTTTTAGCTGTGCCAGTTGTATTATTATTTTTGAATACAATGTTGCTGTTTTTTTACACAATATGTTTCTTTAATCTCACCCCTGATAAATACCGATGTTACAATAAAAATAAATAAAAGCAACTAAAGTTTCTCCTTTAAACATTTTTTTTAACTGAAATGGAAAACAAAGTCAAAATGAAATTTAAATACAACTAATGAATGATTTTAAAGTGTTATAATATAGACATTAGGCCATGGGCCCCCATAACTCTTAGAGTTAAAGACCCGTAAGGGTCCATTTGGACCTTGTGGGTCCCCAGACCATACTTTGAGAACCTCTGAATCAGCAGTCACCACCTGGGTTTTATGATTGACAGGTGACATCACATCTGTTGGTTCCGCCCAGCTAGGCCTTCTCCTGTTGGATTTGATAATAACAGGCCTACAGGAGAAATGCAAAGATACATTCATTCATTAAAGCTGCACTATGTAACTGTCCTCTTCTACCCCGGATTTTAACCTGGTTTCCTGCGCAAGTGCTGACATTTTTACCATTGAGCTAATAGAGCCAGCATACTTAATCAGGAGATAATTGAATCTTGACCATCAGGTCAAAATTTGGGTCAGATCAGGTGTCTAGGTGAGACATGACCTTTGACATGATCTAAATGTCTCAATAGAAGAGCAGGGAGACAAAATACAACCACCCCAATTATACAAGTTATATTGTATTAACATACTCTACCATACAGATAGGACAACATTACATTGTATTAATTGAAAAAAAGTTACATAGTGAGGCTCTGATTAATGAATAATTAGATGATGGATAAATCATGAATAAATAAATGGTTTGTAATTATTTATGTACTTGAGGTGTGATTTTCATTTGGAATGTATGTGTTTAACACCTGTGTAATAGACCAATTATTTGTTTACCAACATTGACACTGGATGCACAGGTGATTGTTTCACGCAATCAATTCTCAACCTGTTGTTTTGGGGTGCGCTGGTTTCAGCACACCCCAACCCCCTCTTGTGTGTTGGCTAGTGTGGCGCGTCCTAGCGAGACCAGATAGAATGGGTTTCATTGCGTGCATACTGTTTGCGCGCACACTGGTTCTTATCAGTGTGACGTCGTCTGTTAAGGGGTCTATAACATTAAACAATGTGTCACTATATACACGTGCACGTGTGTGTGTGTGTGTGTGTGTGTGTGTGTGTGTGTGTGTGTGTGTGTGTGTGTGTGTGTGTGTGTGTGTGTGTGTGTGTGTGTGTGTGTGTGTGTGTGTTACCTTCAGTGTAGTGAACATGTGACCCAGTTCTCCATGTTGAAGGCTTGGGTCCATCAGGTCATCGATCAGACTCACCTCAGCTCCCAGGTTCCTGATCCTGAAAACACATTAGATTAAAACACATTGTATTAAAACACATTAGATTAAAACACATTGTATTAGACTGCATCTCATCAAAGCAAATTTACATGAATCATATCATAGCACATTGTATTGTCATGCACGTGCACACATAGACATAAAAGGGGGCTTCAGCCCCTGCCCTTTTACCCGTTGGTAAAAAAGGTGCCCTCTCCAGACCATGAATTATAGCCGATCTACATGCTCACAACGCATCCCAGCGCGACGCGTTGTGAGCTTGTAGATTGGCTATTTTCGGTACACGATACAGCGCGCAACGAAGTATATGTCCAATCGAAACCTAACCCTGCCGGGCGCACGCACTCACATGTCCATTGTCCATTCAACGAGGAGAGCAGATGCACACAGAGAAGTGCAGACAATCAGTGATCCGTCTTAATTTGAGACAGATACAGTAGGTATTTGTGGACGGAAAATAATTATACTGTTCATTTCCTCTCTCTCTCGCTCTTTATCTAATATAGCCTTAGATAAAGACTCTCATAGATGTATTTTATCGATTTTAACATGTTTTATCTCTACGAGAGTCTTATCTACCTACCACCCCCGATTGCCCTGGAATGTCAGCTCCAATGACCGTACTTCTCCAAACATGTACAAATGCTAAATATAAGGTGCTTAGAGCTTTCATAGAGTCTGTTATTTCATTTTCTGCCATTTGTTGGTATGGAAACCTTGGCATTAAACAGAAAAATGCCCTTAACAGGGTTGTGAGGGGGGCCAGCAAGATTGTGGGGGCACAATTTAGCTGTCTGAGTCATATATATGACCAGCAGGTGCTTAAGAAAGCATCTTCTATTATGGCAGACAGCTCTCACCCCCTAAATCCTGAATATGAATTCTTGCCTTCCGGCCAAAGGTTAAAGACCCCTGTAGCTAAAAACAATAGGCCTACTTCCATTCGTGCCATCAATAACAGCAGCAGGAGGAGGTAGCTATGAGTAGCTATTATTATCTGGATCTTGTGATTATGTCTATGTCTATGTGTGTCTTGTGTATGTACAGTATGTTTACTGTGTGTTGGAGTTTTTTTTTACTTTCTCACTATCTGCTGCTGTAACATAAGTTGCCCAATTTGGGACATAATAAACTTGAACTTGAACTTGAACTTGAACTTACCCGCTTGCCCCAAATGTTAACTCAGTGTAAGGCGTGTTTGTGCAATGTATTAGTCCATATCTTTCAATAAAGAAGTGTTTTAATCCCGTCTGTGGCCAATTCTGTCGGTTCCCAATAGGTGGTGGTGACGGGGCGCATCCGGTGAAATCCGGAATTACACTCAATGTAAACAGGAAGTAAACGAGGGGGGGAAATGGCGTTCAGCCACAGACGGGAACAAAACACTTCTTTATTGAAAAATATGGACTAATACATTACACAAACAGAACGGACACCGAGTTAACATTTGGGGCAAGCGGGTAAGCACCTTATATTTAGCATTTGTCCATGTTTGGAGAAGTACGGGCTTTGGAGCTGACATTCCAGGGTAATCTGGGGGGGTGGTAGATAAGACTCTCGTAGAGATAAAGGATATAAAAATCGATAAAATACATCTACGAGAGTCTTTATCTAAGGCTACTTAAATACTTAATAACTGAAACTGCTAATTTTACATTGTTAACCAGTAATTTAAGGCTATACTGGATTGTTAGGGCAGGCTGGGTGGTTGTTGTGGCTGTTCTGGCAAAGATTGTTTTTTGTCAATGTGATCAGGGCAAGAAGGTTGTGTCCCACTGTTGTAGAGTAATATGCTGAATTGCTCATATAGATCATCAGTGACAGTAACTTTTGTATGAATATTTTTGTGGAGTTATTTTTTTCAGTATAACCCTCGATTCATAGTGTTAATTTAAAATGAGATATTCCTCTAAATCTGGGTAGAAATGTAAAAAAAAAGACATCATCCGGCCAGCGCCAGCAATAGGTGCCCTTTTGAAATTCCAGCCCCTGCCTCTCCAAATCCCTCTGCACGTCTCTGCGTATTGTATCATTTTATATGGGAGAGATGAACGCCCCTTTTTTTTTTGGACAGAATTGTATTATTTTAAAATCCCCCCGCCTTTTTTTGGGTAACATTTTAAGTCACATTGGAGATAGATAGGAAATGCTAGAGTTTAAGCATATTTTGATTATGACGATAATATCGTTAATCACAATTATTTTTGCCACAAAAATCGTGACGTGTAATCTTCATACCTGGCCCTCAGCACCACATAGAGGAAAAGCGGGAAGAGGTCGTCCATGGACCACAGGAAGTCATGTGACAGCAGAGCTTGTACTTCCTGGGTCAACTCCTCAAATGACCTCTGGATCACCATAGACATATAAAGGTAGACGCCTCATCTGGCTCTGAAGCATCGGCATCTCGGACGCACTTCCGCTTCCTCTCATAGAGTTAAAAGCTTCCTCTATGTTTCCAAGGAAATTAGAATTTCTGGGGGGAAGCTGGAAACTTCCGTGTGCGTCACAGAAGGGGGCGTTCGGTAGGCCAATCAGAGGCAGGTGGGGTGGGTCTTTTCTTAAGAGGCAGCCGCGCAGCAACTAGTCAGTTAGACGCGCTGTGATTGGCCAGTAGTTAACGTGATGTGATTGGTCTGCCCCCCGGAAGAGCCTTGTATTGAGAGACCAGTCGTTACAATGAACTGCAGAGGCCAATGAGGTATCTAGGTTTCTATATCTATGTGGATCACAAGCAGCTTGTCTGATGGAGTGAATGTAGTGCTGGAGAGAGAGAGAGAGAGAGAGAGAGAGAGAGAGAGAGAGAGAGAGAGAGAGAGAGAGAGAGAGCAATAAGAAGTAGGAGAAGAAATGGGTTAACATTAAATGTAAATATTGATTTACATTTTCTTCTGCTGACTTTTCAGAAACTAGCTTATTTATAAATATTATTGTATTTATTTATAGCCCATTTTGTATTGTGTGGTGTGTGTCTACTAATGGCTGTATATGCTCAACCCCCCGCAGGTCTCTTTAGACCATGCGTGCAGGAGATTTATTTTGCCATCTTTTATTTTCTTTCTTAAGTTTAGTGTGCTTTTCATTCATGCATCTTTGTAAACAAGGAAGACAAATGAACCAAACACCTTTAAGTTGAAAAACCCAACCAAACCTGGAGTGGACATTCTGTTCTTCAATGAATGCAAGCGTCTATTGTTTCATGTACTATTTAGCTGTCTGGTTCAACACAGCAAAAAATAAGCACTGTGATTGATTAATTAATTATGTTCAGGTGTGTTGTCTGCAGACATTATGTAGTGTCTGTTGTTTCAAGTCTGCCCAAGAATGACTCAAAAAATTTGATTTTTTTTTTTAAACAAAATGATACATACTTACTTACTTACTTAGTCCTCTTGCACTTCTTATAGATGAGGCAGCGGGGCTGTCATCTAAGGCGCGTAGAGCCAATTGTAGCAACCAGGTTTCTCCATCTGGGTCTGTCGTGGGCAAGGTGTTGAGCTTGTGCCAGAGTCACATCACAAGCCTTTAGGTCCTGGGCTATTACATCCAGCCAGCGGGTGCGGGGGGCGCCTCTGGGACGTTTCCAACCGGCTTGCTGGGGATTGAAGGCCAGGATGGTGCTTGTTGGGTGTTCCACGGGCAGGCGGATGATGTGGCCATACCAGCGCACTCGTCGCATTGCTGCAAGGCGGGATGCTGGGAGCTGTTGGGTTTTCTCTCTTAAAGCCTGGTTTGTGACATGCTGGCTCCACGTGATGCCTTCGATCCTCCTGAGGGCTCTGGAGTCGAAGCCATCGAGCCTGGCCGCCAGAGTGTTATTCAGCGGCCATGTTTCCGAGCCGTACAGGAGGACAGAAATGACAGAGGCATTGTAGACTCTGAGCTTTGTCTCCCTGGATATGTGCCGGTGTCGCCACAGCGGTCTCCATAGGGACTGCATGACGGACGCTGCAAGGGCACGGCGTCGGTCGACCTCTATTTTGAGGTTGCCGGTGTTGGACACTGTCGAGCCCAGAAACTTGAATGTTGGGACAAAGTGGACAGGGGTGCCATCAAACAGAAGGGGTGGTGGGTCAGGTCCGTCGCCTACGTGCATAAGTTCGGTCTTGTGCCAGCTTATCTTCAGGCCAAGCTTTTTGGTCTCCTCGTCAAACACGCTGAGGGCTTCAGAGAGCTGATCGGCAGTCTCACTGAACAGAGTGGTGTCATCAGCGTATTCGAGGTCCTTCAGAGTGTAGCTTCCGAGTGACACCCCGGGGACCCGCTCACAGACTCTTGACATCAGGTGGTCAATGACACAGTTAAAGAGTTCTGGGGCAGCGACGCAGCCCTGCCTTACCCCGCTGTTTATGGGGAACCACTCGGAGTCCCGACCATTCACACGCACACAGCTTTCCGCACCATGGTACAGCTGCTTGAAGAGTGTGGTGATTTTTGTTGGGGCGCCGAGGGACTTCAGGATGTTCCAGAGGGACCCGTGGTCCACAGTGTCGAAGGCCGCCTTAATACCGGTGAGGCTCCTCACTGGGAGGTGAACCAATAGGATACAACAGCATAACATAACATACCAGAAATGTTAGTGGGGAGGCATAACAACTACATTGGGGGGGAAAAGGGGGTAAAAAACAAAACAACAGGCCTGGGCCCTAGCGTGACAGTCCAGGCACCCTAGGCTGTAATGCCAGCCTGACAGCATGACGCGGGTTCGACTCCCGTTCCCGACAACCTTTGCTGCGTGTCACCCCCCCATCTCTCTCCCCATTTCCTGTCAGCCTACTTTCTCTATCCCTCTCTAAATAAAGGCATAAAATAATTTAAAACAAAAAAACAAAACAACATCAACTACATTCATTCCACATTTTAAAGGTAATAGCATCTGCAATTCTGTATTTTAAATTAATTTAAATGTTTTGATTGATTGATTGAATACTAATTAATGAGATTGTTAACAGTCAAAGTTATGCTAAAAGGATAACACAAAAAGCCCTGGTAATAACATCTACTGTACCTGATCTGTTGTAATGACTCCACAGCTGATACATAACACACATCTTTACTGCTGGACACAATCTGAGAACACACACACACACACACACACACACACACACACACACACACACACACACACACACACACACACACACACACACACACACACACACACACACACACACACACACACACACACACACACACACACACACACACACACACAGAGTGTGATATCTAGATGATGACTCTGAAGGGATGAATGGATGTAATATAATCTCAATATGATCTATAATACTATAATATTAATGATCTCACCTGTTTCTTCTCTCCAAGGACAGACATGGACACCGGCCAGAACTTCCTGTCACACAAAACAAACACAACAGCAATAAAAACTGACATGTTGTAGCCATCTACAAGCTCACAACACGTATGCAAAACAGCAAAAAACTAAAAAAGACTATCCTGACAAAACCCTGTACAAAATGGGGTTGCCAGGTTGAACGTTGTTAAGCATGTTTTAATGAAAGATGAGCAGGTCATTGTTGAGAAATAAACCCTGACAGGATGATTAGACCCGACATGAAGCAGACGGGTCTATATTTAACCCTGAAGGAGTTTATTTCTATACAATGAGCTTTCTTTATCCTGCTTATTACAAGGCTTAATAAAGTAATACATACATTGACACAACATTAAACACAATTATTTAAATTGATTTTAAAATGACTGAATTGCTTACAGTAAAGAAAGATTATGCCAGGTGCAAAACTCCGGTAGGAAGTGTTGATCAAATATGAATAATAACAATATTCTATTAATGCATTGTCTATTTCTCACCTCAAATGTCATGTATTATTTAGCTTTAAAATGTCATTGTGTGTTTGTTTACATTGCTGCCTGGTTGAACACAGCAAAAAACAAGACCTGCGGATTGATTGATTGATTGATTGGTTAATTAATTATGTTCAGGTGTGTTGTCTGTATAGGTCTTTTACTGAGAGCAGAGGTAACTATTGAAAAATAACAGACTGCTGAATTCATTGATTGACCAATCAGAATCAAGCATTCAACTAAACCATGTCTGTGTGAGTGTGTTATATAGATCAGTGTTTTTTTTGAAGAGTCACACCAAAGAACAAGTCACAATCTCAACACACACCCAAAGCCACGGTAACTATAGGGCTACTTCCCTCTATGCACACACAACCTGTATTTATATCCATGTAAAATAGCCTTTATAATAGGTCAATGTTCTTTTGTATTTATTTATGCCAAATAAAATGTTTTAAATATTATATATAATACAACAAAACTAGAACATCTCATGTTGTAAATACAACAGCTAAATAGAACATCAATAGTCTAGATTAGAATCAAGAAAATAAACATGAAACCCCGCCCCAGTTAAAACTCTAGAATCAAGCTTCAATGACAATTTCATGTTCACTAATTGATTCAGGTCTTCAATTGCCTGAGCCTATTCATTGGAAAATGAGTGTGCACAAACAGTACATTTGAGTACATTCAAAACATTTATTGATCAACTAGAAAAAGTGCTCCTCGGAGCACAGGTCTCCTCCAGGTCAGGTAGAATCGGCCAACTGGTGGGGCTATAACAGGCCCATGTGAAAAATGTGAAACATTTGGGGTAGAGGTTTGGAATTGGTATCCAGGGAGTGTGTGCAAAGTTTCTCTGCGATCAGGCCAACGGTGCCGAAGATTAGCTGTTCACAGACAGAAGGACGGACGGACAGGGTGCAAAACATACTCTCTCGCCACGCCTTCGGCCTGGCGGAGACAATAATTCAATAATGAATTCAAGTCTGGATTGTGTTCAAGGCCCAGTAAGTGTGTAGTGTGAGAGAGTGTGTGTGTGTGTGTGTGTGTGTGTGTGTGTGTGTGTGTGTGTGTGTGTGTGTGTGTGTGTGTGTGTGTGTGTGTGTGTGTGTGTGTGTGTGTGTGTGTGTGTGTGCGCATCCTCCACTCACTGGTGCACTTGCAGGAAGCTGAACAGTGATTGGTCGGGCTGCTTGTTGAGTGACATGACTGTGTGCCAATAGGCAGCCTCTCCTCTCTCCTCTTCCAGGCAGTACAGAGTGAACAGAGGAGAGTAGAGACGAGACAACACCACCTAGTGGAGAAGACTGGAACTACTGACCACCACACATCTGTTAATATGAGAGAGAGAGAGAGAGAGAGAGAGAGAGAGAGAGAGAAAGAGAGAGAGAAAGAGAGAGAGACCCTTTATTTAAAAATGAATCGAACCAACCAATATTTCAGGACAATAAAAGCACACAATAACTTAGTAAACTCCAACCTAAACATGGTTTGAACTCCTCACCAACAACACAGTGCATCATTGTAAACATCCATGTCTAATATTACATTTAACTAGTGGTGGACAGTAACTACTTAAGAACAATTTTGAGGGATTTTTTTTTACTTCAGTATTTACATTTTATTTTCAATACTATATACTTCTACTCCACTACATCTCAGAGGTAAATATTGTACTTTTTACTCGATTAGTTACAAGTTATTTTGTAGATCTAGATAAAAAAAACATATATTAACCAGTTAAGCCTTTGTTACAAAAATAGCCAATCTACAAGCTCACTACGCGTTGTGAGCTAGTAGATCGGCTCTATGAATAAATAACATACTTTTGGTACATTTTGATGCCAATACTTTTGTACTTTTACTTACATCTTTGAATACAGGACTTTTACTTGTAACAGAGTATTTTTTTACTTTATTGTTAATTTTACTTATGTAGTACGCACTTATTCCACCACTGCATTTAACAGTTAACAGCTGCTATAACAGTCTGATTTTCTGTAACCAACTCCTTAAATGAAGGCTGTGTTAGATCACTCTTCTCCAAACAATTAAAAAAAACATATTCAAAAAAGCAGAGGATTCAAATACATCACAGAGACATTTTACATCCATAAATACAACGCAAAACTGTCTACTTCTTCTTCACATAAAGGGCACTTGAAACTGTAGGGATGATCATAGAGATAAAACTATTACTCAATGTGCCCTCTAGATGGCGATGTAAGTCTTTTATTCTCTGTGTTTGTGTAAAGAAGGAGAGGTCAGACATTTGACATCATAGCATGCACCACAGACACAGGAGGCAAACTGGAGCTGGGTTGAAGCTTATGAACAAACAATATTTTCTATAATGATTGCGACCTTTGTCAGATGAACATGTTCAGGAAGATAAAAGGTTATTGTTGCTTTTTTATATAACTAAAACTAACACAATAACTAAAACTAGAATTGGATAACAGCCTATGATAACTAAAACTGTATTGTGTATTTACAAAACTTGATAAAACAACTAAAATCTGAGAAAATGTCCTTGTCAAAAATCTTCCAAAATAGCAAAAATAGCAAACCGACTTCACAAACTAATCCAAACTAAACTGAAATTGAAAACAAAACAAAAAAGTTGAAAAATGTTTTTTTTTTTTTTTTTTAAACAACTAAGTATGCTACGGGCTTTCATCAGATAATTGGTCGACAGGCTGTCAATGATTGTCAGTTCCGTGATGACAGCTCACACTGCAGCATGTCACTGTCAAAGAGGAAGCAATGTCCTCAACATGGCGACCAAAACTGCACCACCGGCCTGCTACTACAAAATGGTGCTTTGCTTTGCAATGCACACACACACACACACACACACACACACACACACACACACACACACACACACACACACACACACACACACACACACACACACACACACACACACACACACACACACACACACACACACACACACACACACACACACACAGCAGCGTGTGAACACAACAGAGCAGAGATGAACAAAACCCAAAGAGGAAGATGCAACCACACGTCCTCACATAGTGTATTTTCATCTACTATGACCTTATTGACCTATACAACCCACTGTTTACTGGAACACACAGCGTCTAAGTACACAGCACAACACAACACAACACTCGGCTCGCCCAGTATATGTGCCGAAGTTCCCCTGAGCAACACACTTTAAAGCACAATGCTACTTTGGTAGAGGTTTGTCTTGTTTAGTTCCCTTGCTATGATCTAACTACACATATTGGTGAGAACCGTTGCTTCCAAAGACTACTGACTTTTTTTTTGTGATTTTATTGTATTATTTTATTGTATCTTATCAACAACATCCTAAACAACAGGACAAATGATGACCAAACAAACAGTGCATCGTCACACGTCACAAGAAGCATGATGTTAGTCAGGACCGGTGCTTCCTTTAGCCTAGTGGTTCTCAAACCTTTTCCATGTCAGGGACCCCCAAATGAACATGTATTTGGCCGCGGACCGCCGTCTGAAAATATTCTGTGCCAGGGACCCCCCATAGAAGATTTGTGTTGGTAAAATGTTTCAAAAATATCCAAAACGTTTTAATTTCTCTCAAGATTTATCTTGAAAATAGCACATCTACAAGCACAACACGTCACAATGTGAACCATTTTGAGCTTGTAGATCTGCTATTTTCAAATTGCCAGTGTATATAGGGTTAAAATGTTTTGATGCTGTTGCTGGGGACCCCCTGGAGCACCCTTAGGCAAGGGACCCCGGACCCCACTTTGAGAATAACTGCTTTAGGCAACATGGGAGGCAGCGAAGGGCCAGGGTTCCGAAACCTTTCAGGCCGCGACCCCCCAAAATAATAATATTTGAACTGGGGACCCCCCAAAATAATAATATTTGAACTGGGGACCCCCCACCCTGACAAGCACTTGGAATTGTAAGTATTACATTTAGTTTGACACAGTTCCACAGATTAATATTGTGAAACTAGCTTGAGCTTGTAGATCAGCTATTTTCACAATATTTGCCTCTTTCTTACCTAATATTTGACAATTTGGTATTAAAAATGTCTTAAAAGTAATTAAATAGTAACTTCATAAATGTGCAGATACCCTGTATACACTTATAATGTATGCTGGTTTGTTTACTGTTGAGTGAGAAAACAATGTTGCACATTAAGCTAATCATCTGGGGACCCCCTCACAATAACTTGGGGACCCCCCTGGTCCCAAGCCCCAGTTGGGGAACCACCGGCCTAGGGGGCACCATCCTGATGGGGTCAGTTCATACTGAGAATAGACACACAATGAATTACACATACAGTAGGGTTTCTGTAGTGTACAACTAGCTTTCAGTACAGGTTTGGGGTTACTGTACTGTATGAATTGATCCGTTGCAGGTCAGTGCAATTTTAGGATTCTGTTGCAAGTGGTTGTTGCAGCAAAATGATGACGACCCAACTAACACATCATAATTTGATTAACTTTCACTGCCTTGACATCATAGAGATGATCTATGATTGTATTTAATAGGTTGACTATGCTGTATTAAAAAAAAATCCCAACAGGGTGATTATGCACCGACGCAGAGCGGAGGTGCATAATCACCCTGAAGGGATTTATTATCAATAATGACCAGTTACCCGTCAATTATCCCGCTTATTACACGGCTACTTAATAAATAAAACAACACCCAAAAATAACAACAAAACCAAGTGTTTAATAAATAAAACTATTACTCAACGTGCCCTCTAGATGGCGATGTAAGTCTTTTATTCTCTGTGTTTGTAGCCTGTTTGTAGCAAGGATATGTAAAGAAGGAGAGGACATACATCCTAATCTACACCATAGACATATAAAGGTAGACGCCTCCTCGAGGTCTGAGGCATCAGTATTTCGGGCGCCATTTTGGAGAAGGCAAGCTTCCTGACTACTGGCCAATCACAGTGCGTCTTTACCGGGACTTGTCAGAATCTAGTTGTATAAAAATATAACAGGATATTTTTATACAACTAGATTCTGACAAGTTATAGCCAGAAGTTATATAGGAATGTATGTCAATGAGAGTTGGGTTGAAAAAACTTTGCTTTAAAAAACAAAAAAAGTCACACAAAAAAATCATAAAAAACGTATGGGCTTTCATCAGACAATTGGTTCGAACGGAACAGGCTGTCAATGACTGTCAGTTCCGTGATGACAGCTCACACTGCAGCATGTCACTGTCAAAGAGGAAGCATGTCCTCGGCTATTTTCACATTATTTATCTATGGAACCGGGTCAAACTAAATGTAATGCCTCAACTCCTACATTCCAGGTGGTTGTCAGGGTGGGGGGTCCCCAGTTCAAATATGATTATTTTGGGGGGTCCCCAGTTCAAATATGATTATTTTGGGGGGTCCCCAGTTCAAATATGATTATTTTGGGGGTCCCCAGTTCAAACATGATTATTTTGGGGGTCCCCAGTTCAAACATGATTATTTTGGGGGTCACGTCCTGAAAAGGTTGAGAACCACTGACCTAGGGGGCACCATCCTGATGGGGGCCAAAACTACACAGTAACTAAAGCAATGAGTACAATTCATACTGATTCCACATACAGCAGGGTGACAGGTTTCTGTACAACTAGCTTACAGGTTGGGGTTACTGTAATATGTATGAATTGATCCGTTGCAGGTCAGTGCAATGTTAGGATTCTGTTGTGGTTGCAACTTGTTGCGGCTGGCCTTCAGTCTGCAAAAACATTATGACAACCCAACTAACACATTATAATTTGATTAACTTTCATAAAAATGATCCATGAATGTATTGACTGTCTCTAGGTTCTGACTAGGTAAAGGCTGTAAACTAAACCAAAATACACCTATTGTTTTGCTGATATTCTACATATTTTGTGATAGTATTATGCCTTGAGTTGAGTATGGTTATGTTGTTAATGTGGTCCCTATTCTGAAAGTTAGAAAGATTAAGCATAAAGTTAAAGACATGTAATTGTGCAGGCTACTATTTCAATACATTGCATGTGCATGTGCATGTGCATGTGCATGTGCATGTGCATGTGCATGTGCATGTGCATGTGCATGTGCATGTGCATGTGCATGTGCATGTGCATGTGCATGTGCATGTAGATGTGGATCTGTGTTATTACCCAACCCAGCAAAGTGAATGTTTGTACATTCACACCTTTGTCACATGATCCAAACCACACTTCAGCCTAAACCACTTGTGTTGCTGCTTCCTGTACATTTCTACTCTACTGACAACTCATTGTTGTCTTCAGCCTTTAACCCATTAAGACCTGAGGACAATTCTACAAACTGCTTTTCTCATGTTGTTTGTATGTTCATTTCATATTATAGTCCATGTCTCCTGCATCACTGACTGTATCAAATGCTGCTGCTTACGGCAGTGGTTCTCAAACTGTGGGTTGGGACACACAGGGGGATCCCCACGTAATCTTTTTTGGAGGGGGGGTCCCATATGACAGTGAAGTGACAATTTAAGGACTTTTAAGACCTTTTTAATACCTCAAAAATAAATAAAAAAAGATAAAAAAGGGTAAAAAATACCATTATTGCATCAAAAGTAATCAACAAACTATACTACAAAAAGTAAAACTGGTCAAACATTGGCCAAATTGTTAAATAACTCAAATATATTTTGAAAATAGCAGATCTACAAGCTCACTGAGCGTTGCGTTGCGAGGGGTTGTGAGCTTGTAGATCTGCTAATTTCACAATATTTATCTGTGGAAACGAGTCAAACCAAATTCAATGCCTCAATTTCGACATTTCAAGTGCTGGTCAGGGTGGGCTGTTCAAATATCATTATTTTGGGGGTCACGGCCTGAAAAGGTTGTGAACCACTGTCTTACTGCTTACCACTATACTACTAGATGTGACAAACGACATTGTGTAACAACATGGACACACTAAACTTAAATCCTACAACATTATTAGTTAGTTAGTTGGTTATTTTTATTTCAGTCACAATTTTTATTTTATTTTTTTAAACAAAACAGTTGAACATACAGTACAACTTAGTCAACAAGATGACTATTTGACCGAAAAGGTATGGGCTGAAGCCGAAGCTTATTTTGCCCACCTTTTTACCATTTAAAATAAATTGTCAAAGTAGCATAAGAGCAAACAAAAGAAAATGAACAAACACAGAGCTTCAAATATTACATTTCAGAACAGACGAAACAAAAAGAAACAACAATTTGTTTAGTTTTTCAGACGTAAACAGTTTGTTTATACCTTTTTCTATTTATATTATAACAATATATTCTATCACTAGCAGCATTTATACCGTCACTATTTAGAATTTATAATTTTTATTATTAATGTTTTTTTTTATAAACTTTATCCTTCCTATTGTTAAGTTACTTAACGCTACACTTTCCATATATATGAAGTGATTGCTTCATACATATAATGTATGCACTCAAATACACACTCACAAACATATTTCTCCACATATGTATGCGTGCATATGAAAGTATGCCCACACTACAACATAACTTATATAATTCGGGTGGTTGTATTTTGTCTCACTGCTCTTCTATTGAGACATTTAGATCGTGTCAAAGGTCATGTCTCACCTAGACACAGGATCTGACACAAATTCTGACCTGATGGTCAAGATTCAATGTATCCCCTGAGCAAGCAGGCAGGCTCTATTAGCTCAATGGTAAACATGTCATAACTTGCACACGAAACCGGGTTCAAATCTGGGGTAGAAGAGGAAAGTTACATAGTGCAGCTTTAAAGTGGTTCTCAAACATGTCAAGCACCCCAAAATCATTTGGCCGCAGACCCCCATCTGAAAAACATTTGCACCAGTGGCCACGTAAGAGAAGATTTGTGTTAAAAAGTTTCCATATTATTGCACATTTTTGAAGATTATTCAAAATGTTTCTAAAATAGGATCTACAATCTTGTAGTAAGTAAGCCTTGTCGAGCCATGTGGCCCATAGGGGAGGAGCCTATCTCCTGTTTCTGTAGCGTGAGGCAGCTTGATATAAACGTACACCTCCTGGACATGATGCTAGTATGTCACAGGGACATGTCCCAATCCAACTCTTGATGCTGAGTGCCAAGCAGGGAGACACTGGTTTTTTTGTCTTTGATATGACCCGGCCGGGATCAAACCCCTATCTCTCCATCTCAGAGCCGACACCCTAACCACAAGGCCACTGAGCTACAGGGACCCATGAGGGTCTGCAGACCCTACTTTGAGAACCACTGGTCTAATGCGCTTCTTGCATTTTTATTTGAGGTTGTTCTTTATTGTTTATCTTATGCACAGGTACATGAGAATAAACATATTGATTTTTGTCTTCCTTCAGACAATGTAGCAGCATTTCAGCTATGTAATTATTGTCTTACACAACAGCATATAGAGAGAAGCAGGAAACCACCAGAAAACAAGAGCTGCCTAAAGTTCCTCCCTCCAGACCACAGGATGACTCAATTATCAACTACTTTCCTCTGTCACCAAACACTTTACATTTCATATCAATGTTTATAATAATCATCTTTATCATACACTTTAAATGGTGAAATGTTTGGTAAACAGTGCATGTATATACACGTAGTGCCTTTATCCAAAGCACTTTACTATGTGCATTGCATTCACCCATTCACACACACACACACACACACACACACACACACACACACACACACACACACACACACACACACACACACACACACACACACACACACACACTCATCTGAATCGACTAAAGGAGAAGTTATACAAAATGTGCTGAGATCACGACATAAAGTGTAACCCTCTCTCTCTCTCTCTCTCTCTCTCTCTCTCTCTCTCTCTCTCTCTCTCTCTCTCTCTCTCTCTCTCTCTCTCTCTCTCTCTCTCTCTCTCTCTCTCTCTTCAGTAATACCACATAAAGCTACTTCAATAGGAAGTAGATTTTCAGAGTCGTTCATCACAGGAGAGTATGGGGCACACTCTTCTCTGCGTTCTACTCTGTGAGTATATTAATATTATTACTAATATCTCTATTGATATATGATTTTTATATTTTCAATGACACAATACATGGTTAAAGGGTAAGACCACTTTGGTAGAGGTTTGGGTTGTGTAGTTACCTTGCCATGATGTAACTCCAAAGGTGGGCAAGAAATCAAAAATAATTGCTCCATTGATTAGAAATTGATAATTCAAAATATGCTCCTCATTGACTTACATTGTACGGTAAAACAGCTCTCAAAGTCGCTCTTTTAGCACGTAAATGAACCCAAACAAAGTCGATTCAGACAATATAGAACATCACCAAACCCAGTACTGTTTGTTTTTTTAATAAAAATGTCAACTTCCTGTTGATTTTACTATTTGAAGATCTGGATCCGGATCCGCGGATCCAGTCCGGGTTTTCTGCTTATTAAAAATGGCAAAATCAACAGGAAGTTGACATTTTCATTTAAAAAAAAAATAGTACTGGGTTTGGTGATGCTCTATATTGTCTGAATCAACTTTGTTTGCGTTCGTTTTTGTGCTAAAATAGTGACTTTGAGAGCTGTTTTACCGTACAATGTAAGTCAATGAGGAGCATATTTTGAATTATCAATTTCTAATCAATGGAGCAATTATTTTTGATTTCTTGCCCACCTTTGTAGTTACATCATGGCAAGGTAACTACACAACCCAAACCTCTACCAAAGTGGTCTTGCCCTTTAAACTTAAACAACATTTTGTTCAGTCCGAATACAGTAAAACATGCCAATGGATGTTTTACTGCAGTTTTCACCTTGCTGTAGATTTATAATTTCAGCAATATTTGAATATACTATTAGTAATAACAACTAAAATAACAAATACCACCATTTATTTATGATCATTATAGCTACCCACGCACGCGCAGCAGCGCACACGCACGCGCACGCACGCACGCACGCACGCACGCACGCACGCACGCACGCACGCACGCACGCACGCACGCACACACACACACACACACGGTTGCAGCCGCCAAGACTCGAGGAAGCTGTGGTGGAACTAATATTTATATGACATACGGCAGTGGTGGAAAAAGTACTCACATGTGTCACTTAAGTAAAAATATAAATACTGCAATGTAGAAATACTCTGTTACAAGTAAAAGTCCGGAATTCAAAATGTACTCGAGTAAAAGTACAAAAGTATTGGTATCAAAATGTATATTAAGTACCAAAAGTAAAACTAGTCATTATGCAGAATGTCCCATTTCAAGTTTTCAAATGTATACCAATCTTTTGGAAATAGCAGATCTACAAGCTCAAAATGCGTCGCATCGTGACACATTGTGAGCTTGTAGATCTGCTATTTTCAAATAGCGGAAATGTATATAGGGCTGAAGTGGTTAAAGGACGACTCAGTCTGTGTCTCATAGGGCTGTGGACAGTCCAGAAACCCGTCTAC
Source organism: Gymnoscopelus braueri (assembly GCF_963280865.1). Taxonomy (NCBI): domain Eukaryota; kingdom Metazoa; phylum Chordata; class Actinopteri; order Myctophiformes; family Myctophidae; genus Gymnoscopelus; species Gymnoscopelus braueri. The sequence continues at coordinate 4,635,463 of NC_137618.1, read as the reverse complement.
CAGTGACATCATCGTTAGGCAGGTTTCTTTTTTCCAACAAGATTTCACTTTTTTTCCACCGATTTTTATTTACACGAGAACAATGGCTTCTATTACTGCATTGCAACTTTCCAGCAATAGAAAGCCTGCAGTTTCTATTAGCTTGGATTCCCCATCGATGATGTCACTGGTAGACGGGTTTCTGAACTGTCCACAGCCCTCCTCTGAGACACAGACCGAGTAGAAAAAAAGGGTGCCATATTATCATGAGCATTAGTGAGGAGCAATTCTATGAAGATAGGTTGAAAATGGGTGAAGTCGTCCTTTAATATGTTTTGAAATAATAATCAGAATCTACAAAGTAACTAAAGTTTTCAAATAATTGTAGTGGACTAAAAGTATAATATTTGGATATTGGAAATACTCAAGTAAAGTACAAATACCTCAAAATTGTACTTAAGTACAGTAGGCTACTTGAGTAAATGTACTTACAGTACTTTACACCACTGGCATACACTGCCGGCTGCAGACAGTAATCAGCAGGGGGGCATTCATTATTCTAAGGGGGGCACCTGTCTGCGCCCGCGCGAAGCAAATTTTTTTGCGGTTATTGGATGGATATTGTACTATTTTGGGGTGTTTTGTAACTCTATTTCGGTTAATTCAGTTAATTTACCTTGCCCCTATATATAGCAAGCACCAACAACAGACGCAGAGGTAATGACGTGACGTCGCACAGGAACCGCTCGCACGGAGGTGTGATCATGAAGGTGGTCAACACTCAAAACAGTGGTGTACCTTTTATTAATTATTTGAAAATGTAAATATTTATAATAATCACAAAGAATATACAAATAACATATATATCTAACACCCGAAAAAAATATGTCTAAAAAAAAAAATGCCCCCCCGTAGGGCCGACACTGCTGGCATACGGTGAAACTTTTCATATTGGTGGAGCCCCCTATGGGCAGAAGTTAAAGTGCTTTTGAAGGTCTGCTCTATAGAGGGCTCTCAAAATGGAAATCTGATTTGGGTTGATTAGATGTGTTCATGATATGTGGCACATTTTGTATGAAATAAGACCCTCACAAACATTTTGGAGGTCCATTTCAGGCAAACAGTATGGCATATTAAAACCTTGTTTTGACAATCATTGTCAAATAATTGTGAACTACACATGTTCATCACACAACTCCAGAGATGTAGCGAGTTATGTAGCAAGTAGTAGCAAAAAGGGTGTTTAGCATTGGTTTCTCCCAATGTCAATGATGATTTCTAACAAGATTTCACTCCCTGGATGCCAATTCAGAACCTCTGCGACACATTTTTCACATGGGTCTGTTATAGCGCCACCAGGAGGACTCTTTTTGCAAAACAATTTTTTTGACAGTACTCTTACAGATTTTGTCCAAACATCACGCAAATCGGTACGCAGTATCTCTATACTCATTAAACCAAACAGGTCTTTCAGATTTTTCATATTCCATCCTGATTGGCTAAGAATGGTTTCCAAAGTTTGCAGGAGTACTCCGTTTTGAACAAAATGCCTCAGATTATGAACACAGCTAGGGTTGCGAACCGTCCCGTAAAATACGGAATCGTTCCTTATTTGGAAACTAAAAGACGTGTTCCGTATTGAACTGTTACGGGACGCACTATGTTCCGTATTTTGGGGTCGTGGAATGACGGCGCGATTTTTATATGAGAGAGAGTATTTCTCACTCACTCACACACACAAACAAACGAGACGGAGCAGCGGAGCAGCCGTCCTGTCTCTTCTCTGTGCGAGTGAGAGCTCAATGCGAGTGTCACTCAATGTTGCCAAATATAGTGAGAGAAATGAGCCAGCCGACCCACAAAAACAAGCCAAAAACAAGCCAAATTTTGTTCCAGGGAAGTTGCGGGAAATAAGCAGACTTGGCAACGCTGGCTATGAAGCCATTGTCTGGGAGTGCGCTCAGCAGCTCATTGGCTCATTACTCATAACACGACCAATGAGAGTTAGCGCTTTCACGTTGCTAGGATACGTTCTGCCCATACTGCGCTGCCTGCCTGTGACATGGTTCAGCGCGCACGGTGGACTGGTTGACATTAGACAGCATGCCTCAGGAGAACATTTTTAGCAAGATGTCAGTATTTCTATTTACTGTACCTGCCCTGGCAGCCTACATATTGGCTGCTGATGTGGGCATAGTCTAGGCTATTTCAGTAGACTAATATGGTTGATTGTTTATTAATGTTGAGTTTTTAAAGTCTAATAAATAAACATTTATTTAATATATATTAATCAATATAATTAAATAGTGTGCCCATTTAAAGAATAACTCTTATATATATTAATCAATATAATTAAATAGTGTGCCCATTTAGAGAATAACTCTTATATATATTAATCAATATAATTAAATAGTGTGCCCATTTAAAGAATAACTCTTATATATATGAATCAATATAATTAAATAGTGTGCCCATTTAAAGAATAACTCTTATGTTGTTATGCTCATCTGGAAAACGGAATTCTTCATAATGGATTAACAGTTAATAAATACATAAATAATATAATTAATATATAATAATTCAATATAATTAATATAAATTTCATAGATTTTTTTATTTAGATTTTTTCTATTCATTTCAGGAGTTTGGGGGGCCGGCTCCCCCAAAAGAATTAAATAACCCTAACCCTAAAACCGAATTAAAGTATCAAAAAAACTCCCCAAAAAAAGAATTAAATAACCCTAACAACCCTAACCCTAAAACCGAAATAAAGTATAAAAAAAACTCCCAAATCCGTGCAGAACCGCAAAAAAAATCGCTTCGCGCGCACGTGTATTTCCATTTCTGAAAGTTGGCAACCCTAAACACAGCATGAAATTTCCGTGACATTTTGCACACACATTCCCATTAGGCCGAGGAAGAAATTATCTTCATATAATTCTTCATTATACTGTAGTCTGTCTGCTCACTCTGTGTCTCATTGGTGGGCTGCCTGTGGACAGTTCAGAAACCTGGACGTTCAGATTCTAAGCTAATAAACTACTAGCCTGGTAAACCCTCCCTCCGGAAATCTCATTTGTAATTTATTTCAGGAGTGAGTCTGGCATGATCGCCCATTCATTCACTTTGGCTGTGGGCTGGAGTTGGGCGGGAGTAATACCGTTGACTGACAACCCCTTCAGCCTATCAGCTGTGTTCCCCTTCAGCTAGTGCATTTTTTTGCATTTTTGCATTTTTCTGTCATGATTAATTGACCACATATATGAAGTTAAACAACTAAATTCTATCCAAACTATATCTTAAAAGTAAATTCCGTACCTCAAAATAGAAGTTTGAGAGTGTTTTGAAGTTTAAAAGAGAGTACACTGCGGTCAAAAAAGATGGCTGCCGTTCGTTTTTGTTCGGCTGCACTCAGGCTGCACTCGGTTCCATTCGAGCTCACTCGAACTCGCCACCTGATTGGCCAACTTTCGCTGTCAATCACAGAACGATGAGCGACGACGCTGATAGGCTCGTCCATTTGGTGAACGGGCTAGAAACGCCCAGACAAGCCTTCAGGCCAAACTCCTTCCTGAAATCAAATGGAAATGAGATTTTCCGGAGGGAGGGGCTTTACCAGGCTAATAAACTACAGCCTTTCTCTTCCTGGAAAGTTAACATGCTGACGTAGAAGACATTGTTCTTGCATTAATCAATACAAACAAACAAATAATAATGATAATAATAATAATAATAATAATAATAATAATAATAATAATAATATGTTTGAAATCTTATTTGAAATTACTACACTTGCCTACTGATGATGTCATTGGTAGGCAGGTTTCTGAACTGTCCACAACCCACCTCTAAGAGTATACAGAAATAGCACCATCTTATAATGTTTCCTCTTAATGTTTTGTGAGCACATTGAATTGCCTTGTTGTTGAAATGTGCAATACAATAAACTTGCCTTGCCTTATCCCTATTATACATTAGACAAAAGTCCCAGCTTCCGTTAGTATTCATTTCCCGTCGCCACTAATTTCATTGTTTCGGACTAAACACAACAACGACATATCACATGTCACTACAAGACAAGCCACAACGTGTGCGATTAATTTACAAGTGGCGTAGGCTACTTTTCATTGCTCACTACACATTTGCCTTCACGCGCACGTGTGCGAGCGACGCATGCACGCTGCGCGCGCGTGCATGTGTCCCGTATTTCCATTTCTGAAAGTTGGCAACCCTAAACATAGCATGACATTTCCGTGACATTTTGCACACACATTCCCATTAGGCCGAGGAAGAAATTTAAATAGATTTTTTTCAAATCGGCCTCATGGTGGCGCTAAAACGGGCCGATTCGAGTTTTTAGCTATAACTGCACCGATCTGTGTAAAACTTTGTATGTGCACTCCCTAGAGGTCAAGGAAAAACCTTTGCCCTATATTTTTCACATCTGCCTTTTATAGCGCCACCCGGAGGCCGACTTATGTAAAACACATTTTTGATATTACTCCTTCAGATTTTATCAAAATTTCACACACATCGGTACACATGATCTCTATAGTCATGCGATCAAGACAAATCTGTTTGTTTTTCATATTCCCTCCTGATTGGCTAAGATTGACATAAACATTTTGCAGGAGTGGCCCGTTTTGAACAAAATGCCGCAAATTGTGAACGCAGCGTCCAATTGCGGTGAAACTTTGCACGCACATTCCCCAAGTTGGGGAACAAATGCCACCCTTTCAACATTGCCCTATTATAGCGCCACCAGGAGGCCATTTTTTGCAAAACAAAATATTCTATATTACTCCTACAAATGTTGTCCAAACATCACGCAAATCGATACATATTATCTCTTTAGTCAAGTCATCAAGACGGATCCGTCTGATCCGTCCGATTTTTCACATTCCAGCCTGATTGGCGAATTCCGAACATTGATCTCCCACACTAACCTACCTGACCTGGCGGAGACCTGTGCTCCGAGGAGCACAGAACTTGAGTCAACTGTAGTTGTCTATGATGGTGTCGTCTTCATTATGAATCATTGAAATGTTAATTAGGATTAATTATTGTCTCATCAAATGTGTTTCAGGGCTGAGTACCTTCCTCTGCTATGGACACAGTCAAGGTGAAGATACATTTAATATTTATTCTATTTAATCAGACCTATCATTATTACATTACATTAAATTACATTACATTACATTGTAAAGGTATATTTTATATACGTATCACATACGGCTTCTTATCTATGTCAGTTTATTATTATGTATTGTGTACAATGCATGTGTTTTACATCTAGTCAACTTGCGTGTTACTGTGATTTACTGCCAGACTGTAACATTTGTGTGTGTGTGTGTGTGTGTGTGTGTGTGTGTGTGTGTGTGTGTGTGTGTGTGTGTGTGTGTGTGTGTGTGTGTGTGTGTGTGTGTGTGTGTGTGTGTGTGTGTGTGTGTGTGTTTGTTTGTGTGTGTGTGTGTGTGTAGCTGTTCTAACCCTGGAGCCAAACGGGTCCCACATATTTACTGAAGAATCTGTTAAATTCACATGTCACATCAACGAAGAAAAGAAGGATGACTGGTATTACAGATTTGACAAAGATGGTCGTGAATTTCTCAAATACAATGAGAACAATGAATATGAATTTAAAGCACAGCCAGGTCAAAGTGGTGAATACCAGTGTACTGGCGTTCCTAAAAAGGGTTCCCGGGTTGAAAGAGAAAGTAATAAAGTCTCCTTGATTGTATCAGGTAAGTCATATTATCATACTCATCACTGACACTATGTTTTAGATCATTTACAATACTCATACAGGTTTAACCCTTTAGTTATGGTTATATGGGGACAGATTTGCATTATCATAATTAGTCTAAGCACTTTGTAACAATCTTAAAGGAGCACTTCAACTTGTTTTCAGCCTTATCTTCATATAATTCTTCATTATACTGTAGTCTGTCTGCTCACTCTGTGTCTCATTGGTGGGCTGCCTGTGGACAGTTCAGAAACCTGGACGTTCAGATTCTAAGCTAATAAACTACTAGCCTGGTAAACCCTCCCTCCGGAAATCTCATTTGTAATTTATTTCAGGAGTGAGTCTGGCATGATCGCCCATTCATTCACTTTGGCTGTGGGCTGGAGTTGGGCGGGAGTAATACCGTTGACTGACAACCCCTTCAGCCTATCAGCTGTGTTCCCCTTCAGCTAGTGCATTTTTTTGCATTTTTGCATTTTTCTGTCATGATTAATTGACCATATATATGAAGTTAAACAACTAAATTCTATCCAAACGATATCTTAAAAGTAAATTCCGTGCCTCAAAATAGAAGTTTGAGAGTGTTTTGAAGTTTAAAAGAGAGTACACTGCGGTCAAAAAAGATGGCTGCCGTTCGTTTTTGTTCGGCTGCACTCAGGCTGCACTCGGTTCCATTCGAGCTCACTCGAACTCGCCACCTGATTGGCCAACTTTCGCTGTCAATCACCGAACGATGAGCGACGACGCTGATAGGCTCGTCCATTTGGTGAACGGGCTAGAAACGCCCAGACAAGCCTTCAGGCCAGACTCCTTCCTGAAATCAAATGGAAATGAGCTTTTCCGGAGGGAGGGGCTTTACCAGGCTAATAAACTACAGCCTTTCTCTTCCTGGAAAGTTAACATGCTGACGTAGAAGACATTGTTCTTGCATTAATCAATACAAACAAACAAATAATAATGATAATAATAATAATAATAATAATAATATGTTTGAAATCTTATTTGAAATTACTACACTTGCCTACTGATGATGTCATTGGTAGGCAGGTTTCTGAACTGTCCACAACCCACCTCTAAGAGTATACAGAAATAGCACCATCTTATAATGTTTCCTCTTAATGTTTTGTGAGCACATTGAATTGCCTTGTTGTTGAAATGTGCAATACAAATAAACTTGCCTTGCCTTATCCCTATTATACATTAGACAAAAGTCCCAGCTTCCGTTAGCATTCATTTCCCGTCGCCACTAATTTCATTGTTTCGGACTAAACACAACAACGACATATCACATGTCACTACAAGACAAGCCACAACGTGTGCGATTAATTTACAAGTGGCGTAGGCTACTTTTCATTGCTCACTACACATTTGCCTTCTCGGAGCATAATTAATTGCGGCCAGCACAAACTGACCACATTACGGTGACACCCTTTCGTTCCCTTTAGCGTGGGCACCGCCGAGCGAAACCGAAGCACCCCGAGCCAACACGACACGGCCGCCATTGAAATCTCTCCACAACAACAACAACACACGCGACTACTTCGCTTCAACCCGCGCCGTTGCTTTCACTTTGGTCATGTCTCTATCACACCACACTCACGCTAATAAGTCTATCCTTCACGTGCCATGTACATCCCAAAGGCAACATTATCAACCACGCTAGAGTCTACACGGAGGCTCAAAGACGTTGCCAGGTTGCACGAGAGAAATAAGCAATCCGGTCTGTGAATTTTCCTCCGGACGACGCATTTGCCTCCATTCCTCCTCGCTCAAAGTCGCTTACAAGTCGCTTACAATTAATGGACATGGCAACACTGTCTACTCTTACGCCTCTTCATACTCTCTCTCTCTCAATACAAACTAATGGTCACTCGACCATGCTCCCTCCAGAGAGAGACATGGCGCCAGACATAGAGAGACATAGAGAGAGAGAGAAAGTAAAAGACACGGAGAGAGAGAGAGAGAGAGACAGAGAGAGAGAGAGAGAGACACAGAGAGGTACACCGCTGTTGCAATGAACGTGTACATTATACTAATGTATAATAGGGATACAATATCTACTTTGTAGATTTGTATTATTATTTCAAAACATATATTAACCACTTCAGCCCTATATACATTTCAGCCATTTGAAAATAGCAGATCTACAAGCTCACAATGCGTCGCAATATATTACTGTCGAGTTACAACCGTGCCTGTGCCTCTCTCTCTCTCTCTCTCTCTCAATACAAACAGATGGTCACACGACCATGCTCTCTGCTTCGTCTTCAGACATGGAGCGACAGACATAGAGAGACATAGACAGAGAGAGAGAAAGAGAGAGACAGAGACATTAACACAAGTGCTCAGTCACATACTCTGCTTTCACAGTAACAGGCAGCCCTGTTTGGTTTGGACTTAAGTAATCTCTCAAGAACAGATTATGCTCTGCGCTTCAAATGGAATAGTGGAAAACAGCAGAGGGCGCTGTTTTTCCTTTTTATTTGACGATGGGTTCCCAGATTGGGATTTAAGAATCAGCTGCAGTACATTGAGGCCTCACTACATGACTTCCCCTCCCTTCATTACACTACATTTAGGGCCCAATAGAGCACATTTCAGTACATTTAGGTTAGACTCTTTTGAAATACAGCAGGGGTTCTCTCTTCGCCTCTGCAAACCACACAACAACGCTAATCTATTGGCTCGCCACCATTAGCCACGATGTCACACAATAATTATTGCAATAACATTATATACTATAATCATATGTATTATTATGTATATTACTAGAGGTTAGGGCCGCATTTATATATCTTCTACATATATATGTTATATATATTATATATATATATCAATATATATATATTGCAATAAAATGTTATATATCATAATATTCTAACTTATAATATCTATCTATCTTATAATGGCATATGCTGTATTATAGTACATAATAACACATATTTACAGTCACATATAAATGATATCTACGATACAAATATACAGACTATTATGACATATGAATACATACATATTTATATATATTTTTACTAGGGCTGGGACTCGATTAAAAAAAAGAATCTAATTAATTAGAGGTTTTGTAATTAATTAATCGCAATTAATCGCATATCAATATTTAACCTGAGAACAGTGAAAAGCAATTTTTTCAAATTGATTTTGGCATACATCTTTAAGTACATGTACTCGAGAACTGTACTTAAGTACAATTTTGAGGTATTTGCACTTGACTCGAGTATTTCCAATTTCTAATACTTTTACTTCTACTCCACTATCAATATCTCAGAGGCAAATATTGTACTTTTATTTGAAAACTTTATTTACTAGTTACTTTGTAGATTTCGATTATTATTACAAAACAATACAGTAAGCCCTATATTGGCCATTTGAAAATAGCAGATCTACAAGCGCAACGCATTGTGAGCTTGTAGATCTTTTCCACCACTGGAGGCTGGTGTGTTGTTACTGTTGTTTTATAGTAGTTTTATTAATTATTAATAAAAATTGCATGCATGTGACCTGCACCGCATCGTGCAACTCCTGGCTGTGTTTTGGGGCTGCGTTACAATATTATTTATTCATTTCATTGATAAGATAGGCTTACAAATCTGCAGGAAATCTGCAGGAATCACTGCTTTAATTTCATTGTCTAATAAATATTCATATAAAAAGGCCAACAACGTTCACTATTTACACTTATTCTTTTACGCTATAAATAAAGTGTGGGGTCGCCGAAACATTTCCACCATAAAATGGGGTTGTGGCATAAAAACGTTTGAGAACCCCTGGTCTGAGACCACAGATGTAAGACGACCTCTACTTCATCATCCATCACTGTAATGATCTCTAATTAATCAGATCAGATCAATTAATACGTTTTGTTATTTTGTTCTAGATGGTGATGTGATTCTGGACAGTCCTTCATTTGTCTTGTTTGAGGGTGAGTCTGTGACACTGACCTGTAGACATCGCCGTGACCGTGAACAAACTGATGCAAAGTTCAACAGAAATGGAGAACTACTGGCCGCAGCCCACAACACACAGCTGACCATCAACCCAGTGTCAAAATCAGATGAAGGCCCCTACACGTGTTACTTTGACAATCCTGCCAGTGAATCACCAGAGAGTGTGCTCACAGTGGAAGGTACAGTAACAGCCATGTCAGGGCTACACTAATATATGTATATATATGTGTGTATATATATGTGTATATATATGTGTATGTATATGTGTATGTATATATATATATATATATATATATATATACACACACACACACACATGACAGATAAACAAGCTTGATCATGTGACAACTCTGTGTCCACAGCTCTGCCTACAGCTACTGTGTCATTTTCAGACCATGTCTACACTGGACAGACAGTGAGAATGAAGTGTTCAATACAGTCTGAATATACAGACTGGACATATAGATGGTTCAGGGGTGAGACTTCAACTGTAGTTACCCCCTCTGATAGACACAGTATAGATAGAAACATCCTCACTATCCGTAAAGTGGACAATTCTGACCAGGATGACTACTGGTGTCTGGGTGAGATACAGTTCCGCCCCCAAACCTCAACACACAGCAACAAGAAAAGACTTGAAGTTCTAGGTAAGAAACCACATGAATTATTTTAAACACACACACACACACACACACACACACACACACACACACACACACACACACACACACACACACACACACACACACACACACACACACACACACACACAGTAGATGAGCAAGGTGAGAGTTCTTACATTTAAAAACGACTTAAATGGATTTGAAAATAGTTTCTGATAACAATGAACATACCGTCACAATACTGAATCATTTTATTTTCTATTGATTAGAGGTGTAAGGGTTCGCATTTCCACGGTTCGGTTCAAACCTCAATTTCTTATTTTATTTTTTCATAATTTCTGCATTCTGGGTTTTAATAAATAAATCAAATAATAATATCAAGAACACTTAACTCATTCAGTGCCAGACTTATTTCTGGCTGCGTGGTCCCAGTGCCAGGATTTTGCGATTCTCTTACCTTTTCAAGTAGTCACAGAATATTTATCTCCAGTGTGATTGATCCCCTGATGGTTGCTAAATGCTAATCACTGAAGGTTTTCAGGTGTGGTTTCACAAATTTCAACGAGGTCATCGCAACCTCGTTGACATTTGTTGTTTGAAAATAGCATGTTTCACTAAAAAAAAAAGGGCATTTTTTCTCCGTTTATTTTTTAACATTGAAGTGAATGGAGCAGCATATCTTTGGATCGCGTTATCTCCTGGTTCCTTTTAGTCCATGGACCCAGGCCAGAATTTTCACTAATCAGGGACACTAATCAAGGTGGCAAATTCTAGTTTGGTATTTTGAAAAGGTATAAAGCTATATCCCTAGATAATATTTCAACATGATAGCCCTTCCCAAGTAGTAGCTTAGTCCTAGTCAGCCTTCAATGACACCAACCATAGTTCCAAAGAATGAAAAAAACGTCTAACCTTTTTTGAATAGAACATGTCATACAGAGGGAAAAAAACATTATTCAATCTCTTTCATTCACTTATCTAACCACATGAACCCTAGCATGCCTTTTCTAGGCCAAACATTCAGCAAATGGCATGTCTACAAGCTCACAACACCTCACGTTTTCACTAATCGGGGTCACTCAAGTAGCCTGGTAAACCCCCCTCCCTCCGGAAATCTCATTTGCATTTGGTTTCAGGAAGGAGGGTCTGGGATTGCTCACAGAGTAAAGCTGCCCGAACCACTGCGCATACGAACCAATCAGCGGCTGCTAGGGGCGGGATCATCCAATCACCTGCCTAGTAGCTTGAAAAAATGAAACTCCGTCTGTCATCGATTCTGCGCCCGGAGTCTCAGATGCAAGTACGCTGTGAAACAAAATGTGTGTCGCAAGCTTCTTCCATTTGACGGAGTGAGGTTATCACTCAAGTGCAACATTTGCAAATTCTAGTTTTGTATTTTTGAATAGGTCTATACTTAGATTATATTTGATCATGATAGCCTTTCCCAAGTGGTAGTTATCAGTCTTCAAAGACACCAACCATATTCAAATAATGAAGAAAGCGTGCCACTTTTTTTAACAGGAGGTCATACAGAGGGGAAAAAAATTGAATTCTCTTTTTCATTAAATTTTTTTTCTTTTTTTTTCGTTTCTCACAAAGGAACCAGGAGATAACGCGATCCAAAGATTTGCTGCTCCATTCACTTCAATGTTAGAAATTAAATGGAGAAAAAATGCCCTTTTTTCCTGTGTTTTGTGTGAGTGAAACATGCTATTTTCAAACATCGAACAACAAATTGTGAAACCACACCTGAAAACCTTCAGTGATTAGCAACCATCAGGGGATCAATCATACTGGAGATAAATATTCTGTGACTACTTGAAAAGGTAAGAGAATCGCAAAATCCTGGCCCTAGGCAAACACAGCCAGAAATAAGTCTGGCACTGAATGAGTTATAAACACTAAATAATACAATGTTGGTACTGGTAGATTAACTTTATATATTAATTTGACATTATTTTGTAATAAGTACCTTGGACATTTGTGATTTGCAAGAACAGTTTCAGGAGTTATATGCAAAGTTGGTATTTCAAACATGTAATCATCATCATAGTGCATCATCATAGATCAGAGCTTTACTATATAAATGGTATTCTAGCAATCAAAGTGGGATATAACTTTGTTTCTGTTGAACTTAGATCAGTTTGAACAATCATGTTCTACCTTATGCCATGTTAAATGAAGAGAATTTAAGGTATAAAAAAAAGAACCCTGTGTCAATAAAGCAGTGCTGCAGTAATGCCTTGCTGTAAGACGGGCAACGTACCGAAAGTAGCCGATCTACAAGCTCATAGTGCGTTGCATCAGAAAACTGTGTAGTGTGCTTGTACATCTGATATTGAAACAGTTATAAAACTAAGTATAAATCAGATTTATGGCTTGGGCTGTGAACTCAGAGCAGACCGGAGCAGACACGACTGGGGAGACTTCTGCTGTCTCCCCGCTGCCTCACACCACAACAAGCTTGCATTTCCTGGGTCCAGTATTTGGACCAAGCCCCCAGAACCGAGAGGGAGAAGTGAAGCGCAATGGTGGCCAATTCTGGTACTGCAGCTTACTACATCTGGGGCCAGACACATTAACGAGCGAAAACGGTTTCAACCAATGGGCTCGACTCATGAGCTTGCGCACAGGGTTGCTTGTGGAGGTGACACTACTGTGCATGTGAGACGACACACAGAGGCCCCAGATAGGCCCCGCCCATCAAAATTTCCCAACACGGAAGAAGGGGTAGAAAGGGAGGATGCGCTGGTGAGCAACTCAAGTGGAAGGGCGGAGATTTCCGGTTACCTCTCTATTATATATAACTCTATGGTCTGGACCCAATCAGATCGCAGCTCTTTTTTTAACAGCCTCTCAGAGCCAATCGAGGATTCCATTATTTCATCCAGCCAGGGTTGGTCCCGCCTATATTTGTTAACCTTAGGGGGCGGCCATAGCTGAGTGGTTAGTGAGCCCGCCTAGGGAGCCAGAGGCCCTGGTTGCCCCAGGTTTGATTCCAGGCCATGCCAGCATATGTGTCGATGAAATGAAATTTGTCCCTGAGCAAGACTCTTAACCCCTAATTGCTCACAGGTTCTCATTGGAAACAAGACCGCAAGGACTTTCATGAACGACCTGTTAAAAGGAATTATCCTTATCCCCTTTACTGGGTGTATTTCAGACCTATTTTGAGTCTTTTGACGAGACTTGAAGTGAACCGCGGTTTGGGAAGACGGAACTGACAGGTTTCCTGGTTCAGTCCAAAACCGTTACACCCTTATTGATGTGACATTTCCTCAGTAGTTTCTGACTGCATATATTTCCTGTCATTTTACAAAACAATCTCAGTTAACTTCTCCCATTAAAACACTATATGATGTCACTGATCTTAATGCAGGACAGCTGTGCAAGTAGATCGAGACAAGATCCCATACTGTAGCTGGAGGGAGCTCAGATTATCTAGTTGGACATCATCAAGTCCTACTAACACTAACACTAACATCTAATAAAAAACAATCTTAAAGG
>NC_137618.1:4609146-4616646 GCF_963280865.1 Gymnoscopelus braueri | reverse complement strand
CTACTGTCTGAGTTCTGAAGTCAATGTACTCAACTACTGAACTCTATCTATCTACTCATGATCTGGGAATTATGCTCATTTAATTATGTTAAAATGTGTTTTAATGTGTAGAATAATAACTATGACAAAAAGCAACTCTAGTAACAACATTTATATACAACTAATGAGTGAACTATGAGGATTCTGACTGTCTGTCTGATCTTCAAACTGTTTACTGCTTTATGTTGCTAAATGTTTATCTTTAAACAGATCTGTCGAGTCCCAGGGAACCAATCTGAGCACAGCAGCAGACCAGAGGACCAATCAGAGAGGAAGGCCAGACGATGGACACGCCCCACTTCAGCATGGTCAGCCCTTCAATCAATCAATCAATCAATCAATCAATCAATCAATCAATCAATCAATCACATACCAGCTGATAAATAATGGCATTTCAGTGATAGAATGAATGAATGAATGAGCAACTATAAAACCAGGCATTTGTTTTACATAAGCAAATACATTTTAATTAGTTTCATATTGTTAAATGTGTTTAAAAACAATCAACACGTTTACTGATAGTTTCAATCAACTTAACATGGAATTAAACTGATCAAGCTTACCTTCACCAGTAGGTGTTGCCAACGCCTATGAAGCAACTGAAGGCTCATTAACAACATTACATCAACATTAAATGTGTTTTCAAAGAGGCAGCATTTAGATTTGACAGAGTTGTAGAGATTAACAGTAATTTAATTTACATAATGTCTACTGCATGTTGTTTCTTTCAGACGCGGCTGCAGCTGAATCCAGTGATGTGACATATTCACAGATTGAACTCAAAACTCTCGGCAAGAAGAAGAAGGGTGAGCAAACCAAAACATAACATGAACATGTTATTTTCATGTTATGAATATGTTTAAGGTGCAGATTATGGACTGTACAGTTGCGGGTTCGATTCCCGAGCCCGACGACAATGCTAAATGTCACTCCCTGTCTCTCTCTCCCTGCTTCCTGTCATTCTCAACTGTACTATCCAATAGAAGCAGAAAAGCACAAAACAGTTTGTCCCTTGCCTATTACATTAATTAATTAATTTGGGGGTCGTTGAAATTAAAAAGTTTACAAACCAGTGCAGTAAAGCATGTGTTATGACAGGCTATGTCTTCATAACAGTGTTTATTACACGGCTTGGTTGAATGCTCGATTCTGATTGGTCAGTCATCGGTCATTATTTCTGGATAATGACCGATGAGCTCAATAACGGACCGCTGTGTAATCAGAGACTCAGAGCACCTGCTCATGTCAACCTATGCTGCTTGGTTTTATGCTTTATCCAACATGACAGCCATGTAAACAAACAAACAATGTCATTTACAACTAAACATTGCTCTCAAGAATGTTTTTGAAAACATTTGAAGTGAGAAATAGACGATGCAATAACCACTTGATAACCATTTGATCCACTGCACTTCCTTGTTTATCGTGGCACAACAACGGAGGAATAACAAAACGCTCGCCCCAAAACAAAACGCTCGCCCCAAAACACAGTCGCCCCGGGGCAAATGCGGCGGTATTACAGGCAAATCGGCAGTATATAGAATGGGGGGTGAGTGTGTTTTGGGGCGAGTTTATTTTTATTTTGTCATTTGTTTTCCGAGGCGAACTTGTCCGCCCAGCCCAATACTTATGGAATATTTTCATTGCCGTAAGCAAGGAAATACTTCGTTTTGTTGTTACTTTTCGGTAAATTTATTTATGTATTTATTAAGTAGCCGTGTAATAAGCGGGATAATGCATGGGGAGGCAGTCATTATTGATATTTGAAGCCCTTCAGGGTGATTATGCATAATCACCCTGTCGGGCTTCAAATATCAATAATGACCGCCTCCCCATGCATTATCCCTTGCATAATCATTTGTATAGTTATAATGTAAACATAAATACAAGTATTCCTAACAGAAAGTTTCCTCTACAGAGAAACCTGTTGATCCAGTTGACGGCTCTTTGTATTCTGAAGTGAAGCCTGGATCCTCTACAGGTACATTATGTTATTATTATTATTATGAGTAGTTATCAGTAGTAGTAGTAGTAGTAGTATTATTCTATGGATCCTCTACAGGTAGATTATATTATTTGTATTACATAAACATTCACACATGTTGTTCTGCATTAACTATTCACTGAAAAACTCCACTGGTTGTGTCACATTATCATTAGGCTTAGGGTTAAGGTTAAGGTCACTGGCCAAATGGGTTTGAATTTAGACTGGCTGGTCAAGTTGTTTAATTTACGAGTCACTTAATTAAGAAACAAGTCATTAGGCAGCGGTTGTACTCAATGATAGAAATATCTGTCTGTCTGTCTGTCTGTCTGTCTGTCTGTCTGTCTGTCTGTCTGTCTGTCTGTCTGTCTGTCTGTCTGTCTGTCTGTAGGAGCAGGAGAACCAGACGTGTACGCTCAGGTTAATTACCAAAACAAAGCCAAGAATAAGAAAGGTATGTGAAATACATATCCATCTATACAGTACAGTGTCAATACACACTTGTATGATGCTGTTTTGTTCCAGGTTGGTAAATGAAGATGTCAGGAAAATATATTCAAGACAACATGGAAGAAACAGAGATGTATTTATATCCACATACTGTAGATTAAGTCTGATCAAACTGGATCCTATTTGAACTTTCTTTATAAATCCTAACAATTTTCTGAAAAACCTCATATGTTCAAATTTAAAAAATAGTAAACGTAGCAGATCTACAAGCTTGTGTGACGGGCTTGATGCTGACAGATGCTTTCCCTGTTTTAATGGGTTAACCCATTAAAACCGGTAAAGCATCTGTGTCATTTTAGATTTTAACCACTTTAACCATTATTTTATACTTTGGCTATTCAACAATAGCAGATATACAAGCTCACAGCGCAAAGTGCTACAAGCTATGAGCTTGTAGATCTGCATTTCTTTTGAAAAATCTTAAACATTTGTGCAATTTTCTATATATATATATTTTTTTTTTAATGCAACATCTTTTAATTTAAATCTTTATTTCTGGGGGTCCCTGGAACAAGATATTTTGAGATGGGGGTCTGCGGCCAAATACATCTCATTGTGGGGGTCCTTGACATCAAAATGTTTTGGGCACCACTGATATAGCAACATACTGTATGTTTTTCAGAAAACTGTTAGGATTTAGAAGATTTTTTTTTACATGTCTTAATGGGTTAATCTGACAAGTTTACTAAAGCTAAATCATCTTATAGAGAAATGTACACACACACACACGCACGCACACAAGCATGAGGCGTGTTCATCACACCGGGAGTGAATTAAAAAGTAAAGTAGACAGTTGGTTTATACAGAGTTGTGAGTTGTGTTGAGTTGTGTTGGGTTTTTGATATAGTTTAGCTTTAACTTCAGAGCAGGTGATCCCTCTATGGAATGAAGCTGCACTAGTGACTCAATGAAAGAAATATCTGTCTGTCTGTCTGTCTGTCTGTCTGTCTGTCTGTCTGTCTGTCTGTAGGAGCAGGAGAAGCAGATGTGACCTACGCTCAGGTTAATCACCAAAACAAAGGCAAAGCCAAGAATAAGAAAGGTATGTGAAATACATATCCACCAATACAGTACAGTGTCATTCACAATACACAACACAATGCATTATTTCCCTCAACATTGAAACATAATGATAAAATACCTCTAGTACTGAAAACAAAGGCAGATACAGCCTCATATGGTTAAAAGTTCAGATGAGTAATTTGAGTATTTAATCATACTCAACATACTGTGGATTAAAAGGTACTACTAATTTTTTTTTGCTAACATGTTCTGTGTATTGTTTTCCATTCACAGAATCAGCAGCTCCAGAAACCACTGAAGACACAGTTTATTCTCAGGTCAAACCAGGAACAAGCCGTGGTAAGATTACATCTACAGAACTAATGCTGCTATAGATAACTCTGTATTTATGCTGTGAGCTCCTAGAAAATTAAATACAAGCTGACTGACTAAAATATCTTATTCAATGACAGCCATTGTTTCAGGGTTTGACTTGTATGATGCTGTTTTGTTCCAGGTTGGTAAATGAAGATTTCAGGAACATATAGTCAACTTGGAAGAAGCAGAATTGTACTTATATCCACATTGATATAAGTCATACACACGATACTATTTGAACTAATTAAAACAGTCTTAAAGGAGTACTTCACCCTCAAAATAACTGCTCAATCCTTCACTCCATGAAGCCTTGAATAAATGGAGCATCTTTGCTGATTTTTGATATAGTTAGTGCTGATTTTTTAGTGCTGATTTTTGAATAATGAGAGAATTAGAGAATATATGATAAAGAAAAAAAAATAGGAGATGATAGGACAGTAAGTAGGGCCATATCTTGCGTGCCACCTTACCCCTTATGCCTGAAGCCATTTAATTTTACTATTTTGAACATTTAGAATTTTGGGTGAAAATAGCCGATCTACATCGACATGTTTGAGCTTGTAGATCGACTATTTGAAGGTGGTGCACAAGATATGGCCCTAAATGTACATTAAGGATAAGAAGAAGAAAATCTGCACACTGTTCTCAAGCTAAAAAAAACATACTTTTTATTTATGCAACGTTTCGATTTGCCTGATGAAGAGCTAGAAGGTCGAAACCCCACGTGCATGACCAGGCGTGTTCATCACACCAGAAGTGAATTAAAAACGAAACTCTTGACCAAAAAACGTTTTTGAAGTAATGAAGGTACGACTACATACAAGACAGTTGTATTATTATACTCTGAGAGTTCTGTTGCATTTGTGATATGCTTTCACCCATTAAAACCGGGAAAGCATCTGTCATGTTAGATTTGTTTTTGCGTTGGCTATTACAAAAATAGCAGATATACAAGCTCACTTCGTGCCGCGCTGCGAGCTTGTACGCTTTTTTAACATCTTTTGAAAAATCTCGAAAGTGTGAGAACTAGTGATTTAGAAGGCCTTTGTAGAATGGGTCTCAGGTATTAATGGGTTAACTTCAGAGCAGGTGATCCCTCTATAGAATGAACATGTGTTCTGGTGCTGCTGTGATTACTTAGCAGTGTTGATGTGCTTCTATATGGTCTAATATGGTTATTATCTTTTATATAGAAATAGAATGATACAGCCATCAGACAACATGCAGTTGCAACATAAAATGTAAAATAACACAGGGTAAATGATACTGTACTGTAGGTACAGTGTAAATGATACTGTACTGTAGGTACAGTGTCAAAAGGGGGGGGGCAGGCTGGGCTCAGAGTGTTTTTCCCCCCAATCTACATAATTATCCTCTGTTGGGTATAAACCTAAAGGTCCTAAACTGTTGAAACTTAAATGGATCCAATGCAGTTATTATTTAGTCACAAGCTCTTGTTAATACTCAACATGAATAAAACCCCAACACACACGTAACACTCTCGCTTTAAAAAAAATCAAAAATAGCCGATCTGCAAGCTCAAAACGTGTCGCGATGCAACGCACTGTGAGCTTGTAGATCGGCTATTTGTGCTACTTGTGTGTGAGTAAAACATTACAGTATGACGAAGTGGGGTATTAATTTACCACAAATTAATTAAATAAATAGATAAATAAATAAATACAAGTTGAAATATGGAGATACAAGGTTTCTGCCCAACAGCAACGATAATGAACTTGTAACATTTTTGCTTGGAGAAACCAGAGATTGATGTTGTAGACAGAGATATTGTATTTTAGCTTTAATTTTTGCTTTTGTTGTTGGCCTACCTAGACTATATATGTATTTCTTTTGTTTTACAGTAAGTTATGCAAATGATTGTATTAATGTTGTATATACCACTGACTGATTGCTGAATTGTTAATATTGTGATGTATATTCTCTCATTTAGTGTTAAGGGACGTTCACATCAAGATCTACAACTATAATGATAACTATAACTGTAAATGTATATATTTTTAAATGGTTCTAACTCAAGTGGATGTCAGAGTTCACACAACAACTATAATGGAGGTGAATCGTATCGTTGAAATTTACACAATGTTATGATTCATCAGTGTGATTGCTCACTTCATTATTATTATAGTTATCATTAGACATATAGTTATTATTAATAGTTATCATTATTGGTGTGAATGACCCTAGCCTCTGATTCTGTATTATTATATGTATGTAGACTATACATGAAAACATGTATTCTAGGATTACATTCTAGGAAAAAAAAACAAAAAAAAGAGTGGGGGATATAACCTGCATTGCTTCTCTTTGTATATAGTTGTAAATAAAGGAGTATAGTAATAATCTACTTTTGATAAACCCTATGTTGGATATACAGTATAGTTGTAAGTGATACGTTTTTTGTTAAAACAAAAAGGTTTTAGTTAAAATGTTAGGTTCTAAAAGTTCTATATTAATAAACAGACAATATATTTTCAGGTTGGTCACCAATTTCATCCAATCAGGAAGGATGACCAATTAATCAGCTTCAATGTATTGTTTATAGTATTCCAGTTCACATTTGGTCTGCTCACAGTTTATCCTGTATCCTGTATGAGTTCTCTATGCTGATTGGATGAAATTGGTATCCTGACCTGAACATGTATTTTCTGTTATCAAAGAGCTGGAGAGATGTTGAAACACTGTTACTGAACAAACACTCTATAACAATGATTACTATCACAATATAGAGCTTTAACCTTTTAACGAAATACTTTTGTTTTACAGTTTTGTCAACTTTTGGTTATAATGTGAATAATATTATATTATCTTCCAGCATTGCAAGTTATTTAGACATTGACTGAACAGCTTTAGCTTCGTTATATTGTTAATATGTCATTGATTTAACCACATTGAACCCAAATGTCTCTATTATGGGGGAGAATATCCCGTAAAAATAGCAGACCTACAAGCTCGTAGATTGAGCTTGTAGATCTGCTATTTTTAAGGGAAGAGATTTGGTGCAGAGGAGAAAAAGGAGGTGACCAAAAGTCCTGGAGGACCCCGGTCAACAAAGCATAAAGGGATCAAGTGGTTAAAGTTGTATCTGTTGTATTCTGTCTTTTACTATTAATTAAAACATAAATAAAATAGATTTTGTTCTTAATTTCTGATTCAGTTGTAGTTGTTTTCTTCAGACCTAGTTGTTGTTTCCTGTGTATCACTATGTGTGTATCACTATGTGTGTGTGTGTGTGTGTGTGTGTGTGTGTGTGTGTGTGTGTGTGTGTGTGTGTGTGTGTGTGTGTGTGTGTGTGTGTGTGTGTGTGTGTGTGTGTGTGTGTGTGTGACATTGAGCTCACAGCAGGGGTGCAATGCTCACTGGACGGCCTTGCACGTCGTGCCGGAACCTATTTGACCAGGAGCACAGGCAGGCACACGCATAGATTTAAAACTACTTTAAATTTGCACCTCAACACCAACACCAACACCACTGCCGATATATTGTCCCGCGATATATCGCGATACGTTTTTGTGACGATATGTATAGTTTTGGCGTTTTTGAAAATAAATAAATAAAATAAATTGCAT
>NC_137618.1:4349146-4604146 GCF_963280865.1 Gymnoscopelus braueri | reverse complement strand
TTGGCCGCCGACCCCCATCTAAAAATATTTAGTTCCAGGGACCCCTCAGAAGCAAAGATTTGAGTTACAAATGTTTGTTTTAAAAATATATATATTCAAAGATTTGCACATATTTTCACAATTTAAAAAAAATAGCAGATCTACAAGTTCATAGCGTGGCACTCGGTGCCGTGCTATGAGATTGTAGATCTGCTATTTTTGAATAGCCAAAGTATAAAAGAATGGTTCAAGTGGTTACACAGATGCGTTCCCGGTCTTAATGGGTTCACCTACAGTTGAGCTTGTAAATCAGCTATTGTTGCTACTTTAGTAAATGGTGCATTTATATAGCGCTCTTATCCAAAGCGCTTTACATAGATTGTGCATTATTCACCCATTCACACACACATTCACACACACATTCATACACAGATGGAGGAGGAAACCATGCAAGGCACATGCTCATCGGGAGCAATTAGAGGTTCAGCGTCTTGCTCAAGGACACTTCCACACTAACTCTGGGGGAACCCGGGATCGAACTGGGAGCCTCACGGTTCCCATCCAGCCACTCTACCCCTGAGCCACTGCCGCCCCATAGTGTGACACTGTACTGTAGTATGACGAAGGACATTCATTTATCCCCCCCAAAAAGACAAAGTTTTTAAAAAAAGTAAAAAGTTGAAATATGTAGATATGAGGTCCTGCTCGTGTATACTCACTTCAGGAGGTTCCTGGGTTTCTTGTCCACATCGTGGAGGTTGATTTTGGTGAAGGTTCCTGTGACCTTTAACCCCGTAGACCACTCCCCACTGAACACCCCGTCTACACTGTCTGCATTGGGGAGAGACAGCACCCCCTGGTGGGAGACATGGGAGGTGAAACACAAGCACTTAGTAATGGATGGATTTATGATTTGGAAATGTGTTTTATCTGTCAATAAGAGTGTAAATGTAACTCAAAGAGTGAACAAATGAAATGACAAAAGTTATGAATGGATAAATAAGAATGAATAAATATGTGGGCTACCTTTCCACTGATGGTCCAATCATCAGAGAACTCTCCCTGGAAAACCGTGTCATCATCACACACTAGAAGACCTGCACCCTGGAAACACACACGCAACACACACACACAACACACAGACGCAACACACACACACAACACACAGACGCAACACACACACACACACACGTTAGCCTTGGTGGGTTACAGTAATACATAGTGTTGTATACTGTTAACTACTACTGTATTAATAACCAACCCTCAACATGAACACATCAATACAATATATAAATACAGAAAATCCAGTCATATATTGCGCTAATCAGAGCAATGGTCACCAAGTTATGGCCTTAGGAAATGTTAGACACTGCTGTAACACTGCTGTAGAGACCCATATGTGTGCACATTAGTTTTTTTGGTGTGGCTATTCTCATGGCAGTCCTCCGAACAGTGCTGGTGCCAAGTTTGGTGCCGAGCGGAGTAACGGTGCGCCTTGCAAGTCTGCATGTTACGTTTGTGACGTCCACCAACCCACCCATTAGGCAATTTTAATATAGGTTATGTAAGACATGTTGTATTAATAAACATGAACACAGCATTGCAATGTACAGATATATATTAGATATATTATGTTTAGCAGATATGGGATATTTGATGCAGTAATGCACAAGGTCTCTGAATGGTCCTGACTGTCTGCACAGTATGAAGGTTTGACTGCTAGTCATAAAACAAAAATTAAATACAAAAATTAAAAACTGAAATACTGTATAGTATGTCTCCTCTGCTGAACTGTGTGTTCATTCACTTTCTAAAACATATAGTTTCAGTCGTGGATTCTGATTAGCGTCCTGTGGTTCAATACTGGATAAAAACACATCTAGGACCACATGTATCACTATCACTGCACCTCTGTCTTATTAACAATATGCACTATGCTGGTCCATGGATGTACTACTGTTCACTATGCTGTTGTTCATATAGATAGAATACTACTTGATTGGCAACAGTGAAAAGCACAGAATCACCAATAACAACGGCAAAACATATTAATCACACAAAAAAGAAGCAGAAGCTTGTTTCCATTGCGGTCCATTATAAAACAAACAACATCCAACAGACTATACAGGAGGAAGGTAATTCAGGGATATGGCAAGGTAAGAGAAAGAGCTCCTTTTCGTCCTGTGTATGTGCAAGGTTTTACATATCACTTTAAACCAAGAGAAATACCTTTTAACCTACAAGTGTACCGCTTGGTTTTGCTCCAGTACCTTCCATTCATTTGCAGAGCAACTGCCTGGTTTGTGCTGCCAGGTTCAGGGACTAGTACTACTGTCTTGTAGATATTATTATTTCAGTTAATTTATTATTTGAATAAAATAAAATTACCCCCACAGAGAGGTGCATCTGGAGATGCCTGAAGGTCTATGACCGAAACATTGATTGCCTTATTAAAAATGATGCACAGCCTGCATAGCTAGTTCCGGCAGTCAACTCAAGGCAGCATGCCAACCTGATCAGGTGACCAGTCACCAGTGATGGAAAAAGTACTCAAATTCTTTACTTAAGTAAAAGTACCAATACTGCAATATAGAAATACTCTGTTACAAGTAATAGTCCATAATTGAACATGTACTTGAGTAAAAGTACCAAAGTATTGGCATCAAAATGTACTTAAAGTACCAAAAGTAAAAGTACTAAAATGTTTGAAAATAGCAGATCTACAAGCTCACAACGCGTCGCGATGCGACGCGTTGTGAGCTTGTAGATCGGCTATTTTCAATTAGCCTGTGTATAAAATAGGGCTAAAGTGGTTAATGTATGCTTCATAATATCAATTTTTATCTGCAAAGTAACTAGTAACTAAAGTTTTCAAATAATTGTAGTGGAGTAAAAGTACAATATTTGTCTCTGAGATGTAGTGGAGTTAAAGTAAAAGTACAGAAAATTTGAAATACTCCAGTAAAGTAAAAAATCCTCAAAAGTGTACTTAAGTACAGTACTTGAGTAAATGTACTTAGTTACTTTACACCACTGCCAGTCACATGCACTCTTCTCCTGATCTGGGCGGTTATTTAAACTTCTCTGCCAACCTGTTCATTCTGGCTTCTCTCTCTGGCTGTGCTGTCGTGCTGCTTGCTGTTGCTCTCCTCTGCTGTCATCGCTGTCTCCTGCCGTATCATCTGCTGTCTGTCGCTTACCTCGTTGTCTGCTGCTGCCCATGAAGATTCTCAAACCCACCGCCTCCCCGGCAACCACCTGTAGGCTCTGTTTCTAGATTCCCATTGGGGGTCTTAATTCATTCCCTGTCAATTCTATTTGGCATGTAACATTAATTAAACTGTTCATGCTTACAGGGATAGAATGAATAGATACAGAGCCCTGACGCCAAACTATGCTTCATATATCTATGCTCAATTATGCTTGATAAAAATATATTCTAAATTCAGTTCAAGAGTTGTCTGACTGAAGTGACGGTGTGCATGTTATTTTTAATTTATTCTGCCTACGCACCCGTCTCTGAGATGATCAGGTGTGCACTGTGCATAAGACCTTGTTTTTCCATTCTAATCATTATTAAAACAGTTTTAATTGGGATATATCTATGATTTTCATGCTGCAGAGGGTCAGAAGACTATAGTGTTCCTATACGCCTCGTATAGCCGGTGTAAAATCCAGGGTAAACCATGGCCTCGTGTGGCTTATATTGCTTTAGAACTTACTGTCATCTTGTTGTCTCTGAACGTTCCTTCGAAGTAAAGTCCAAACTGAGTGAGAACCACACCACTGCCCTGTCGCTGGTCATCACACCATAGACCCATGTACCTCTCACCCCTACAAATACACACATAACACACACACACACTGAGAGAAATACACACAACACAATAACACACAGCACTGCGCTGACGCTGGTCATCACACCATAGACCCATGTACCTCTCACCCCTACAAATACACACATAAAACACACACACTGAGAGAAATACACACAACACAATAATACACAGCACTGCACTGACGCTGGTCATCACACCATAGACCCATGTACCTCTCACCCCTACAAATACACACACACACTGAGAGAAATACACACAACACAATAATACACAGCACTGCGCTGACGCTGGTCATCACACCATTAGTCTCACGTAGCTAGACAACTATTACACAATCTCTGAATGATATTTCACATCAAACTATTCATTTGTCGGAGTTTCAACAGGTTGGACAGCTTTTATTCACGATGAAAAATCACCCTTGTTTAAAAAAAATTATCATGTCGCATAATTTGCGTTTGTATACATGTACTCATGACACAAATATCTATTTAAATCACATGAAAACAACACTCCCGTTGTGTAAAGACCTTTAGTCATTATAATGCTTTATAATGTGATTCGATTATTGTTATAAAGTATTATGAATATTTATGTGCGACGGCAGTATCTATAATTCTACATAAGCTGATTATAATGCAATGTAAGTATGTATTTAATGCATTATATACATGGGCATCACAGTGTGTTTTATGTATAGAGGTTCGAGGGGACACATGCGCAAATCAGTGTTGTTAGGCAACAGATTAAGGTGTGTCCGACATCAGTGCATGTTACATTAGATACGCCCCCTTTCCAGTGGCGTAAAGTAACTACTGTAAGTACACACTCAAGTACTGTACTTTACTTGAGTATTTCCAATGTTCAATAATTGTACTTCTACTCCACTACATCTCAGAGGCAAATATTGAACTTTTTACTCTTACACTTGCTCTTTACACTAATTTGAAACATGTAGTTACTAGTTACTTTGAAGTAACTAGTGACTAAAACGTACATTAACCAGCCCTTACTATATACTTTGGCTATTTGAAGAGATGTTGTAGATCTGCTATTTTCACAAGATGTTTATACATGTGAAATGGGACATTCTGCATAGAGTACTTGAGAGTTTCTCTACATTGCGGTATTGATACTTTTACTTAAGTAAAACATGTGAGTACTTCTTCCACCATTGCATGTCAGATTAATTAAAAACACACGTCTGTTTGTGTCTGACATCAGTGCATGGTGTCCGTCCGCCCATTAGGCCATTTTAAAACAGGTGTATTGAACCTAAAGATTTAGAAGTTTGCCTATAATGATGCCCAAATATGGACATCAATGTTAATGTGTGTAAATCCCCGTTTGATGACATACTTTGTGATGTCATCATAAACTCCATATCCGGTCTTCCGGTCATGGACCCACTGGCCAATGAAAACGCAGGAGGATGTCTTGGCCAGCCTACCGGAGCTCAGCATGCCGTAACCATGGCGATGACCCTCGTTGAAACAGCCCTCGTAAACCTCTCCGTTGGCATACCTGGAATTAACACATGTGTGTGTGCGCGCGCACACGCACACGCACACACACACACACACACACACACACACACACACACACACACACACACACACTAAAGTAAAAACGCATCAGAATTTGAACATACTCAGTTCCACTTTTGGGATGAAGAAAAAATAAAAATAAAAAACCTCCAACATCTACACTTCAAGGAGTAAATTTGTTTTACCCAATTAACCGAATTAAGGTAACAACCCCCCCCCCAAAAAAAACTAAATCATCTTCTTGATGTTCTGCTTTTGAATTCTTTTACCGTAAATTTCGGACTATAAGCCGCGACTTTTTTCCCATTTTTCGACCCTGCGGCTTATATAAAGGTGCGGCTTATCTATGGATTTTTACAGCTAACGGCCACTAGGGGACCTCCTAAATCTATGGATTTTACACCCGCGGCTTATAGTCCAGTGCGGCTTATATATGTTCCAAACATTCAATTTAGCTGCTGCGGCTTATAGTCAGGTGCGGCTTATAGTGCGAAAATTACGGTACTTGCTTTTTGGTAATCTGTGGCCCTGTTTACACTCCGTCATGCGACCGCGTCGCTGGCTGAAAATAGCCGATCTTCAAGCTCACAACGCTTGTGTGCTTGTAGATCGGCTATTTCCGCAGCACAACACCGCGGTACGACAAAGTCTACTTCAGGTTAAAGCAGGAAGTGCATACTGACCTGTATCTTCCATAACCATGGATCTTTCCTTCCTTCCAGTGACCGACATAGTGCTCTGTCTGACCCAGAGAACCCTCTCCATAGCTGTAAAGAAACACACTGTTAAACTACATTGCCCACAATCCAACACTCCCCATAGCTGTAGGACAAACACACTCTTAACTATATTATTACCCAGAGTTGCACAGTGTTAACTGCATTACCCAGCATTCTATATGATAGTAACAGTGTTAACTGCATTACCCAGCATTCTATATGATAGTAACAGTGTTAACTGCATTACCCAACATTCTATATGATAGTAACAGTGTTAATTGCATTACCCAGCATTATATAGGATAGTAACAGTGTTAACTGCATTACCCAGCATTATATAGGATAGTAACAGTGTTAACTGCATTACCCAGCATTCTATATGATAGTAACACACCGTTAACTACATTTCCCAGTAGGCATAGCTGCAGGGTGTGAGTTGAGTTGTTGTTTTTTGTTTAGTTGTACAATAATGAAATACAAAGTGAAATAAACAGTAAAAAAAAAACAGCAGACAAATGATGTGTTTTAATCTCTCTGCATGTTCTGTTTTGTTCCCATTTCTTATTTGGATAATTGGTTAATTGGCTGCTCTATGAATTAATTAGCTGGTAGGTTGATCAGTAATGGTTGGAACTTGGTTGATATGAGTTTAGTCAGGTGATTGGCTGGCCGGTTGATGAGCTAGTTGCTTAATTCGTTGATGGGTTAATTAGCTAGTTAATTAGTTGATTAGGTTAATTAGTATGAGTTCATCAGACTGACCCGTCCTCCAGTCCATGCTTAAAGTGTCCATTGTAGCTCCGCCCATCTGGCCACTTTAGGGTTCCCCTGGAAACACAAGAAACATTAAGACCCGAGGCCGATTCTACAAATGCCTTAACACATTATACATTAAATATGTAGTTCTCAAACCTTTTTGTAATACAAAATTATTCAACATTTTTCAAACACTTTCAAAAATGTTCAAAAATAGCAGATGTACAAGCTCGCAGCGAGGCACAAAGTGAGGCGCTGTGAGCTTGTACATCTGCTTTTTTGAATAGCCAACACTCAAATCTAAAATGACTTGATGCTTTCCCGGTGTTAATGGTAATGGACCCACTTTACCCACTTTCAACCATATCTTCATATAACTGGTCCTCACTAATGCTCATCATAAGATGGCACATGTTGTGAGCTATTTTTTATAGTTTAAATAAGGCTCAAGTGTTTAATTCATAATGCACTCTTTTCCCTTAAATGGAGTGGACTGACACACATTTTTTTGTCTTTGAAATGTAGTGAAGTGAAAGTCGTAAGTATCCAAAAATACAAATACTCAAGTAAAGTACAGATACTCAAAAACAAATCACTTAAGTACAGTATCAAGTAATGCGTTGCTTCCATTTGACTTTCATGCAATACCTCTTTCCAACCAGTAGGTGTCCTACCTGCCCAAGAGATGTAAATGTCTCAGTGGAGGCCGTGACCCTCCAAAAATAATCACATTTTAACTGGGGACCACCCCACCATGACAAGCACTTTACATTTACTTTGGCTCAGCTATAGTTCAGCTATTTTCAACATTTGTTCTTATATTAGTTGACAATTTGGCCAATGTTTGACCAGTTTTTATAATATAGTTTGTTGATTACTTTTGATGCAGTCTTTTTTCATTTAACTTCCTTTTTTTTGTAGGCTAAAAAATGTCACTTTACTGTCATCTCGGGACCCCAAGATGACAGTTGTGGGTGGTTCTCAACCCACAGGTTGAGAACCACTGTTCTACCATACACAGACTTTTGAAATAACATTACAATAACATTTGTATTAATATAACTAGACCATACCCGTAGGGGGATATGAGCACCCAAAGTGTGCAGTTTGGCTTATGCGGTGAGAACAGACAGTTTATCAGGGATCGAAAGTGAGTTTGTACTGTGTAGTGCAGTGGTTCTCAAACTTTTTCATGGCAAGGACCCCCAAATTGACACTTGTTAGCCCGCGGACCCCCATTTGAAAAGATATGCGAGGGACCCCCATAAGAGAAGATTTTTTTACGGCTGTAGCAGTGAATCGCAACCATTTTAATTTCAAGGACCCCCAGTTTGACATGCATTAGGGCTACGGACCCCCATTTAATGGCATTTCTATCCCTTGGACCCCAGTTTATATGGTAAAATGTATGTTAATTTAACTGTGAGAGTGTACAAATGGAACCAAATGGACCCGTTAGAGTCCATTTGGTTCCATTTGTACACTGTCAGAGTTACAGACCCATAAGGGTCCATTTGGTGCCTAATCTATCATTTAGCTGGGGACCCCCTGGAACTCCCTCAAGGACCCCTGGGGGTCCCCGGACCCCACTTTGAGAACCAATGGTGTAGTGTGTACACACACACGCACATCCCGTCGTGGAGGAACAGAACACACACAAACACCCGCGCATATAAAGATCTAACAGGCGGAGCCGTTCCCCGTCGGCCGTCGCCAACACACACACGCGCGTGCGAGCCGTCGCGAGCGCGCACAAACAAACACACACACACACACAACCACACACAACCACACACACACACCATGGTACATCGTCATGCGGCCCGTGGCCCGTCGCGAACACACACACACGGGCGTCGCGCAAACACAAATAATGTACATTGTGACACGTGCCTCCCCAACGTGCATGCGCACGTGCGTGTCCACGCATACACGGCCGCGGACCGAAGTTGTGGTGCGATCATCTCCCCCCCACCCACACACACACACACACACACACACACACACACACACACACACACCACGGAGGCAGCCACGAAATGTGGCTCTCTGGCGAGAGTGGGTGGGGTCTATGGTGTAGAAGCACGGTGTTGCCATGTTGTTCTATTGTAAGCGGTTTAGGGGCCATATTGGTGGTAGTGTGTTTTGGCGTTGGTTGTGAAAGTGCAGGTGGGTGTGGGGACACGTTGTGAGCTTGTCGATCGGCTGTTTTCCAAGAGGCAAGGTATATGTGTGAAAGCGCTGCGTTTGGCCTTCTTTTCATAGACCTTGTTGCTTGTAGGGTTCGTTTCGTTTGGCCTTGTTTTCATAGACCTTGCTGCTTGTTTCGCGCGCGAAACCTGGCAACGACACATGCGCAGGTTGATCGGGCACAGACGACCCAAGACACCAAGACCGACAGAGGTTACTCAAATTATATGTAGGATAACCACTTTCAAAGGGGTATTTAATTTCAAAAGAATTACTTCTGTGGTCATTTTAACATCTAGTCAGGCTGTCCCCAGACAGCTTTTAAGTTGCTTGATTCAATATTTAGATATTGATGATTAGATCTGATTAGATCAGACAATAGACCCCTCCTACAATTTGAAAGGTGAAAATTTAGAACACATTTCACATTTATAATGACCAAAATAGGGATGCCTGTTAAAACTAACTTCTAAATGTCAAATCCTAACCATGACACCAACCTGAATCCTTTCCTAATTGTAAGCCTTAGTCCCCAAATATCAATTATCAACAGTGGTGTAAAGTAACTAAATATATTTACTCAAGTACTGTACTTAAGTACAGTTTTGAGGTACTTCTACTTTACTAAAGTATTTCCAAATGTCAATACTTTTATTGTACTTTTACAACTATTATTTGAAAACGTTAGTTACTAGTTACTTTGCAGATATACATTATTATATCATAAAACGTACACTAGCCACTTTAGCTCTATTGTATACATAGGCTATTTGAAAATAGCCGATCTACAAGCTCACAACGCGTGGCATCGCGACACGTTGTGAACCTGTAGATAAAATTCTACTATACTTGTGGGGACATTTGGTTCACACAATAGAAATAGAAATAGAAATAGAACACACAGACCTGCCGTGCATCCTTCCAGACATCCATCCTCCAGTGTAAGCGGCGTCCTTCAGCCTCCCGTCTCCTCTGAAGGTGTAGGAGGCAGAGCGACACGCCGCCGCCACGCCCGACGACCCTTGACCTATGACCCCCAGGGCCTGCTCTAACGCCTGGCTCAGAGCATGCAACCACTTGTTCTACACACACACACGCACACACACACGCACACGCACACACGCACACGCACACGCACACGCACGCACGCACGCACGCACGCACGCACGCACGCACGCACGCACGCACGCACGCACGCACGCACGCACGCACGCACGCACGCACGCACGCACGCACGCACGCACGCACGCACGCACGCACGCACGCACACACACACACACACACACACACACACACACACACACACACACACACACACACACACAGTTGTTATGAAGTAGTGTTGTTGTCATTGGTCAAGTTTATCAAGATGGCTCTGTGTGTCTCTTCCACACAGAGCATGCTTCAACAGGGGGTCCGGGACCCCTGGGGGGTCCTCAGAATTACTAGAGGGGGGGTTGCCAAATCTTTGTGTGAAAGGATTTTAAATCTTTTTTACATTAGCCACTTGAACGCTAGCAACCTACAGTAGGAACATTGGTGATCTACAAGCTCACACTCACAAAGTACGTTTGTCAATCTGCTATTTTCGGTGAAGAGGTTTGCTTTAGAGCAGTGGTTCTCAACCAGTGGTCCGGGGACCACCAGTGGTCCTTGAGGGGGTCCCAGGGGGTCCCCAGACAAATTAATAGGAACTAAATTGAACCTTGTGTGTCTCTAACTCTGACAGGGTACAAATGGAACCAAATGGACCCTAACGGGTCCATTTGGTTACATTTGTACACTCTCAGAGTTAAATGAACACTGATGATGATACAGTGTAGATTGGGACCCCAAAAAAATCAAAATGGTTGAGTCCCTGGCATATCTTTTCAAATGGGGGTCCCTGGGCTAATATGTGTCAATTTGGGGGTCCTTGACGCAAAAAAAGGGTTGAAAACCACTGGTTTAGAGGGAGGGAAAAAGCATGTGTGTGTGTGTGTGTGTGTGTGTGTGTGTGTGTGTGTGTGTGTGTGTGTGTACCTTCTCCTGTGGTGTAGAGGCCACCAGTGTAAAGGTCTCCTCAGGAAGCGTCACTTTCAGAGCGTTCCTGCAGGGAAAACCCAGTCACCACATTATAGGGGTTTGAATAGCAGCCACTTATCAGCCACTACAGCAGTGAGGGGGTGTTTACCTATCGCTGTGTTGTGGTGTTTTCACTGTGTTGGTCGACAGGGACGTAGTTGGGCAACCAAAATGACCAGTGAAAACACCACAAACACAATTAGAGAGGGCAGTGTGTTTCTGCAGGTAAACACCACCACACTACTCCAGTGGCTGATGCATGTATAGAGGGGAAATGAAGGGTAAATAAATGAATACATTGTTTTGTGATGTAAACACCGGGCAAAGTTACATACTATGCCTTTAACCCATTAAAGGGATAGTTCACCCCCAACAATACTTTTTTTCCCATCATTTAGTCACCCCATGGAGACTTAGATTAATGGATATTTTTAAGTTTTTGTCGCATTCCTAAGACAATCATTTGATGACCGGCAGCGGCTCCGGTTGGAGACACAGGCCTAAAGAGACTCCGTTGTGTCTCCTACCGGAAGCGCTGCCTAGCGGTCCGCTGGTCATCATTCATTCATTCATTTGTTTATTTGGACAGGACAATGCATATTAATGAACGTCAAGACGTAAATACACCGGATTTAGCAAAGATGCTAGTTTTCATCCGCAGTCCTCAAATTATTGTCTTAGGAATGTGACAAAAAAATATATATATATATCCATGAATTCAAGTCTCCATGGAGTGACTAATCGATAGAAAAAAATAATTGTTTTGGGTGAACTGTCCCTTTAAGATCTGAGGCAGATTCTACAAATGTCTTCTAAATCCAAACAGTTTTCTGTAAAAATCTGTTTCTATATATTGTTGCAGTCGGGCAGAAACCTCTTATCTCCATATTTTAACAACGTCCTACTTGATCACACCACAGCGTCACACAAAAGCATCAAAAGTAGCAGATCTACAAGCTCGAAACGTGGTGCGAAGCGACACGTTTAGAGCTTGTAGATCTGCTACTTTTGATGCTTTTGAATGTGAATCCTGAAAAGTAACAGTTTTGGACATGAGGTTTACACCCGATAGAGACCATATAGAGCTATAGATGCTTTCCTGGTTGTAGATCTGCTATTTTTAAACATTTTGCCAGCCAAAAATACATAGTAAAAAAAAAGTGCTCAGGAGCCGAGATACAGCCCTTTTCAGTAATAAGTTAAGAAGTGAATGGAGTAGCAAATCTTCAAATGATGATATCTTGAGTTCTGAACGTTTTTTTTTCACAAAAATACGTCAAACACTTCATTGGCACGTTGCGCCATAGCGGTAAAACACGTCAAACACGTCAATGGCACTCAATGAATTAATAACATCAACACATCAACATGTCTGCTCTTCAGACAGACAGGGGCTCTGAGTCACTCTGTTACACATGCAGCCCAATAACACAAAGCTCTCAGCCAATCAGACTGACTCTGTAGAGTGGTGTTTTATTCTTGTGTGGTGTAACATGTAGTGTTAGTGTGTATTAACCAACCCGATCTCCAGAGATTACCGTAACATTGCACGGATCCAGTGCACTTCATTCCGTGGATAGTCGCCTAGAAACCCCGAAATTGCGTGCATATGTACGGCGCTCCCTTTGTGACAAAACCATTTCGGAGGCGCGCAGTCTCAAGGGAAGTGTCGCCACGTAAGGGGCCACCGAGCGAGCTAAAGCGAGCGAGTTGCCGTCCCGAACGTTACAATTAAAATGTAGGCCTGCGTGCATTTGTAAACGTGTGTTTGGGAACCTGGGAAGGTATTAAAAACCCACGTGAATTACCACGTTAATATTAGATTTTGTACAACACACCCTCAGTCTAATATTAACTGTATAACACACCCTCAGTCTAATATTAACTGTATAACACACCCTCAGTCTAATATTAACTGTATAACACACCCTCAGTCTAATATTAACTGTATAACACACCCTCAGTCTAATATTAACTGTATAACACATCATCCAGTGGAAAAGTGTTTAAATAAAACCCTCAAGATCAATGGTTACTTCCCAGAAGTGAAAAACCCCAAGTGAAACCATTCATTCATTCATTCAAAGTGTGTGTGTGTGTGTGTGTGTGTGTGTGTGTGTGTGTGTGTGTGTGTGTGTGTGTGTGTGTGTGTGTGCGTGCGTGCGTGCGTGCGTGCGTGCGTGCATGCGTGCGTGCGTGCGTGCGTGCGTGCGTGCGTGCGTGCGTGTTACTTGTTAAGGGAAGTGAAACAGGTCAGTGAGAATGCAACACTGCAAACATCCAGCACATTTCAGTACAATATGAACCCTACACAGAAACATCTCAATTACACTCAATTTTGCTGTGTAGGATTAAAAATAAGCCTTATTGTAGGAATGCTAACCATCCTGAACCAAGTATCACAACTAGGAGTTTCAGCTAGCAAACAATAGATATGTTGATACACACATACACACACTTAAATCATGGTCTTGACTTTGGCTGCACCAAAATATTAATATTGTTTTTGTCTTCATTTTTTTGTTTGTTAAAACTGTTTCATTTATTAGGCCTGTTTGCACTGTTGTTCTGTTTTTGTTTATTCTGCATTGAGTGTTTTTCCTGTGTCCTGCACTATGCAAGCACTGTTGAGGGTGTATATCCTCTATAGTATAGTGTTGTATAGTTCCCCGTAAATTAATGCTCTACTTCATCATACTACAGTGACACAAAAATAGCAGATCTACAAGCTCACATGTGCTATTTTTGCTATATTGGCTATATAAGCTTTGAAAGTGCGGTGTTGGGTTTTATAAAAACGTAATCATTTCATTGAGCTGTGCGTGTGCGTGCGTGCGTGCGTGCGTGCGTGCGTGCGTGCGTGCGTGCGTGCGTGCGTGCGTGCGTGCGTGCGTGCGTGTACCTGTGCATGGACCAGTACATCATTGAACAGCAGAAAGGAGTTGACAGAGAATCTTCCAGCATGGAGCAGAGTCAGACACCTGCCGTTTCTGCTGTCAGCCACTAGGCGGCGCTCTGGTTCACGCAGACAGTCCTGATGATGGAAAAAGCACACCTCCTGTCACATAATGACATCATCGCCTCAAATCTTCAAATCTTTGAATATATATATATATATATATATATATATATATATATATATATATATATATATATATATATTTTTTTTTTTTTTTTTAAAGCAAACACTTGTAACTCAAATCTTTGCTTCTGGGCATTCTACAATGTCTTCTAAATCCTAACAGTTTTCTGAAAGACGTATGTTGCTATATCAGTGGTTCTCAAACTTTTCCATGTTAAGGACCACCCAAAATTATATGTATTTGGCCGTGGACCCCCATCTCAAAATATGTAGTTCCAGGGACCCCCAGAAGCACATATCGGAGTTGAAAATGTTCGCTTTAAAACATATATATATATATATATATATATATATATATATATATATATATATATATATTCAAATATTTGCACACATTTTCCACAATATAAAAAAAAATAGCAGATCTCAGCAGAGCTCATAGCGCGGCACTCGGTGCCGCGCTATGAGCTTGTAGTGAGTTCCCGGTCTTAATGGGTTAAAAAGCAAAACAGAAAGATACTTAAGGAACCAGTGGCCATGTACCTGTCAAACTACTTCAAAAGAGTGAGAAACGCCCACGGGCACAACACCAGAGGGAGCTCCACTCATCTCATTCCCCCCAGATTCGGCACAAACAGGGGGATGAATTAATTCTACTGTTATGCCACCAAAATGTGGAACGCCCTACCACCATCAGCCATCAAAACGTGTGACTCCTTCAAAAAACCCTCCTTCAAAACCGCCATGAAAGAGCAACTGGACCTATAGTGCGTGCCAAAAATCCTGAAGGCGGCGTCAACAAGTGTCATTTGGTAGCGGCGGACATCTTTGTGGGGTATAAACAGGTTGACTTAACATTGCCCCCCACAATTGTGTCTGCAGCTACTATGCCACGCCCCCGGGGTGACGACGCGTTGGCACGCACTATAGCTTGCCAACATAAATTACCCCCCACTGTTTACTTGTATTGCTCCTGGTATTGATGAGTTATTGTATAGTATTGTAGGTCTTGATGAATTGAATACACAGTACCTCAATGGAAACAAGCCCTCAGTGTGTTATCCTTTTAGCATTATCTAACTGTACCTCTGTACTTCTTGCAAACTGCTAATAAAGTATTCAATCAATCAATAAAGAAATGTAATTTATATTCACATGTTCCAGGGTTCAATGCCAGGGTTCTAAGGGCACAATTCAACGCAATTATTTGCATGAAAATGGATCGTCAAGTAAACTTTCATCACAAAAAGCTCATGTACTGTAGGACTTTATAACACGTTTACTTTAGATTCACCTGGCTGACACTAGATGTGTTCAAACTGCTGTTCTTGTCATACAAATACATACAAATCTTGTCTCTTATGATATACAAATACAGTGTATTATTATCGTTATTGTTAGTGTTAATGTTAATGTTATTATTATCATTATTATTATTATTATTATTATTATTATTATTATTATTATTATTATTATTATTATTATGGCCTATACTGACATGATCAAAATAGGGAGGCATGGTAATAAATGCATATGAATGATTAATAAATCAATGTGTATACTCACGGTGGATTTTCCAGAGCTGGTTTTCCAGAACAGTTGAGTGGCCT
Organism: Gymnoscopelus braueri; assembly: GCF_963280865.1. Taxonomy (NCBI): domain Eukaryota; kingdom Metazoa; phylum Chordata; class Actinopteri; order Myctophiformes; family Myctophidae; genus Gymnoscopelus; species Gymnoscopelus braueri. The sequence continues at coordinate 4,588,360 of NC_137618.1, read as the reverse complement.
CAGCCTCCCTCCTCCGTTTGGACAGACTGACTGACAGACACTCATACTCACAGCTTCCCTGGTGGAGAGACCTGTACTCCGGAGTGGACTGGACAGACAGACAGACAGACAGACAGACAGACAGACAGACAGACAGACAGACAGACTTTCCTGAAAACTACATATGATGGAGCTTGCACAAAAAAAATATTGAATCTTTACACCCCAAAACCTGTTATGTGACAATACATTTGATTGTTGTTGTAGGACCTACCCACAAACCTCTAAAATCGGATTAATCTGTCAAGTTTCTCCAAATACATCTTGATATACTTGGTTTGGTATGTCCATGGTTAAGGTTTACTGTAACTGGTGACACTAGGCTGCTACATTCAGCATTTCATGAGGGAACGACAACATTGCGTTGCCCAACAAGACACTGATATTAACACTTTACCTGCCAATCACGAGTATAACCGTTGATGAAAAATACACCCGTTTACTGCCAAAAAAATCCATCCACGAGTATAACCGTTTTTCAAAAAAAAAAACTCCTTGGTTAACTTATTACTTTAAAATCCTGTATCTCGGCTCCTGTGTAAAAAAAAATTAAACACTGGCACTGGGGGAAGTAAAATAAAAAAAAACCTCTGGCAGGGAATGTGTTAAGCTATCTCTCCACCGCACCGACGTCGGCCGCAGAAGGCGTTGGAAAGCGTCTCCTGCCATCAAACTGTTGTAGATAGCGCTGTGTCGTCGGGTCGGGACTTATAGGATCTCGTCGACCGATACCGATCGATCGACTCCAAAGCAAAGCTGTAGGCTACTGCAGGTAGGACTAGCTATATAGCCCAAAAGAAGCCACCAGTTTTACCACTTGAGACTTATTACATTAGTATTTTCAAAAATAATCTTTCAAGCCCAAATAAGCAACTACACTTCAGAAACAAGCCTAAACCAAAGCAACCCGCAACTATGAATATTTACAAGCGACTTTACAGGAAAACAAGCCCAGAGCCGCTTATAATAAGCAGACCTGGCAATCCGTCATGTCATCTGCTTTCCTCTCTACGCATGCGCACAACAATGTGCTGTCGGCCGTTGTAGTCTGAAGTCTGTTTGGTGGAGAGTCACCTTTAGATACAGACTAATCCCTCTAATGTCAGCATCCGGCCGAGAACGGATCACACTAGTCAGTTCAGGATGTTTATATTATAATGTGTCTATTTTACATACATGTTATACAAGAAAGACGGAAAGAAAGAAAGAAAGAAAGAAAGAAAGAAAGAAAGAAAGAAAGAAAGAAAGAAAGAAAGAAAGGACGGTACATACGACATCATAGCTGTGAGCCAGTTTGAGCAGCAGGCGTGCATACTGCTGCAGGTGTCTGATTGGCTGGTAGAACAATGACATCAGAGCGACATCACCACTGCTGGACGACTTCTCCTCAACACACAGCTGACGAACCTGTTGACCAATCACATCACTGCACAGACAGACATACAGACAGGCAGACAGACAGACAGGCAGGCAGACAGGCAGGCAGACAGACAGACAGGCAGGCAGGCAGGCAGACAGGCAGACAGACAGACAGGCAGACAGGCAGACAGGCAGGCAGGCAGACAGGCAGACAGGCAGGCAGGCAGGCAGGCAGGCAGACAGACAGACAGGCAGGCAGACAGGCAGGCAGACAGGCAGGCAGACAGGCAGGCAGGCAGACAGACAGACAGACAGACAGACAGACAGACAGACAGAACAGACAGACAGACAGACAGACAGACAGACAGACAGACAGACAGACAGACAGACAGACAGACAGACAGACAGACAGACAGACAGACAGACAGGCAGGCAGACAGATTACTTAAAGGTGCAGTAAGTGATATTTGTGTTTAAATAAAGTGTTAAATACTGTAGCTCTCTATTGTGATAGTAATCATAGTGTTTGTTCAGTAACAGGGCTCTCCCTGTCTCTCCAGCTCTTTAATAAACAGAAAATTTAATTAAATTAAATTTCAATTTTAAATTCAATCCAATCAGGGGAGAGGACCCATACATGATACAGGACAACAACAAAACAATTAGAAGTGATTAAACAAAACAAAACAAAATAAATAGCAGACAAAATTGGAAGTGGAACACTATAAAATGGAAGGTGATAAATGATCTTGTGGAGAAGAAGCCCTTTGAATTGAATTGAATTGAATTGAAATTGAATTGAAATTGAATTGCTTCTAAGTTTCGCCGTTTTTTCTTTTTCTTCACGCCGTCTGGTGCCCCCCCCAGGGTTGGTGCCCTGTGCTTCAGCACCTCAAGCCCGTTGGATAAGCCACCACTGGCTCTACCCCCTTGTTAAGCCTTTCTGTTACACTTGGTATGCAATAAATACATATAAATACATATATATTATGTTAATCTAGTAATCATACTTGTTCAAGGTTTGTGTATTGTTCTTGTATGGGTGTATAGGGGGTCCCCAGCAAAAAATTAAAGTTAATTTTAACCATTATTTCATACTTTTGGCTACTCGAAAATAGCAGATCTACAAGCTCATAGCCTGTCACTTCATGCCACGCTATGAGCTTGTAGATCTGCTATTTTTTTTTTTTTTTTTTGAATAGCTATATAGCCTACTATATTTTAGTGAACATTTTTAACTCAAATCTTTGCTTCTGGAGGAGGGTCCCTGGCACAAAACCTTTTCAGATGGGGGTCCACAGCAAAATACATGTCAATTTAGGGGTCCTTGACATGAAAACGTTTGAGAACCCCTGGTGTATAGTATTACATATTTACTTCTGGTTCCTAAGTCATTGTTGTAGCAGCAATAAACATACAGTGTATATACCAGTGGTTCTCAAACTTTTTCATGTCAAGGACCCCCACAATGATTGATTGATTGAATACTTTATTTAGAAAGACATGGAAACAGTACATGGAAGTGATATGTATTTGGCTGTAGACCCCCATCTAAAAAATATTTTGTGCATGGGATTTTTCAAAAATAACAGATCTACAAGCTCAGAGCATGGCACTCGGTGCCCTGCTATGAGCTTGTAGATCTGCTATTTTTGAATAGCCAAAGTATACAATAATGGTTAAAGTGGTTAAAATGATTGAGATGCTTTTTTTAAACTAATTTTGCAAGGATCCCTGGGGGTCCCTGGACCTCACTTTGAGAACCAATGGTATATACAACAATAATTGAATAATAAAATAATAGATTTGGGGAGAAAAATGGTGGAATGTAAAATCCTGAAAGTGACACAATTCTCAAATGTGTTCAATTATTCATTTATTTATTTTTAAAGCAGTCTCCTACCATTTTCTGTTAACTTTTTGATGATAATCTGTGTTAACTATTTTTAACTGAAGTTATACTGTGTCTTTTTACATCAAAGGTGTGCGAGTGTGTGGTGTTATGCCTTTCCATACTAGAGACAGACAGGTCAAATATTGTTGTGGTACTGTACTGTATATGCCATGTTCTTCCTGTGGAGTGGTTTCAACCGTTGAGTTCTTGAAAGCAGAGATGTAGTTTGTTTAGGAATGTCTTCACTGCTCCTCTCAGTGAAGGGGAGAAAATGCCCTGCCTAATGTCTGTGCGCCACTGAAAGCCTACTGTAGGTGCAAATGATGGCTTTACAATGCCCATTTACTGTATGTGTGGACACTGTTATAACAATGTTTTAAAAGTTGTTTTCATTTCCACTGTAAAGGGACCACCTGCAGATACATGCAGGCTTGTCACATCTCATTCTACTATCGCACTCACTGTTTGTGATGAGTCCCATTTCCTCCAATATAAAGCCTTCTAAAAGCATTACAAAATGTGTTCCTCTACTCCAGCTGTTACCTGATATTCTTGAACATGTGTTCTAAAAATGAGTGTACTGTGCGGGGGGTGTTTAATAAAACATGAAAATGACAATGACAACCTCTTCGATACCATTAATTTCAATTATATGTTTTTATAGGCATTTCTGCAGGCTTTGTATAACGTAGTGGTTCTACAAGCAAGCACAACAGTGCAGGTGGTTTCAGAGTTACTTCTCTGAAACAAGAGTTACAAGGTCTTATAAATGTATTGTGAAAAAATTACAGCAATTCATTGATGTGAAAAATAAGAAATGTACTTTTACTTTTACTTAAGTATTTTACTTAAGTGTTTTTAAAAGCATGTACTCTTGATTACTTAAGTACATTTAAAAGCAAGTACTTTTTTACTCTTACTTGAGTAACATTTTGACTGAGCTACTTTTACTTGTAGTGGAGTAAATTTAACCAGGGAGTATCTGTACTCTTACTCAAGTACTGGGGTCGAGTACTCTGTCCACCTCTGCCAACACACAGTATAAGTGTATAGGCTACAGGGTATCTGCACAATTCTAAAGTTACAATGTAATGGCTTTTAAGACTTTTTTAATGCCAAATTGACCAAATTGACAAATGTTACGTAAGAAAGACGCACATCAAAGATCCAGTTCTGAACATAAGAATAATTAACATGAATTAACATTTATAAACTTTTTTTTTTTAAATAGATGTATTTTAACTATATCTATTTTTAACTTTGGGCAATGTATTAATGTGAATTATTTAAATGTATTTTTAACTAGAACTTTAGACAATTGACTAGCTGTTGTCGGGCAGAGCAAGACAGAGCTAGCTGACAGAGTGCGATTGTTTGACTCTCTGGGGGCAAGCTACAAACTCCAAGCTCTGGAAGCAAGCTACAAGCTCATAGCGTAGCACCGAGTGCCACGCTATGAGCTTGTAGATCTGCTATTTATTTTTTTATTGTGAAAATGTGCGCAAATCTTTGAATATATATGTTTTAAAGCCCACATTTGTAAAATGTGTTGTTCCAGGGACCTCCACAAGCAAAGATTTGAGTTAAAAAATATATATGTGTCCAAAGATTTGCACAAAATGTTCAAGGCTTTTCAAAAATAGCAGATCTACAAGCTCCTAGTGAGCTTGTATATCTGCTATTTTTGAATAGCCCAAAGTATACAATAATGGTCATAGCTAAAAATCTAAAATAACACAGTATGCGTTCCCACTTTTAATTTGTTAAAGACAAGACCCATTGCAATGTGCTGGACTCTGTCTTCCACCTTGAGCCATCCCAGACTAGCAAGGTGAGTCCTGGGGTGCAGGTTTATAGCAGTCTAATCACTTTGTTTTGAGAGGTCTGTCATTTAGTTCTTAGTGATCTCTCAAGAACAGATTCTGCTCTGCGTTTGAATCTGTCGGTAGCCATGTTGACAACCCGTGCACATTGGTTTCAAGTGGGCGTGCCTTCAGATCAGGAAGCAGGCCGCGCTTTGCCCAATCAAATGTAGTGGGCGGGATTCACGTGTCCGTCGATCCTTCCCCACTCGAAACAAACCGAAACTAATTTAACAATAGCATCCGCGGAGCAGACAAAACCACGGAAAGATATTCACATTTTAAGTGGGCTTATAACCAAAACGATCCATGTTCTCTGGGAGAAGTGGTGTTAGTGTTCCGTGTAGAAATATTGTTAGTGGGAATGAAAACATTGTCGCACCACCGGAAGTGATGCGCTGAAGGCAGACCAAAACCCCGGTTTCCTTGCGCACAGGTGCTAAGCTTTCTTCCTCCCAGAGCCAACTGAGATAGTCAAAAACAGCAGAGGGCGCTGTTTTTCCTTTTCATTTGGTGCTGGGTTCCCAGATTGAGTTCTAAGTGACATTGAGGTGCTTTAGTGAACCAGATAACAAACAGTTAACAGATAATAACAGTGTACTTGCTCTTTGTACGCGTCCAGGAAGAGGCTGGCGTGTTCCAAGAGGGGAAAGGAAGTGACATCACGGCGTTGAGAGTCCCGCAGGAAGCTGGTGAGGAAGGCGGAGTTTCGGCCCGTGAGGACAGACAGACGGACGAAACTGTCCGACAGACACGAGAACAGACGACCGCACGGCTCTGCCAGACCACGACACACGCTGTCTGATGAGAGAACACGCAAACACACAGACACAGACACACACACAGACACACACACACACACACACACACACACACACACACACACACACACACACACACACACACACACACACACACACACACACACACACACACACACACACACACACACACACACACACACTGTACAATTGCTCACATGTGCTGCGGTAAAAACAAAATAAATAAAATAAGATAAAAACAATAAAAAAGAAAGAAATGCTTTGTATTAACCTATCCTAACCGCTCTCCTACCTGGGATAATGGACACAGATTTCATCCAGACTGCTTCATCAGGTGGTAATATTTGTATTGTCTATTATGTGACAACAACCAGGTTTGTTTTTAGTTTTCCTTCTATTAGAGATGAACTGCTGTGACGTTAGCGGTGCATCTGTGATGTCCCGCAACATTAACATACGTTGTTGGGTGGAGTCCCTCAGGGCTCTGTACTAGAGACTTTTCTGTTTTCGCTCTACATTAAATATCTTTGCGCAGAAAATAGTTTGTTTTCCTCAGAATTGATAACATGAAACCGGCACCTGCACGCGCAGTCTCAATGTTTGTAAAAAGAAAGGGTAAAAAAACATTCTATTGCAATTGATTTTGCATGAAGAACAATGCATTGTAATGCATCAGAGCAGACGTGAGTTTGTGTGTATCTAACAGAAATATTCACTTACTAAAAAAATATGGTGGATCAGACTCTGCTGGTGGAAACTGTCGTATATGCACTGTGTGTACCTACCTCTCTCTAGCAGGGCTTTTAGGATGGTAGTGTTTACAGTGATCAGCAGACAGTAGTGTGTGTGTGTGTGTGTGTGTGTGTGTGTGTGTGTGTGTGTGTGTGTGTGTGTGTGTGTGTGTGTGTGTGTGTGTGTGTGTGTGTGTGTGTGTGTGTGTGTGTGTGTGTGTGTGTGTGTGTGTGTGTGTGTGTGTGTGTGTGTGTCAGAACTTGTTTGACAGGAAACAGGGTTTTGCAGTGATCAGACTTTGGAGGCGGGGCTGTGTTTCTGTGCTCATTTCTTTCCATTGGCTGAACTGTTTCCTTCTTAACGTTTCATTGGCTGGCCAAGATGCCCCCCCCCCCCCACCTGTAAGCATGAAGCAACAGATCCTGACGTCATCATCACACACAAACCACTGACCTGCTGTCTGTCTGTGGTTCAACCTGTGGGTCTGGACCCCCAGCGGGACCCCCACAGGATTATTTTGGGGGGGGGGGGGTTTTACATGACAGTGAAGTGACAATTGAAGGAGTTTTAAGACCTTTTTAATACCTAAAAAACAACCATTACTGTATCAAAAATAATCAACAAACTATACTATAAAAACTGGTTAAACATTGTCCAAACTGTCAAATATTATATAAGAAAGAGAAAATAGTTGTGAGGCGTTGTGAGCTTTAGTGTTTTAGTGTTTTAGTGTTTTCACTGAACATACATTATGAACCTCAAGCTGACTGAAGTGTGCATGTGCATGTGCATGTGCATGTGCATGTGCATGTGCATGTGCATGTGCATGTGCATGTGCATGTGCATGTGCATGTGCATGTGCACGTGCATGTGCATGTGCATGTGCATGCGGGGCGGCAGTGTCTCAGGGGGCAGAGCGGGGCCGTCTTGGATTCCGAAGGTTCCAGGTTCGATTCCTGGCTAAGTGTCAAAGTGTCCTTGAGCAACAGAGACACTGAACCCCTAACTGCTCCTGGTGAGCTGATTGGTGCCTTGTTACTGCAGTACCCCCCCCCCCCCCACTGGCCCTGTAAGCATGCAGCTCACAGAAACATCAGCCCACACACTGTGGTTGTAAAGTTGTTCTAACTCCGCTCTGACATTTACAGCGCCGTGTGGTTTAAACTCTTTTGTTCTGTGTGTGTGTGTGTGTGTGTGTGTGTGTGTGTGTGTGTGTGTGTGTGTGTGTGTGTGTGTGTGTGTGTGTGTGTGTGTGTGTGTGTGTGTGTGTGTGTGTGTGTGTGTGTTTAGTGCACATGACCTACATACTGTACATTAGGCCCGTAACGATACAGTAACTGCATCGATGCATCGTTTTGAATTTTCAACGATCTACTATATCGATATGCAAACAGCTAAATATCGTATCGTTTGACTTTGAATCGTATCGAATCGTTTTGCAATGCAAATAATCGTATCGAATCGTTCTGCAATGCAAATAATCAATTATATCAATACTAAGTACTTTTAAGAAGAAGAAAAGAGAAAGAGGGGTTTATATCCAGTATCCAGGTATTTATTTTTCACACAGAATTCTTGGGTAAATAAATAGTTACTATATCGATTTTAAATCATTGAATCGAATCGTATCGTTCTAAATTAACCTGTCCTGTATCGTTCATGTATCGTATCGACTAAATCGCTGAATCGAAACGTATCGTATCGTTCTAAATTAACCTGTATCGTTCATGTATCGTATCGACAACCAAGTATCGTGATACGTATCGAATCGTTGTTAAAACGTATCGTTACACCCCTACTGTACATACATTCAGTGCCCCTGTGGTGTTGTTGCGTTCATGTAACATCCTGTTCTCTACAGTATGCTGTTTTTACTTCCTCTTCTACTAAACACATACATTTATAATGATTTCTTGTCCACACACTTAATGTCTTTCATAGAAACTCTTTATTAAAATACAAAATACAGCATTAAGAAAAGAACAATAAAGATAGTTTATAATGATTAATACTCAGGAATGTTTACACAAGTACAGACGGAAGGAACATTTTTAACTTTATAGGCTGCCTGTACATGCTCGCACGCACACACACATGTGCACACACACACACACATACGCCCGCCCACACACACACACACACACACACACGCGCGCGCGCGCGCCCCGCCCACATACGCCCGCCCACACACACACACACACACACACACACACACACACACAGACTACTATGTTCTAACCACAAGCTCAGGCCTGTGAGTGAATGTTGTGTAGCTTCCTGTCTTCACATTCTCACATCGACCAATGAAAACGACTATATGTTACATTACAGTGTCAATACATTTACTCTTTAAGTATTTACAGTGAAAGGTTTCTCTCCCTACATCACCAACCTGACAGACTAACCACTTATTACACAATCATAAGAGGTTGAGGTGTTTGTGTGTGTGTGTGTGTGTGTGTGTGTGTGTGTGTGTGTGTGTGTGTGTGTGTGTGTGTGTGTGTGTGTGTGTGTGTGTGTGTGTGTGTGTGTGTGTGTGTGTGTGTGTGTGTGTGGGGGCAGAATTAGGACGATACCCACTCATAATCAAAATAAAAAAGAGAGCACTTAAGTTCTACAACCACCTAAAAGAAAGCGACCTAGATGCACTCCATAACAAGGCACTCAAACACAGCAAAACTCTAGAGAGATGCCCCCTCAGCCAGCTGGCCCTGGAACTCCGGGCACAAACACAAACAGAGCCACGTGATAGAAAACCCATTGGACTAAACCAAATTATAAAACAGCAAAAGGAAAACTACCTGACACACTGGAAAGAAGCAACACAAAAGCAGAGTAAACTAGAATGCTATCTGGCCCTAAACAGAGAATACGCAGTGGCAGAATACCTGAGCACCGTGACCGACCCAAAACATAGAAAAATCTTAACCAGGTACAGACTCAGTGAGCACAGTCTTGCGATCGAGAAAGGTCGTCACAGGCAGACCTGTATCCCGAGAGAAGACAGACTATGCACCCACTGCACACAAAATGAAGTGGAAACCGAGCTACACTTCCTAACCGTCTGTCACGTACACATACTTCCCACAGATTACAACCACACACGGAGATTTTGAAAACATGACCAATGACAAAAAACTCCCATATCTGCTGGGCGAAGTACAACAATGTGCAAACACAGCAGCAAGATTCGTGAGTTGCTGTGATAGTAGAAGGATATCAAACGGAACACAACCACCCTAAAGACTAATCATTGTGTATATTCCTGCACTATACCTGCACCCAGTGATCTTGGTACATAGAAATTGATCTATTGAAGATTCTGACTTTCAAATGTACATATTTTTTGTTTTGACTGTATTTCTGTATTGTTGTATTGTGCTTTCTGCTTTGGCAATGTAAACGTATGTTTTCTCATGCCAATAAAGCTCTTTGAATTGAATTGAATTGTGTGTGTGTGTGTGTGTGTGTGTGTGTGTGTGTGTGTGTGTGTGTGTGTGTGTGTGTGTGTGTCAGTATCATGTCTACCCATCAGACTGTGTACACAGGCACTAGACTTCTGATTGGCTACACAGCTACCTCCATGATGACATCATTGACGTTTCGTCTCCTCGCATTGGCTGCAGCAGCTGAGAGAGAGAGAGAGAGAGAGAGAGAGAGAGAGAGAGAGAGAGAGAGAGAGAGAGAGAGAGAGAGAGAGAGAGAGAGAGAGAGAGAGAGAGACACACACACACACACACACACAGAGAGAGAGATAGAGGGAGAGGGAGAGAGAGAATATTAGCTAATATTATATTTATCACTAATTTATTTATGAGTCAGTTTGTTCACCATCAAGTATGTTTGCACATAGGATCATTACATACACAACATTATAACAAATATACATCACACTATAGGAGCCCTATTTAGACTATCTATCACATGTCTCAGCAGGATGTAGAAAAACCTGTCCATGCATTCATGTTCAGTAGACACGGTCTGCAGAGCGGCTGGTGCTCTGCCAGGAGTAACTGATCAGATTACAACACAACAACACACCACACCACACAGTGCAGAGCCTCGGGCTCAGTTGTTGTGAAGTGCAGGAATGCAGGATCCAGGAATCACCTGCCTCCCAATGCTCCCATGCCATTGTCGGGGAGGACATTGCTTCCCATCGCCTGGGAGGCGTTTGAGGCGCTGAAGCCGTTTAGGATGATGATAATAATGATGCTAATAAGGGTAATAATAATAATAATAATAATAATAATAATAATAATAATAATAATAATAATAATAATAATAATAATAATAATAATAATATGGTTGATGCAGTCATCAACCATGACTTCTTCACTAAATAAAATAAACTTTTCACTAGAGCTTACTCAAGTGTAAATAATGCCATAATGGCAAATAAAAATGCCATTATGGTCTGGATTTATTTTTTTGTATTGCCAGGCAATACTTGCTCGAAAAGTAGTGTTGCCATGGCAATACTGTCAATAATGACTGTGGCGGCCATGCTGCTCGTCATCAAACAAACCCATTGTTTTCATTGGCTGCAGCCACACTGCAGGCATCGAGGGAACGCCTCGAAACGTGTTGACACGTATTTGAGAACACCGTTTAATGATGACTACAACCTGTTACAACAGGTTCAAGTTCAAGATGGCTTCGCTGACGGTCAGAGAGCATGTGGAACAGAGAGTGACTGAAAGGAGAGAGTAGAGCGAGCCCTGCCCTGCTCAAGGGCTCAACATTCAACCACAACAACTCTCTGAACACTGACTGTGTGACACATTCAAACACATACAGAACACATGTCACATTCACTACTAAGAGATACAGTTATTGTAGTTATATTCAAGTATTTTTTTGTTGTTAGAAATGTAAAGCTCTATTTTCAGATAGTAATCATTGCTATAGTGTTTGTTCAGTAACAGTGTTAACTAGACGCGTCGCAATTCTGGGAAACTGCATAGTGTGCTTGCGCGGACGCCGGGAGGAATACCGTCGGAGGCCGCGCGACGTGCCATTTGAATCGGGTGCCGATCGGATCCTGCCTTCGTGAATCCTGATACGTGCCGTTTTGATTTTAGGAAATAGGCCCCTCCCACTAAATAAATAGGCCCCTCCCACAAATGTAACGGGCCAATCATATTGTCACGTCACTCCTGATATCGCTTTTATTACATTTTGAGAGGATTGTTCCGCCCAAAAATCATGTTTTTGCATCAAACGGTTACGTTTTGTGCATTTGTGGCGCCCCATATGGGTCAAAGTGGAAATGCTTTTGGGAATTCGTTGAGTAAACCACACTCGACATGTGACTTAAATTTGGGATTGACCGGACGTTTCGTTCGTGATTTCTGGCATTTTTGGTAAAACAGGCCCCTCCCACTAACTTTGGAAGCCATTTACGGACGAACGGTAAAGACTATCAAAATGCCGTTTGGATATGTTTACCGCATGGGCCCAGAGATCATGTGTACCGTATCTAAAAGTGTGTTTTGCAGATTTATTTTTTAGAAAAAAATACTTGAATTTGAGTTTTTTCACTTTTCCATTCAAGTGGATGGGGAAATGTAATGCACTAATAAATCAATATCTATAAAACTATGCAACCAATCTCTTAGCAAAGTACAAGCAGTCTATTCCCGGTGAAGCCGGTCATTATGACATATGGCACGAAATTAGGAAAAATAAACTGTGGGAGAAATAGCGAATATGAAAAAAGTGTATCCAGTGGAATAATAAAGTCGTTAGAGAACAATAGTCTGGTTGCCCGTTCGGGCAACCACACTAAATAGCTCTATATTGTAATCATTGCTTTAGTGTTTGTTCAGTAACAGTGTTAAATGGCTCTATATTGTAATCATTGCTTTAGTGTTTGTTCAGTAACAGTGTTAAATAGCTCTATATTGTAATCATTGCTTTAGTGTTTGTTCAGTAACAGTGTTAAATAGCTCTATATTGTTATCATTGTTATAGTGTTTGTTCAGTAACAGTGTTAAATAGCTCTATATTGTTATCATTGTTATAGTGTTTGTTCAGTAACAGTGTTAAATAGCTCTATATTGTAATCATTGCTTTAGTGTTTGTTCAGTAACAGTGTTAAATAGCTCTATATTGTAATCATTGCTTTAGTGTTTGTTCAGTAACAGTGTTAAATAGCTCTATATTGTTATCATTGTTATAGTGTTTGTTCAGTAACAGTGTTAAATAGCTCTATATTGTTATCATTGTTATAGTGTTTGTTCAGTAACAGTGTTAAATAGCTCTATATTGTTATCATTGTTATAGTGTTTGTTCAGTAACAGTGTTAAATAGCTCTATATTGTAATCATTGCTATAGTGTTTGTTCAGTAACAGTGTTAAATAGCTCTATATTGTTATCATTGTTATAGTGTTTGTTCAGTAACAGTGTTAAATAGCTCTATATTGTTATCATTGCTATAGTGTTTGTTCAGTAACAGTGTTAAATAGCTCTATATTGTTATCATTGTTATAGTGTTTGTTCAGTAACAGTGTTAAATAGCTCTATATTGTTATCATTGTTATAGTGTTTGTTCAGTAACAGTGTTAAATAGCTCTATATTGTTATCATTGCTATAGTGTTTGTTCAGTAACAGTGTTAAATATCTCATAGTTGTCTTGATGGATGATATTGATTTTAAATGCTCAATATTCATTGCACTTAATGCTTTGAAAATGTAGGCTATATTTTGTCATAATAAAGACAAGACATTAAATCCTGAATCTGATTTGACCTATTCCATTCTGATTCAGGTACAGCAGTAGCAGCAGGCCTACAGCACTAACTTTTGGGGAGAATGTGACTCGGATATGAATGAATATGCCATTGATTTCTGTCTGGACCAGAGCTCCATTCTCAACATAAGTTAGTCTGTGTTACAATAACTAATGTGCTGTAGGCTGCACATGTAAAGAACAAAACAGACCTACAATAACAAGTATTTAACATGGCAAAAGGGATATAATTTGCACATTTTGCATGCTGTGTCTGTGTGTGCGCTATCGTGCACACACAGTGTAACCAAACAGTGGGGAGAGAGTGAAAGAAGACTCAACTATCGCCGAAAAACCGGAAGGGCTTTAGGTGTGGGCTTTAGGAGTGAAAGAAGACTCAACTATCGTCGAAAAAACGCCAAAAATTGGAAGCAGCCGCTGCTGAAGGAGTGCTCAAACGGTGAAACGCGTCGGTGAAGTGTCTATTCCCTCCCCCCACCCCCCCACCCCGCTGACAAAACGGTCCACGGGGCACCGAAACGGGTCGTATAGCACCGGGCACCACAAAGGGTTAATCCGGCCCTGTATGTGTATTGTGTATCAGTGTGATGGACACATGTTAAAGTGTTTATATAACTCACCTCTAGCTCTGGTTCTCAGTATAGAGAAGTAGAGGAAGACACATGTTAAAGTGTTTATATAACTCACCTCTAGCTCTAGCTCTGTCTCTCAGTATAGAGAAGTAGAGGAAGGTTGAAATCACATAAGGAGTGAACACCAGTAGCTTAATGATCAGTTGGTTCAGAGTGATGAGGGGGGGTTCTGCAGACTCGGGGGTTGGAGGGGGGGTATAAGATGTTGGAGGGGATGACGAAGAAGATGGACTGGGGGAGGCAGAGGATTCTGTAAACAGAACAATGGTTTTCAGTTTCCAAACACTGGTTTATCTTCTCATGGTGATAATGGTCAAATAATATCAAGACTCACTTGTCACTTCCATCCAGCTCTCTGGTGACTCTCCACGGCCAGAGATGGAACACTTGTAGAATCCTTCATCAGACTTGTTAACATGGTGGATGGTCATCTGTCCTGTAGACTCTGTTCTGAAGAGGGATCCGTTTAGATAGAAACCAGCTGGGAGGTCAGAGGATGGTTTATCAGTTGTCTGGTCTTTGGACAGGCAGCGCAGTGTGACATCACTTCCCTCTGTCACAGGAAGTACAGGACTCTCTAGGATCACATCTAGAACCAACATGTTGAGTTATGAACATCTATAGAACCAACATGTTGAGTTATGAACATCTATAGATCCAACATGTTGAGTTATGAACATCTATAGAACCAACATGTTGAGTTATGAACATCTATAGAACCAACATGTTGAGTTATGAACATCTATAGAACCAACATGTTGAGTTATGAACATCTATAGAACCAACATGTTGAGTTATGAACATCTATAGAACCAACATGTTGAGTTATGAACATCTATAGAACCAACATGTTGAGTTATGAACATCTATAGAACCAACATGTTGAGTTATGAACATCTATAGAACCAACATGTTGAGTTATGAACATCTATAGAACCAACATGTTGAGTTATGAACATTGACTCTTCCTAGGCTGGCAGAGGGAGTGTAGCGCCCAGGATTACATAGACAATTGGTACTGGGTGAAAAAAATGGGTTACAAAATTGTGTGATAAAAAAATGTAATAAAAAAAAAATAATAATAATAATACAAAAATGTTTTAAAACATTCTCATGTTATTATTAATACAAAATAATTTAAAAAATGAAATCTTGAAGGAAACGTAATTATGATGTCACTGGTAGACAGGTTTCTGAACTGTCCACAGCCCTCCTATGAGACACAGACTGAGTAGAAAAAAGTTACACAATTTTATCAGGAGCATTAGAGAGGATCTATTATATGAAAATGGGTGAAGTCGTCCTGTAAGATGAAATAAATAATAAAAATCTAACTTAAAACATTAACATTGTTTGTCGAGAGAAAAGACTTGTCAAGTTATTATACTGATAGACATACAGTAGTTACAGTGACATAATGTGACATCATACAACCTCTTCATCTGTATTAATAATGAATGTGAATGATGTCTGTCCACTACAATATAATCTGTTAATAATGACAGAATGTGATGTCTGTCTAGCCACTACAATAAGTTGATTATATGGATGTAATTATAGTGATTATACCAGAGAAGGTGATGTTGATGGACAGGCTTCGTTTTCCTGACTTGGTCTCACACCAGAACACTCCGCTGTCCCATCGATAAGGAAATGCAATGACACAGGAAGCTCCTATACAATCACAATGAGAAGAAAGAGGGGTTTCAGTTCAAAGTGTCTTTCTATCTATCTGTCCGTCCATCCATCCCTCCCTCCTTCCCTCCCTCTCTACCTTCAGTGGCTCCCCAGTCAGTGTTGCAGGCTGCATTAATCTTGCTGGTGTTTCTCTTCACAGTCCATCCCAGTGCAGACTGATCATCTTCCTCACAGCTCAGTGAGATGGACTCACGCTGGAAGTACTGACTTCTGTAAGGACTGACCCTCACTGACACTGGAGAGACAGACACATTATCTGTTACACACTGGAGGGACAGGCAGGCAGGCAGGGAGGCAGGCAGGTAGACAGATATCCAATGAGATTTGATCATGTTTTGAAGAACATATTTGTATGTATGTATATATATATATATATATATATATATATATATATATATATATATATATATACATACATACATACATACATACATACATACATACATACATACATACATACATACATACATACACACACACACACACACACACACACACACACACACACACACACACACACACACACACACACACACACACACACACACACACACACACACACACACACACACACACACACACACACACACACACACATACGAGAAACAATCATTTCAGCCACTCCTTTACATCTGTAAAACATCTCTACAATGCTAATAACTATTCAAATGGCTCTTCACTTTCTATGAATCCATAACAGTTAAATGCATTCTATTTGTTGAGGTGGATTGTGATTTAAACATCAATCCCTGATTCAATGTTTATTGTTGTGTATTAGGATCAGACAGCTTGTCTCACACTACACTACCCATAATGCAATGCACTGAAGTTGCCTCACCATCTGTTTGCGCAGGTCCACAGCGGAGGAAGAGATACACCACTAGAGAGATAGAGAGAGAGAGAGAGAGAGAGATAAAGGAACACTCCACCACTGGAAGAAGCTCATTTAAAGTTACCACTTGAAGTATGTGTGCCCAGTTATTATATATCTGATCTTATCTTTATTAGTCCAGGGTTTATTCAATTCATGTCAAATGAATCGATATGTTTAATTTCATAGTTGAGTGAATTTTAAAGAATCTTTCACTTAGTAAAGTACAGAGATCACAGTTCAATATGAAACATGCAGCACAGGTATCTGGAGCTGCATGGCTTTGAATGTGTGAATGTGTGTCATTAAAGCCTCTGTACGCTTCCTTACTTCTCAATTAGTTTCATGTTTTGGTTGTAATGTAATGTATAGCGACCCTGCTGGAATAATGACAGAGACTTGTGGGAGGGGGGGGGGGGTTTGATGGGGGGAGGAGGTGCCTAGTTCAGGTATGCAGTTTTAGGTCAGGCTGAGAAGGGGTTAACACATGATCAAAGGGGATGGGTAAAGGAGAAGCCCGGGAAGAGGAACGAGGAAGTGGCAGAGACACTATGGTGGCACAGTGTGTGGAGAGACTCAAGCTAGACAGACAGAGCAGCCTCTTTGTTGTTTTTCGGCACCCTCCCAACCCAGTTTTAGCCTGTATTGAAAGGGCAATAAAACCCGGTCCTCCGGTTAAAACGTGAATCCATGTTTCCTCCTTTTATTTAAGTTAGTGAGTTAGCTGTGAGGGACCGCAAACGCTACAGTATGTTTGGCACAACCACATTTTAGTCTGAGGTTTGGTACTATTTTAATTTATTTAGCATGAAGAATAAAGCATTCTAATGACAGCCATGCAGGCGCTCATGTCACGTACCAGTAACGATGACACTCGTATAAGGCCATTGAGAATAAAGTCTGTGTGTACGCACGCTTTGTGAATGAGGCAATCGCTGCTACAGCTGAAGTTAAAAAATATGATCTGTCCTTCTATACTGTCTGTCTACTAACTTTATTAACCCTCAATTATGTCAAGCTTTAAAACCATAGTCTGTCTTTCTTTACTGTATATTCTACTAACTTTATTTTATTTATAATATTACATCAGAAGCATTCATTTGAAATGCATCCATTTTCATCCTGAGCTTCCATTTTGCTCAGATACAAACTCTAAACTGTCCCTCTAGCACTTTAATAACCTTATTTAGTAACACAATAGGGTCCTGTCTCATTAAACATGTTGTTAATTAAAACATTAGTGCAGATGATGCATATAAGACATAAATAAAGTACTCACATGATAACATGTAGGATGATGTAAATGCCATCTTGACAAACGGACAGAAGTGAAAGTGACTGAGAGCACAGAGATGTGGTTTGACATTTAGACCCTCTGATGCTGGATGGTTGAGGGTCTATTTCCTTCTTGGTAAAACACACGCACGTGCGCACACACACACACACACACACACACACACACACACACACACACACACACACACACACACACACACACACACACACACACACACACACACACACACACACACACATTCACAGCGTAAAAGGCACAACAATACAGTTAAAATGCACACAAAACATTTTTCTTTACTCTAAAAAGATAATAAGCAATATAGTTGCAATAACAAACCTACACCCGTGACCTAACCACCTGTACAGTAGGACTATCACTATGGCCTACCCGGACTAACTGGCAAGACTAGGAACTAACTGTACTGTGTTTCAGCCCAAGGACCCCTTAGCTGAGAGAGAGATGAAGCAGGGACCCCTTAGCTGGGAGAGAGACGCTGAGAGAGAGATGAAGCAGGGACCCCTTAGCTGAGAGAAAGATGAAGCAGGGACCCCTTTACTGAGAGAGAGATGAAGCAGGGACCCTTAACTGAGAGAGAGAGATGAAGCAGGGACCCCTTAGCTGAGAGAGATATGAAGCAGGGACCCCTTAACAGAGAGAGAGATGAAGCAGGGACCCCTTAGCAGAGAGACAGATGAAGCAGGGACCCCTTAGCAGAGAGAGAGATGAAGCAGGGACCCCTTAGCAGAGAGAGATGAAGCAGGGACCCCTTAGCAGAGAGAGAGATGAAGCAGGGACCCCTTAGCAGAGAAAGAGATGAAGCAGGGACCCCTTAGCAGAGAGAGAGATGAAGCAGGGACCCCTTAGCAGAGAGAGATGAAGCAGGGACCCCTTAGCAGAGAGAGAGATGAAGCAAGGACCCCTTAGCAGAGAGAGAGATGAAGCAGGGACCCCTTATCAGAGAGAGATGAAGCAGGGACCCCTTAGCAGAGAGAGAGATGAAGCAGGGACCCCTTAGCAGAGAGAGAGATGAAGCAGGGACCCCTTAGCAGAGAGAGAGATGAAGCAGGGACCCCTTAGCAGAGAGAGATGAAGCAGGGACCCCTTAGCAGAGAGAGAGATGAAGCAGGGACCCCTTAGCTGAGAGAGAGATGAAGCAGGGACCCCTTAGCAGAGAGACAGATGAAGCAGGGACCCCTTAGCAGAGAGAGAGATGAAGCAGGGACCCCTTAGCTGAGAGAGAGATGTGATGCAGGTACCCTGCTGGGGGGTCTCAACCCACAGGTTGAGAACCACTGATCTAGAATAGGCTACAATAGAACATGGAACAGTGACCTCTACTGGCCACAGTATAATAGGTCATCACCTTGATATAAACGGTGAAACCCTTATTTGTATGAAACCGAAAGTATGAAAGTAAAGAATCCATTTTGTTTTCAGGCTTTTTAACTTGACTGTAAAAGTTGGGATGATGGCGGATCACTGGGTCTCTGTGTCTCTGTTCTCCTCAGTCTGTGTTTGTGCTTTAAACTCAACCATGTGTGTTTATTTCTACATGTTCCTGATGATGATGATGATGTGGAGCAGCTGTTACACTGTGACAGGTAACTTTAAAACTAAAACTTATACATTTTATAACTTATTATTAAAGTTGTTTACAGTGGAGTTACGGACACAGGGAAGAGAGTGGCTGGAAAAAAGAAAAAAAATGTTTTTGCTTCGTTCTCATTTTTATAAATGTCTTTTTCATTGTGTTAAGTTTAATGTGAAACGCTTTCCTCTGCCTGCTGACAGATTACAGACCCTGTGTCAGTCATAACATGAAACATGTCAGTGGTTCTCAAAGTGTGGTCCGGGGACCCGTAGCCCTGGTTCAGAGCGTTATAGTGACTTCTCTCTAACACTCTGCCACGCTGGCAGACTCATAGACCTAACTCCAACATTTGTAAAAAATAAACACAACTACTTCGCTATTCTTCAAAACAAAGGCTGTTTTGTGTTGTTGAAAGTGTATTCTCCAGGGTGGGAAGCCTCTAAGCACCACCTTCTCTGTTTAATACACTTTTTGGGCAGAATATAAAATATGTCCACCAGATAGAAATTATTGTATTTACTCTACTGCGCCCCCTACAGATCTGGTCAATATAAATTACCATTGACCAAATATGTAGGGGGCGCAGTGGAGCACATAAACAATTTCCATCTGGCGGACATGTTTTATTTTCTGATCTACAAGCTCACCACACGTTGCAATGTGACACGTTGTTAGCTTGTAGATCTGCTATTTTTAAATAGCTGAAGTTAAAGGGATACTTCACTTTCACATAAAATAAACATTTAAAAAATATATAAAAAATAAATGAAAAAAGTAATGGAAAAATCACGGCCCCCTCACGCATTAGAGTGTCCTACTAATGTGTGAGGGGGCCTTTATTTTGCCATAACTTCTTTCATTTTAAAAAAAATATTTATTTGTTATGTTTATTTTATGTGAAAGTGAAGTATCCCTTTAAGTCTGATAATGATGTACCGTGCATGTTCACAATCATGTAGGCTATACATTATTATTATTATTATTATTATTATTATTATTATTATTATTATTATTATTATTATTATTATTATTATGTACAGTGCATGTTCACATCATGTATTCAAACATTATATATTTTTTAAACATTTTGGACAAAATAGCCAATTTTATTTTTTAGAGTGGTGTCCTTTTTTTTAAAGTGCTGCTGGTAATAGTGTAGCTGTACAGACTGTGTGCGTGTGCGTGTCGTGTGAGTGTGTGTTGTCGAGGAGGCTAGGTATTTGTGTGTGTGGATCTGACCCACATCCTGTTCCCACATGATGAAGATGAGCAGGCCCGAGGTCTGTAAGACATGATTGCATCAGAACGGCCTACAAATAACAATCAATTATCAATGACTTCTTGTGTTTCTGACAACGTACTGTATGTTATGACCCGTTGCTATGGTGGTTTAGCTGCAATGGGGGACTTTTGGGGAAGCAAGGTCATATTCTATTGGGCTCTCTCCTTTTAGTTCCTCTTGGTGACCAAACTGAGCATTTTTCGGGCTATTAGACGTCTACAATACGTCTAACGTCTAGGCTCTAAAACCGGGTTATAATTGATCTATGGCTCCCTGGGTGCAGTGAAGTTACAGGGAGCGATATTGAATTTAGCTGTATTTGGCTAGAATCTAGTTAAATAAACAGAATTGATCTAGAGATCTGCAATTTTTTGATAAATGTTTGATACATCTAGAAAATAAATGGGAAAATTATGGAATAATTTTGAGAAGTTTATCAATACAAATCTTCTGTTATGGGGGTCCCTGGCACAAGATATTTTCAGATGGAGGTCCGCTTTCAAACTAATAACACATTTGCTGTTGGTGTTCATTGTGTGTATGTGCATGTACATTGTGTTGAGATGCAGGTGAATGTAAGTTTTGTCTTTGTTAATGTTGTTGGTTTTGACCTGTTAATATAGAGGTCAGTGCTGAATAGGGTTTAAGATTTTCCGGGAATTGGCTCATTTTAAATCCCGGGAATTTTCTGACTTTTCCCGGGAATTCCTAGGGTAAAAAAAAGAAGTGCCCACTAAAATGCATTTATATGTAGATACTTAAATAGCCAATTTTACATCGAGGTGCCCAGATGTCCATATTGTGCCCACCTATCCTGTATTCCTAGTAAGGCCTAACAAAATAAAACTTTGGTTTCCGGTTGGCTGTCATTTTAGGGCTGAGTAGGTAGGGAATTTATTTTATTTTATTTTTATTTTTATTTTTTTGTGGGAATGATGGGTAGCAAGGAATTTTATTTTATTTCCTCATGGGAAGGATGGGTAGGTAGTTTTTTTTTTTTTTTTTTTTTTTTTCCTATGGCAATGATCGATATTAATGCTTATTTTTTAATATATTCTATGTTTTCCTGAGTTACCAATTTCTAAATCATTAAATGGTTCATGTACACTGCACTTACAAAATAGTGTCTGAAAACAACAAACAATAAACAATTGAAAACTTTGAATAGAATGTCCACACACTGGTTGAATACTTTTGAGTTTTAATTCAACTCTAAGTAAAGTACCAAAGTAAAGTGCTGTATCACTCACATACCAAAAATATTAATACAAAACAAACATCTTCAAGTAATAAAGTGTTTTGAAGCAGATATTTTAGCTACTGGCTATCCCTGGATCAAACTGGCTAAATGTACCATAGGGCATTTGTGAGAACCTTAAAAATAAATAAATCAGGTATTCAATATTGACTTAAAACAATATCCTGTTTATCTGTTGACTGAGCATTTATGAATAGTCCATGCAAAGTTCACAGACCTTTTTAAATGACAAACATTTCAAATTAAACTTTTTTCCCCCTTTCCAATGTTCAACAATGCAATATTTGAGAGAATGTAGCTATTAAAATATATGACACTGTTCCCCAGACAACTGAATTGTAAAACACAAAGACTACAGACCAATTTTGTTTTGTCTGTCTCAATGGTGGCCAATTTAGACCTACAGTATTCCACAGCAGCCATCTTGATGTGTCAATGGGTAACATGGGTGTATTTTAAGTAAGTAATTTTAAGTCCCCATTCAAATGGGTGGGCTTATATTGACTCTTAATTACACCTGACTGTGTAAATACCCATTGATGACTGACAGGTCAAAGTTGTTTATTTTACTTTTTTGAATTGTTCAAAACCTTGAAAAGCACTATGAATTTGATGTATTATGAAATAGGTAAATAGGTCTTTATTGGCCACCATTGATACATGCATGTGTAAACAAAAGTGCTGTGGTGGAAAAAGTACTCAAATGTTTTACTTAAGTGAAAGTATGAATACTGCAATGTAGAAGTACTCTGTTACAAGTAAAAGTCCGCAATTCAAAATGTACTTGAGTAAAAGTACAAAAGTATTGGTATCAAAATGTACTTAAAGTACCAAAACTAAAGTACTAAAATGTAAAAAAATAATAAATAGCAGATCTACAAGCTCACAACGCGTCGCCATGCGACGCGTTGTGAGCTTGTAGATCGGCTATTTTCAAATAGCCTATGTATAAAATAGGGCTAAAGTGGTTAATGTATGTTTTATAATATCAAAATGTATATCTGAAAAGTAACTAGTAACTAAGGTTTTCAAATAATTGTAGTGTAGTAAAAGTACAATATTTGCCTCTGAGATACTGAAGTAAAGTACAAATACCTAATAAGTACAGTACTTGAGTAAATGTACTTAGTTACTTAAAGTGGTCTGTAGCCTTTGTGTCATGGCCCCATTCTATTTAGTGGACTATAGAGCACTTGCAAATGTAGTCCTAGACGATTTTAATAGGGGTTTCAAATTGTCTGATTTCATATGTTTCTATGCAGTAGAATAGTTACTTTCCACCACTGCCTATTTGTCGAGACTATACTAGAAGGCTTTGTCTAAACGGGGAATATTATTTACCCCATGCGCAGAGTGCTGGTGATGTTAGTGACACAAAAAAACATAGGTAACGTTTGCTAGCTTTCTCACACTACACAGTAACGTCAGCTGAACTATGGGATCCGCAGGTCGTCGTCTCTGGGACCGAGAAGCCGACTTGTCTCTCTCGTAGTAAGTTTAGTACGTCGTTAAACTCCTCCTTTTTGTTCTGAGCTTGTTTGGCGGTGGGCAAGTGCACGTTATGTTGGGCTGCAAACAATCGGTCAAATGCTGACTGAGGGGCAGATGCATGAGCATCTCAGGGCTAAATATTTAAAGTCGAACATGGCCAAAACAGACCCAGCCTGAGAGGCTAGAGGCTCGGTGGGCGTAGAGAGTATGTCGACTGAGATGTGGGTCCATGTATCCGCTCGGTCGTGTCTCCCTGCTGCAGATGAAAACTGACATCGGCACTGTTTCACCTCCTTAATTATGTCTGCAAACGTTTTAGTAGTCAAGCGAATTATTTTAGGAGGTGGTTTGCACGGGCAGACGACAGACACTGTACACAGGTCCATGGCTGGAGGAGGACATGCATGTGCTGCTGTTGTTGTTGTGCGCCCGGCTGCGCCGCCGTCTCCTCGCGATGACGCAATGACGCATGAATAGTAAAACAAAACATTTGCGCACATGATATTTTAGACGAAAGAAAACTTTAAAACTTCGCGAATGTGGTCGCACCAAATATATTTTTTGTAAGACGTTTTTGATCGACTCGGTCGGATTTTGACTACATTTTATTTAATTTATTTTCACTCCAAATGCCAATAAAATCATCTGGGTCGCGCGTATTTAATAGGGTCGGTCGCCAACCGGAAACCAACATATTATTTTGTTAGGCCTAAGCATTGACACCTATCTATGTTCGGATGTTTCAAAATCAAAGCCCTCCGAATAGGCTGACAGGAATCACACGTCTTTGTCACAACTCGTGTTTTGTCTTTTGTAGTTTTATTTTTTAACATAAATGACCACATGACCTACACAGGTCATAAACCTGGAAATACAGGAAAATAAACAGCATTACCATATACCCATAGCATATATGATTCACAAATAAGCAGCATGTAGTGGAACACAGTATGTAGTAGGCTCAACACAGTAGGACCGAAATTAGCATAAATGACTACATTACCCATGATGCATTCTGAACCATGAGCCAACGCGTCCCCAGCTACCATTAAGTTACAGTGTCCAAGTTACAATACACAATATACACCAACACAACACTCTTCAATGTACTAATTGGGTAGCATTGTTAACATTTACCACAGTATGGTTCATAAAGTTTGTTGATAAGACGTTTACACTGTTGGTTCAGTCACGACAACAACGTTAGCATTAGCCGCATGCTAACGTTTACTCGTCCGTTAGCTTAGCTACACGCTAACGGCTCATATTAAGTTGGTTTGGCTAATAATCATTAATCCCAACTAACGCCAACACAGTAATGGATGTAAACATTCACTTACATGCTTTAGACATTATTATCAGGTTGCATTATGAACCACTAGCAACAGAATACAAGTAGCAGGCCACGCTAGCAGCTAATACTGTCAACAACATACCAACTGGCTGTGTGATCATGTCGCAGGTAGATTATGAATGAACGTCTCCACCATGTAAAGACAACTAGTAGCATCTGCGCATGCGCACAAGTATACCAGTCTCACTTAGCCATAGCATTACTGTTACAATTATTTTAAAAACATAGAATGAATGTATGTACATATCAATGAAATGTAAACATATGAAATATATATAATGTAAATATATGAAATGTATTTTTACAAGTCACATTTTTAGACCCATTAATACTTTTACAATACTTTCACCAATACTTTTAACTTAGTGACCTAAAAGTCTTGACACCTCCCACTTAACCGACTGATCATTATCCAAGGAGGTTACAAATTAACACAACTGTCAGTCAGTGAGCATTTCAAACTTAAAGTCCAACCTTTGTAGGCATTTACAAAATTAAAGTGCTTTTCACGAAAGTGTCTTTTACAGTTTTAAAGCGGAACATCATGCGTGCAAAACTATCTCAGGAGGTAGGCCCCACAACCAGTCCTCCTACTGAGTGTAGGTGTGCCCTTGAACCACTCAGTTGCCTCCCAGGGTTACCCGCTAACTAAACAAAGTTCACAGAGTCACAGAGTCTTTTGGGTACCCATGGTGAGGACTTTTCTCACCTCGTGTTGATCTTCAACTGGAATCAGAACGACCAGCCGCCGCACATCTCTGCGAAGGACGATGGTCGTGGGCAGGGTAGAGTCCTTCCCCCGGGCTCTGGATACAAGAGGAGCAGGAAGGCCGATGCAGGTTGTGACGTCCGCGTCGCGGACCACTCCCTTCTCGTCTGGATACGTGATGACGATTCGGCCGAGCCGGAACTGTCCTCTCAGGGCTTTCTGGTCTGCGATCCAGACCACGTCTCCAACCTTGACACTCTGCCCCCTTAAAGCAGTGAATCGGGAGTAGGCCTGAAGAAAGCTCTCGGAAGACTGGTCGTTGACGAGGTCAGCGTGGACGGCCCTGGAAGCCATGCAGCAATACACAACTCCCCAGACCTTTTTCTTGGTTCTTTTCTTCACGGCGTCCCTCACCTCGAAGGGGCCGAAAAGGTCCAGTGTTGTATATTCAAATGGGTTTGCTCTGTTGGTACGTTCCAGAGGTAGGTTGCTCATCACTTGCCGGCATAGTCTGGCTCTTTGCTTCTTGCAAGAGATGCACTCATTGACCACCTTCTTGACAGTCCTCCGACCTTGTACCACCCAGGCCTTTCTTCTTGTGCAGCAGTGTGGACGCAACGCCTTCATGATTGGTATTTTGCATTCAGCCAGGAGTCCGCAGCTCGTCGAACCCAGGCGACAGTTCCACTTAGTTTTGACAAGCTACTGAACCGTTCGGGCTCGACAAGGCTCACGAGAGCCACGCCCCAGAGTCTCCTCTTCGGCCTTTCTGCTGTTGGACCTTGGTCTTTCGGCGGTGGCTGCAGTGTAGATTCTCTCAAGTCTGCACCGACGTCCGTGTTGCTGGGGCCTGAGAGCTTTTGTGACTGAGCCCTGGTGACCACAGCAGAGAATGACTTTCTCTGCAGCCTTTTGACGTCATCAGCGACGGTAGTCACAATTTCGCTGGCCATCTTCACAGGCCACTCAGCTTCAGGCCATCTCAGGAACTCTGGGCCTCGTTGCCACTCTGACTCATCATCGAGCTCTTCGGGAGTTGCTCCCCTTGTGAGGATGTCTGATATGTTGAGGTAGCCGTCAACCCACCTCCAGTCTTCCACTGGTCCAGCCATTTGTATCTCTCCGATGCGGTTGGCAAAGAAGGTTTGGTAGCCATAACTATCCTTCTGAATCGCTCCTAGAATTGTTTGGCTATCCACGAAGTGGACCCAGTGTGCGACTTCGATGCGGCAGTGCTTCTCAAAGTACTTCTTCAGACGGATTGCGAAGACAGCACCGCATAACTCTGCCTTAATCACGTCCCCTTTCTGGTCGAGAGGAGTAAGTTTGGCTTTTGACTCAACCAACCTTACGACGACCCCGTCTTGCGTCTCCCAACGGAGGTAGAGCACGGCGCCGTAGGAAGCCTCACTCCCATCTGAGAACGTTACTCCAACTGGGCGGCCGATGGCTCCTGGAGGTGTAAGGCTTCTCTCGAACCTGATCTGGCCGAGTCTCACATACTCCTCAAAGAGTCATATGGACGCCTCCCGGAGTTTTGGCGAGAGTGGGTCATCCCAAGTGTCTTTAGTTGGATTTCCTAGACCCGCTTCTTGGTACGACTCCCTCACAAGCATTACCCCTTTCTGCTTTACGGGCGTGGCAAGCCCAATGGGGTCGTAGAACCCGGCGACCTGGCTTAGCAGTATGCGACGGGTCAAGGGGTTTGGAGTGTTACTTCTGACTTCCTCTTCGCGAAGATCAAGTCCCGTCCTCATCTTGCCTCGCTTCTTCGAGAAATTGATGGACGTCATCACGCGAAGTTTGTCAGTCTCTGGTTCGTAGCCGACTCCCAGTGCTTTGTTTTCTTCGTCCAGCATCTGGTTGGGTAACACCAGAGTCTTGGGCGCAGAAACGGTTGTTGTACTGTTACTGGAGTCAGCCACAGTCCCAGACCTCCCACTTTGGCCTGTCAAGACCCACGGTTTAAGGGAGAAGCCTCCAGCCTTCAGGATCTTTTCGACTCCTTTGGTGATCTTCTCCAGTGTCTTGAGGTCGTCGTGAGATGTCAAGATATCATCTATGTAGCTGTCCTCTACTAGAACCCGGCGCTCTTCCACCATGGATGCAAACTGGGGCAGATTTGCCGTTTCTCTCATGGCAACCTGGGCGATACAACCTGCAGGTTTATCTCCGATGTTGACCATGACGACGACGAAGACTTCGATTTCATTCTCTGGGTTGTCTCTCCAGAGGAATCGATGGAGTTGTACTTCTTCGTCCTTTAGCCACACAGAGTTGTACATCTTCTTAACGTCGCCTAGGGCGGCGTACAATCCAGTCCTGAATCTCAGAAGGACTCCTCTGATCAGATTGAGGACGTCTGGACCCTTGTGCAGGAGATCATTCAAACTCACCCCTAGGAACTCTTGGCTACTGTTCCAAACGATTCTCACAGGGGTAGAGGATGAGTGAGGGTTTGGCACGACGAGATGACTTATGTACCACTTCGGTCCCTTCCAGCTGTCGAGTTCCTCTTTAGTGAGTTTAGCGTCAGCTCCCCTTGAGACCATATCGTGGATTTGCTCTCTGTACGCAGCCTTCCACACCGGCTCCCTCTGGAGGCGTTTCTCAGTGTTCCGGAAGAGCGCTTCCACTGCACGTCGGTTGTCTGGCAGCGTCGCGGGGTCTCCCCTCCATGGATAAGCTGCGTCCCAGTGAGGGGATTCGCTGTGTTTGTCAGCTAGCACGTAGGTGAGGCATTCTTTAATCTTTTCAAGATCTCTTTCCTCTCCTAAGGTCATCTCTTTGCCTCCAGTCGGACATCTACCGCACTTGCAGCCTCCACATTGAGGATCACAAGCCGCGCCGACGCTGTCCCACTTGAACCATTTGATGACTTCTTTGTTGGTAGCCGCAGTACTCCGAAGAATTGGTTCTCCGTCTTCCTCCTGGGCTTCGCTAGGTCTAGCCGGACCCACGAGGATCTCTCTGTACGCCTTTGAAGCTGTTCTCATTGACCGTGCGAAGTGAGTGTCAGACCTATGCACTGCCAGGTCCACTACCTCAAAGAGGTCAGGATGAGTTCCACCGACTGTCTTCCCCAGGGGTCCATCCCAGAGGACGAGGTCTCCCTCCACTTTAGTTGGCTGTGGGACCAGGCGACCTTCCCTGTGACTGATCAGCAGGTCGATCTTCTCGGGGCAGACTAAGTCCTTAGCTGCGACGTCTGGGAAGAACTTTTGCAGTTGCTGCGGCGTGACTGCCTGGTTCACCTTAGCGATGCTTTACCGGAAAACATGGGCAGGCGTGCTCGTTCTAGAGTAATTTGGGGCTTGAAGTTGTAAGCACCGGGGTACGTGCCGGAACCACTTTGCAGTGTGCTGTGGGTGCCGTGTGGTGTGCTCGCGGCATTCTGATGTGCGCCAAAGCTGCGATTGGGGGCCACGCTGGGCATGCTAGGCTGGACTCCACCTACAGGGGTTTGAGTGACTTGGGGGAAGAACGGGTCAGGGTGAACGGCAGGCATTGCTGCTAGCCCACTGGTTAGCTCTTTGTTTTGGTTTTCCTCTACCTTAACATCTGGCTTCACCTGTTCTCGCAGCTCCTCTTCGTCGTCGGACTGGTGCCAGCCTCGCCACGCCCATTTATCCCACAGTGTCTCATGTCGCTTCCTCAGCTTCCTAGTTGACTCCGTTACTTTGGGCCTAGGGATCACGTCTATCCACTCATTCACTGCTTTGTTGAGCTCGCCGACGTCTCGTTCCAGGTTTCTATTCACCAGTTCGCGTTCCCTCTTAGTCAACTGCTGATGGTCTGTTGCATCAGCCTTGTCCAATGCTGACTCAGCCTCTATGGCGAGGGTGTTAATTGCCTCTTCAGCGAACCTGGCCCAGAAGTTCTTTAGGACGATGTGTTCGGTTTCATCAAACTTACGGTCGCACTCCGACGTTTTCTCGTCTACTTGCTCCGCCTTCTTTGTGGCCTCTTCATCATCCACTTCTCGTAGGGCCATGCCATATTCAAACCCAGCATCTCTGACTCTAGTATGCTCCATTTTGAGGTTCCTCCACTCACCTCTCAGGTCGCTTTCTCCCAGCGCGTTAGCCCTGGAGATGAGATGGTTGGCTCTTTTGGTGAAAGCGGTCTGGGCTGCCGAACGCCTCTGCTTTAGCTTCTCCAGCTCCTCCTCTGTTGTTGTCATCTTGCTCTTTTGTTGCGTTGACCGAAAATATATAATTTTTAATGCCAACTGGGCTCAATAGTCCTGTTGTCAGACTCTGTCTCATTTTCTT
The DNA here is from genome assembly GCF_963280865.1 of Gymnoscopelus braueri. Classification (NCBI taxonomy): domain Eukaryota; kingdom Metazoa; phylum Chordata; class Actinopteri; order Myctophiformes; family Myctophidae; genus Gymnoscopelus; species Gymnoscopelus braueri. Next base: position 4,558,479 of record NC_137618.1, on the reverse strand, counting down.
GGCTATAATTATTTTTATCTCCGGCTAGCAGCAGTATTGATGGGCTGTTAGCTCAGTCAGATGGGTTAGAACAGTCTCTGTAATTTATTTATATTGTCATTGTCCTTTCTTCAAGGTCATCCGGCGTCCTCTTCTTCAGAAAGCCGGGCCTTGGTTTATGACTGTTCGGATGTTTCAAAATCAAAGCCCTCCGAATAGGCTGACAGGAATCACACGTCTTTGTCACAACTCGTGTTTTGTCTTTTGTAGTTTTATTTTTAACATAAATGACCACATGACCTACACAGGTCATAAACCTGGAAATACAGGAAAATAAACAGCATTACCATATACCCATAGCATATATGATTCACAAATAAGCAGCATGTAGTGGAACACAGTATGTAGTAGGCTCAACACAGTAGGACCGAAATTAGCATAAATGACTACATTACCCATGATGCATTCTGAACCATGAGCCAACGCGTCCCCAGCTACCATTAAGTTACAGTATCCAAGTTACAATACACAAAATACACCAACACAACACTCTTCAATGTACTAATTGGGTAGCATTGTTAACATTTACCACAGTTCAGTCAGACAACTCTTGGATTGGATTAGAATATATATTTATTGAGCAAGATATAGAAAGCATAAGGAAGCATAGTTTGGCGTCAGGCCTCTGAATCCATTCACTCCCTGTAAGAATAACATTTTAATAAATGTTACATGCCAAATAGCATTTACAGGGAATGAATAAAGACCCCCATGGGGATCTAGAAACAGAGCCTACAGGTGGATGCCGGGGAGGCGGGTGGGATGACTTTCATGGGCAGCAGCAGGTAAGCAGCGAGCAGCAGTAGCAGATCTCAGCAATAGCAGCAGCAGCAGCAGCAGCAGTAACGACACACGTCGGCTCAGCAAGACAGTGTGTCAGCAGCATACGTAGGCAAGCAAGGGCAGCAGATCCGGCAGGATCTCGGCAGCAGAGCAGCAGCAGCGTCGCACGTCAGAGCAGCAGAAGAGCGCAACCAGACTGAACAGGTAGGCAGAGCATTACTTATAACCCACCGACCAGGAGAAGAGTGCATGTGACTTAGTCACCTGATCGGTTAGCCCAATCCCTTGAGTTGCCTGGCCTGAACTAGCTCCGTAAACTGCGCCTCATTTCAGTCAGACAACTCTTGGATTGGATTAGAATATATATTTATTGAGCAAGCTTGAGCAAGATATAGAAAGCATAAGGAAGCATAGTTTGGCGTCAGGCCTCTGAATCCATTCACTCCCTGTAAGAATAACATTTTAATAAATGTTACATGCCAAATAGCATTTACAGGGAATGAATAAAGACCCCCAAAACAGCAAGAACCCCCAAAACCGCTTGGGAACACAGAGCCTGACGCCGGACCAACCATCTGTGAGAATGGTGGAGCTCCATGAACTTTGTGTTCAGCTAAGCATGATGAAATGTCCGAGTTCCTCAGCATTTGATTGTTAAGCTAAACAAATGCAAGCATGCATCCATGTGTTCAACAAGCCTGATGAATCCAGGTACCTGTTGATTCCTGAAACCAGGAGTCCTAGACGGTATCCTAACACTACGGTGTCCACTGCTGTGCCGCACCACGAGTAGGATTCGAAAAGGACATTCTATATTTTTTCTTTTTCAAAGAAATTGCTATATATATATATATATATATATATATATATATATATATATATATATATATACATATAAATGAGGTCATCCTATGATGAATGATAACTATTGTTTATCATCCATAATAAATAAAGTGTACTGACTATGTGTGTAAAGACGTGCTATCTTTACTTAAAATCTGAATCAGTACCCAACGATTCCTGGAGCAGCATTTACTAATAGACTGCGCTTGATATGATTAGCCTGACTGCATAGCCATAGAAAAACCCAAAATTTTTTAACGCTGCCATAGAAAACCCAAATCTTTTTTAACGCTGCCATAGAAACCCAACATTTTTTAACGCTGCCATAGAAAACCCAACATTTTTTAACGCTGCCATAGAAAACCCAAATCTTTTTTAACGCTGCCATAGAAACCCAACATTTTTTAACGCTGCCATAGAAACCCAACATTTTTTAACGCTGCCATAGAAACCCAACATTTTTTAACGCTGCCATAGAAACCCAACATTTTTTAATGCTGCCATAGAAAGCCCAACATTTTTTAGTGCTACCAAGGAAAGCCCAATTTTTTTTAGCGCTATAGAATAAACCAATTTTTTTTAGCACCATGACATCACCACTAAACTAAATCCCCAGCAATCCACCCGAGTTGTAATTAAAGCGTCAATAATGCTCAAGCAGTATTTATTGAATTAGCGATAGAACAGCGAGAGCACTCATACTCATGAGCTTTTTTCCTGCAGAATGTCATCCTTATTAACCAATATCTACGTAAGCTCCTGAGGACCATCGCCCCATAGATTTAGAGAAGCAGAAGACAAGTAGCGCTGCAGGTGTAGCTACACCAATACGGAGGATGGAGAAAGCCCGCAGCTTGAGCAGATCTCTCGCAGCTTTGCAGTGAACCAGTTCAAGTTTAGGCCTACAGATGGAGAGACAAACACAATGTTATTGCAATTCTGGATTAGCCCGGCCATCCTATGACCAATTTAACCCATTTTGGGTTCATGTTGCCATTTACCGTATAGCAACATGCATTTTATATATATATATTTTTTTTAATAACTATTTGAAGTTTCCAGAACTTAGTCAGGATTTAGAAGGCGATTTTTTAAATCGGCCTTGGTCTAAATGGGTTAAGCGCGTGTGGCAGCATGTTAGCAATTAGCATCATAGCAGTTGATGCAGAAGAATATGGTATACAAGCTTAAATTATAGCTTGCAGAGCTTGACGCAGATTATTAGACATGTGAATAATATTAACTAACGCCGATATCCCTCTCCATCCATAGCCTAATAGATTTAGCACGAAATGCCATCTGTTGCAAGTCTGAATCGGCCCAACAGAGCCAGACGCCAGAGGGTTGGCAGAATTGATTTAGCAGAGTTTAGCAGCGAGGCTAGGCAGCTCAGTAGATGATGCAGCATAGGTGCCGAGAAGACATTGAGAAGCCCACATCTCAAGCAGCTCTCTCACGCTGCCTTGAGAGCCTTGTGCTGGCCCGCACAGTAGATGCTGCAGCATAGTGCTGAGAACACTGAGAAGCCCACATCTCGAGCAGCTCTCTCACGCTGCCTTGAGAGCTCACAGAGCCGCCAAGAGCGTAGGTAGTTCAACCTGGAATCTAGAACCAGAAGCAGAATTATTCTTGCAATTACCATGGTAAGCCACCCTGGACGAGATGACGCCGTTATAGACCGCTGGGACAGGAATTTACTTCCTGAAGCCACTCACACATCCACAGTGAAAAGTGCGTGCTTCACTGTGGATGTGTGGGGACGCATGCTGCACGCCAATGCGCGAGTGTGGCCTCAAATCCTGACACAGTCAGTTGCACACCGCAAGCTGCTGGTTGCGCTGCAACACTCGTCACCAGTGATGAACACACCGTGATGTGGTGCCAAATATGCCGTGAGCATCCCAATCTGGCGGATAAAGCAGCGCCTTTTATGCGGGGACAAAGACTTCCAGTCACCCAGCTTTTGATAAGCATGAGAAAAGCAAAGAGCCCATCAACATAGTGTAACTATTGATAACAGGAGCAGCCAGGATCGGAGTCCCTCTTTATCCGTCCTGCGAGATATTTCTCGGATTGGTGCGCACCAGCCAACATTGACAAATGACTGATATCTTGACTCTACTAAAGCCCCACCATCTATCCTGTTGCAATAACTTTACTTCTGTAAGCTTGTTGCTCATAACATGACAACATCACTTGGCAACCAACTTTTCTATATACTGACCATATACCTTCCACATGGAAGCAAGCATGCCATGATAGCTTGTGCTACCACAATCCAGAGCTATCCCCATAAGCAAGCCATGCTGAGTTAGCTTGTGCTACAATCAATTTGATAGCTTTACGCATGGGAAGTAAAACATGCTGTGTTTAGCTTGTGCTACCGACCATCCAAGCTTCCACATAAGAAGCAAAACAACTGAATTAGCTTGTGCTACGAACAATCCGAGCTCCCACGTGGGAAGCAAAACATGCTGTGCTAGCCTATGCTACAAACAATCCAGAGCTATCCACATAAGAAGCAACACATGCTGTGATAGCTTGTGCTAAACAATTCGCCTCCACATAGGCAAAACATGCTGTGCTAGCCTGTGCTACAACAATCTAATCTTCCACATAGAAGAAAACATGCTGAGCTAGCCTGTGCTACAAACAATCTAAATCTTCTACAAAGAAGCAAACGTACTGTGTTAGCCTGTGCTACAACGTCTCTACCATCTCTTATCCAAGTGTATGCAGCAAAATGAGAATCCCTTAGCTCATCCTGATCCTTAACAAGTGTAATTTAGCAATACAAGAGCATAGCAACAGTAGAATGCAACCAATAACGTCTAATCTGCACTGCAAGTTCATTTGATTATTTCATCGTAATATGAAACGGCCTACTTTACCTCCACCACATATTAGAGCAATTGAACTGCTACATGATTTGACACTGACACTGTCACTGTTGAAGACACGAGGCCTGCAAACCTGACTTCCCCAGTATCCAAGGTGAACAGCACTCATCCCCATCGCATTAGGCATCCCATCACCATGCATTAAGCCGGACATGGAAAAAGAAGCACAAAGCAGAATATCAATAAATGCTGATAAATGACTTTGCGTGAAATCTAGTACAATTTAGTACAGCAACTTCAGCACTAACATGAACATTGAGATGATGGCAGCAATTTAGTGCTGCAACTTTTAGCATCAACATGAACAGTGAGTTTTCCTACTCTGCAATTGATGCCAGACATAGCTACACGAGAGATAACTAATTTCAATGAATTCTAGCAGCATTAACATTTAAACTGCAGTGCAACTACTTCTTGAATACTACTCACAAGTTAGCTTCCCCTCTCTCCTTCGCATGGGTAGGGAAGTGTTCGGTCATCAACTATAAGCCTCAAACAACATCCGGTGGACGAGCTCTTCAGAATAAGAGTACCGTCTAAAGCCACTGAACTATCCATGAATACAATACTATAAATTAAGCAAGATGCAGCCAACTGAGCATATCCGTGTTTTAACCAGTAGCCTACATAAAGATATTAATCTGAACATTAGAGCCAGAACAAGCAAAGCGACTCACAAAGTGACGCCATGCCCTCTCTCTCTATCTACCATGGCAGTAGCACTTACCAGCCATATCAGCGCGCATCCGTTCCTCTGTGAACGATAGATCGGTGATGTCATCTTTTGAGAGAGAAGCAAGCAACTAGGTCTAGAAACCCAATCTTGAGATAAAGTGAACTACTTTGAACAAATACACGCTAAACTGGGGACCATAACAGAACCCCAAGCCCATCGTTGCTTACGATAAGGAAACATAGAAACTTAAGCAACACTGTTGGTGAACTACCGTTAACCCAGTGCCATAAAGAGAGTTCTGACACTAGCGTCGACTCCCATTGTAAGAATGGAATGCGGAAGTGCTCCGTCTATCTCAATGAGGCAGGCAGTCCCAATGTTTGGAACTATAGCCCAAGGAGCCTGTTTGCGGCGGGATCAAGCGTGTCGTTACTCTATTTCTACACTATTTCTACACTCTATTTCTATCCTGCCGAGATCCGGCAGGATCTCGGCAGCAGAGCAGCAGCAGCGTCGCACGTCAGAGCAGCAGAAGAGCGCAACCAGACTGAGCAGGTAGGCAGAGCATTACTTATAACCCACCGACCAGGAGAAGAGTGCATGTGACTTAGTCACCTGATCGGTTAGCCCAATCCCTTGAGTTGCCTGGCCTGAACTAGCTCCGTAAACTGCGCCTCATTAGGGTTCATAAAGTTTGTTGATAAGACGTTTATACTGTTGGTTCAGTCACGACAACAACGTTAGCATTAGCCGCATGCTAACGTTTACTCGTCCGTTAGCTTAGCTACACGCTAACGGCTCATATTAAGTTGGTTTGGCTAATAATCATTAATCCCAACTAACGCCAACACAGTAATGGATGTAAACATTCACATACATGCTTTAGACATTATTATCAGGTTGCATTATGAACCAGCAGCAACAGAATACAAGTAGCAGGCAGGCCACGCTAGCAGCTAATACTGTCAACAACATACCAACTGGCTGTGTGATCATGTCGCAGGTAGATTAGGAATGAACGTCTCCACCATGTAAAGACGACTAGTAGCATCTGCGCATGCGCACAAGTATACCAGTCTCACTTAACCATAGCATTACTGTTACAATTATTTTAAAAACATAGAATGAATGTATGAACCATATCAATGAAATGTAAACATATGAAATATATATATAATGTAAATATATGAAATGTATTTTTACAAGTCACATTTTTAGACCCATTAATACTTTTACAATACTTTCACCAATACCTTTAACTTAGTGACCTAAAAGTCTTGACAATCTATTTGCTATTAAATATGCAAGAAAATTATCAGATTGATCAGATTTAGAACAAGATGTTCCATACCATATATATCGGGAGATGCTTGGGGTAGCCACCTGTGTGACACCGGCACTGCTGCAGGGTTCTGTGTTTCTGACATGACGTTACGTTACGCGTCTGTTTGCTCTTGTTTTACTTAATGTCAGTAAAACTATATTCCGAATCCTAACCTTATCCTCAGTACAAGACTCTAGTGCTGAACTGTTATACCTGTTGATATAGAGGTCAGTGCTGAACTGTTATACCTGTTGATATAGAGGTCAGTGCTGAACTGTTATACCTGTTGATATAGAGGTCAGTGCTGAACTGTTATACCTGTTGATATAGAGGTCAGTGCTGAACTGTTAGACCTGTTGATATAGAGGTCAGTGCTGAACTGTTGTTAGACCTGTTGATATAGAGGTCGGTGCTGAACTGTTGTTAGACCTGTTGATATAGAGGTCAGTGCTGAACTGTTGTTAGACCTGTTGATATAGAGGTCAGTGCTGAACTGTTGTTAGACCTGTTGATATAGAGGTCAGTGCTGAACTGTTGTTAGACCTGTTGATATAGAGGTCAGTGCTGAACTGTTGTTAGACCTGTTGATATAGAGGTCAGTGCTGAACTGTTAGACCTGTTGATATAGAGGTCAGTGCTGAACTGTTGTTAGACCTGTTGATATAGAGGTCAGTGCTGAACTGTTGTTAGACCTGTTGATATAGAGGTCAGTGCTGAACTGTTGTACCTGTTGATATAGAGGTCAGTGCTGAACTGTTGTTAGACCTGTTGATATAGAGGTCAGTGCTGAACTGTTGTTAGACCTGTTGATATAGAGGTCAGTGCTGAACTGTTGTTAGACCTGTTGATATAGAGGTCAGTGCTGAACTGTTGTACCTGTTGATATAGAGGTCAGTGCTGAACTGTTGTTAGACCTGTTGATATAGAGGTCAGTGCTGAACTGTTGTTAGACCTGTTGATATAGAGGTCAGTGCTGAACTGTTGTTAGACCTGTTGATATAGAGGTCAGTGCTGAACTGTTGTACCTGTTGATATAGAGGTCAGTGCTGAACTGTTGTACCTGTTGATATAGAGGTCAGTGCTGAACTGTTGTTAGACCTGTTGATATAGAGGTCAGTGCTGAACTGTTGTTAGACCTGTTGATATAGAGGTCAGTGCTGAACTGTTGTACGTGTTGATATATAGGTCAGTACTGAACTGTTATACCTGTTGATATAGAGGTCAGTGCTGAACTGTTATACCTGTTGATATAGAGGTCAGTGCTGAACTGTTATACCTGTTGATATAGAGGTCAGTGCTGAACTGTTGTAAGACCTGTTGATAATGCCACTTAAAACACTTGCCAACACCTGTTGGTTTGGTCTACATTGTAACTTTCCCCTCCCAGTTCTCATAACATCAACATACAGCCTGCTGACCAGTGTTGCCATGTCTGCTTATTATAAGCTTTTTTGATTGATTGTTTATTTAGAAAGACATGGTAACAGTACATGGAAGTACAAATCACAATACACGGTCCTCTAAACTGGATCGCTCATAAAAGCACTTGGCTAATTGTCTCCGCCAGGCCGAAGGCATGGCGAGAGACTATGCTTTACCCCCTGTCTGTCCGTCCGTCCGTCCGTCCGTCCGTCCGTCCGTCCGTCCGTCCGTCCGTGTGTGTGTCCGTGTGTGTGTCTGTGTGTGTGTCCGTGTGTGTGTCCGTGTGTCATCCTGTCATTTTGTGTACAGCTCCGGCACCGTTGGCTTGATCGCAGCGAAACTGTGCACACACACTCCCTGGATGCCAGAGCAGAACCTCTGCCCCAAATATTTCACATGGGCCCTTTATAGCGCCACCACGATTTGCGCAAAACACATTTTATGATATTACTCCTACAGATTTTATCCAAATATCATAATAAAGTTCATAACTTTATTATGATATAATATCATATCATAATAAAGTTCATAATAAAGATGAATATCACAACACTGAATCCATTTTGTTTTGTTCTAAGGTCAACCTCAGGTGATTGGGTCTCAGCCCGTTCAGGCCAGAGTGGGAGATGATGTGATCCTTCCATGTCACATTGAACCTCCTGTCAACATGGAGAGGAAGACACTGGAGTGGGTCAGACCTGACCTGAAGCCAGAGTTTGTTCACATCCTCCAAGATGGACGTTACATTGCTGATGCTGTGAACCCCTTGTACAAAGGGAGGGCGTCTCTGTTTCATGAGGAGCTGCAGCATGGTAACATCTCACTGAAGCTGTCCAAGGTGCAGCTCTCAGACGAGGGGACCTACAAGTGTAATGTTCTACACCTGAAGAGCAGCACTTTGATCCAGCTCCTTGTTGGTAAGATGTAATGGTCAATATCATAGACAGGAAAACAAACAAACAAACTACTGCTGATCAACTAGTTTCAGTAGTCTCATGAAACCCTAATTTTAAACGGTTTTACCAAACAAACGCAGCAGTTTCCAGCGCTTTTTTCCTCAAATGCAGTTTGGGCTACGTAACAGCCTACAGCTGTTGCACTCCTTATGCAGGGACCCCTCTCAAACTTTTTCATGTCAAGGACCCCCAAATTGACATGTATTTGACCCCCATTTCAAAAGATAAGCCAGGGACCCCCATAAGAGAACATTTTTACGGCTCTAGCCGTAAAAATTAAAACCACCAATTTCAAGGACCCCCAGTTTGACATGCATTAGGGCTACAGACCCCCATTTAATGGCATTTATATCTCTGGGACCCCAATTTATATTGTAAAATCAATGTTAATTTAACTCTGAGTGTCCAAATGGAACCAAATAGAACCAAATGGACCCGTTATAGGGTCCATTTGGTTCTATTTGTACACGAGTTACAGACCCATAAGGGTCCATTTGGTTCTATTTGTACACGAGTTACAGACCCATGAGGGTCCATTTGGTTCCTAACTATCTATCATTTAGCTGGGGACCCCCTGGAACTCTCAAGGTCCCCTGCGGGTCCCCGGACCCCACTTTGAGAACCACTGTCCTACACACTCGATATTATGGAAAACTCATATTGAAGTAGTTTCAAATGTTCAGAATCCATTATCGAAAATGTTTTATTTAACACTACATACATACATACATACATACATACATATATATATATATATATATATATATATATATATATATATATATATATATATATATATATATATATATATACATACATACATACATACATACATACATACATACATACATACATACATACTAGAGATGCGTGGATCGCGGTTTTAGCCGCGGTTGCCGCAGTTAACCGCGGTTTGGGTGGATTCGGGTCAATCAAATATAATTATTACTTAATATCGGATAAACCGCGGGTTAAATATTGCGGTAAATAAGTTAATGACATCTAATATATCTATCCATAAAATAGCTAAATCTCTGCGTGCTTGTGTCTGTGTGAGTGTGTGTTATTCTATAAGCGCCGCTTATAGAATCCTATTTGACAATAGGTTTAGAGCAGCCTCTGTGCGATGTGATCACAAAATGCATTGATTTAGCCTATGGAATGTCGGTGCGTCTTTTTTCTTTTTTTTAAACCGGTGCTGCTCTCAGCGCAACAGAGCAGAGCTCTGCTGCGCTGGACATACAGACAGACACACACCCCGACATTCCATAGGCTAAATCAATGCATTTTGTGATCGCATCGCACAACTAATACTAAAACTAACGGGGAATACCAGAAAATAATAATATTTTGACATACGGGAAAAACGGTTGATGCGGATATTTAAATTGGATAATATAATTATTGCCGTAGGATAACGGGCGGATAATTAATGTGTACATGCGGATTCGGGTGACGTGAGAGGCCATCCGCGCATCTCTATACATACATACATATATACACACACATATATACACACACACACACACACACACACACACACACACACACACACACACACACACACACACACACACACACACACACACACACACACACATAGTTTAGTTATAGTGCTGGATGTGGACGGCCATTTAAAGCCACGTCGACTCTTAAGCCTGATTTATATTTAATAGATATATCACACAGATTAGCCGATCTACAAGCTCACAACACATAGTACCCGCGGCACGTTGTGAGCTCTGCTATTTTCAGTAAGCTTAATGAATGGAATCACATAGTTGCATAACAACACTGACTGTTACAGTAAAAAATAAACTATTCCATCACATATTATTAGTAATGAGCCAATAATGAGGCGTCAAACAGTAACTTCTGGCATATTTTATCTATGAGTCAGTGACCATCTCCAGTTTGTTGATTATGTTATGTTATGCACATACAGTAAATGTAGGTGAAGGGCAATTTGATTATACGTGATGGCTTAGAAATGTGATAAACTAAAGGGTTAAAGGAGAGATCCGCCCATTTTAAGTGTTATCTTTGATGTGTCGCTAATCACTCACCATCATTGAAAGGGACGTTGAGTTATTTCAGAGAGTCCCGTGTCCTGCAGTCTGTCGACCCCCTCCGTTGGCATAATGGGAGCCTGTGTAAGAGTGAAAATCGTCTATTATAACCGATGCAAAGTTAGTACTTTCTCTACTACTGCTCATTGTGGAGTCTCATGATACTCAAACATGCACTGAATGTCGCGAACGAGCTATCGTTCATGCAGAACGAGATGATGCTGGTTGCTTACTTCTTCCACAGACGCCAGGTTCTGTGGAAGAAGTAAGCAACCAGCGTCGTCTAGTTCTGCACGAACGATAACTCGTGCGCGACTTTCAGTGCATGTTTGAGTATCATGAGACTCCACAATGAGCAGTAGTAGAGAAAAAACTAACTTTGCATCGGTTATAATAGACGAATTTCACTCTTACACAGGCTCCCATTATGCCAACGGAGGGGGTCGACAGACTGCAGGACACGGGACTCTCTGGAATAACTCAACGTCCATTTCAATGATGGTGAGTGATTAGCGACACATCAAAGATAACACTTAAAATGTCCGGATCTCTCCTTTAATAGAGACAATTCTATAATAACTCTTCAGACATACAAATGAAAAAGCACAACATACAGATGTATTACCCCCCCCCCCCCCACCCCCCCTATCCCATTCCCCTTGTGCCTTGTGATTGATGACCTTGAGTTCCAAGTAATGGCTGTCCTTTATGATGGGAACTGGACAGATGTAATGTTCATTTATTAATAATGCACATTTATGCACAGTGACTTAATGTACCATCCAGTACACATACATGGCTGTTAATGGAGACCAGGCAGGAATCAAACCTGTGAGTTTTGGACCACGGGACAGTGACCTCTACCATTAACTCCACTGTTGATTTGATTGATTGTGTTATAACAGTTGTGTCATGACTCTGTGTTTCAGAGGATATGATTCCTACAGAGGGAGGATCAATTGGAGTAGTGATTGTTATTCTAGTGATCATCATCTTGGTGGCAGCAGTACTGGGATATGTATACAGGGAAAACATCCAAAAAGTAGTTCTGGGATATTTCCATCCTGGTAAGTCTGCAACTGATTTATCTAACCAACAGTACTAGATGTCTGTAGCCAAGTTAACGTTTTTAACCAATCACGTCGCTTATACAAGGTCACGTGAGGGGGTTGGCCTTAGCTGTGTTGCTATACACTCTACATAACTATATGATATCTAATCCAACATGTCATATTGTTTCAGATAAAGAAGTGGCAGCCCAAGAGAGAGAGGCCATTCCAGGTGAGAAACTTTAACTTATAATGAATACATGAATTGTATTGATCATTTTAATTATATTGATCATTTTAATTATATTGATCATATTAATTATATTGATCATATTAGTTATATTGATCATTTTAATTATATTGATCATATTAATTATATTGATCATTTTAATTATATTGATCATTTTAATTATATTGATCATTTTAATTATATTGATCATTTTAATTATATTGATCATATTAATTATATTTATCATTTTAATTATATTGATCATTTTAATTATATTGATCATTTTAATTATATTGATCATATTAATTATATTGATCATTTTAATTACATTGATCATATTAATTATATTGATCATTTTAATTATATTGATCATTTTAATTATATTGATCATTTCAATTATATTGATCATTTTAATTATATTGATCATTTTAATTATATTGATCATTTCAATTATATTGATCATTTTAATTATATTGATCATTTTAATTATATTGATCATATTAATTATATTGATCATTTTAATTATATTGATCATATTAATTATATTGATCATATTAATTATATTGTCTTCCCTGAGATCCTCTCGCAGCCTACCTCTGGCCCGCGAAACATACAGTCCGTCTGTTTGTAGCCCACGCTGCGCTGTGATCGACGCGATCGGGGACTTGTCTGAACCGTATCTTGTGGATCTGTGATATTGTGTTGAACACTGACTGGGGGGTTGTGGGGAAAGAAGTTAATACACTGTTGGCAAACCAGTTACTCTGTGTGTGTGTGTGTGTATTTTCTTTATGATTTTCTATGGTATTGTGTGTTTATGGTTTGTTTCAGGGGTTGATAAATATATGGTAATACAAAATAATATTTTGTCAATCCCTTGTACGGTGGTTGGGGGTATTATTATTTAACCCTTTTTGTCAGACTGGGACTCTGGCTGGCACCCGGCAGTTACCCCAGAAAACCGCTACAACACATAGTTCCAGTTAGTTAGGTCCGAGCCCACAAACCCCGCACGTAACAAAGAAACCCTCCGTTCTGTCTCGGTCTTGTCTGTGAGGTTGCAAGGCTACTACTCACGGTCGCTCGTAGAAAGTGATCTCCGAGTACTGTGTACTCTCCATGTGATCCTTTATTTCTGTATCCTCCGTCCCGAGCAACACGACAAAACTATCTGTCACTAAATAAACAAACAAACAAACGCACGGCGGCAGCGAGCCCATGCCGCCAATCCTCCCGTCACTCCGACAAGACGCCAACTTTCCTCACCCCGGTAGAAGGTAAAAACCAGTGTGGCTGGCCACCGTCATCACGTGAATGAACTGACACATATAATAAGTCAGGGGTAGTGGCGATGCACCGCTAATCGCCACAATCTTCTCCAATACAACAATAACATAATGAATAGAAAGGAAAACAAAAGGTGTTTGTAGAGTAATAAGTTAGTAGAGCTCTGCATAATGCATAAATAAAACCATTATGTCATCTAAAGCTCTGCTGTCAAACTGTAAGAGTCTCACATCACCAGCTCTCTTTAATGCATGCATGCGCGCACACATTTATGTGCACACGAGTGTGTGCATAGCTTTGTCCTGTGTATGTAAGTGCATGAGTTATACACTCTACATAACAATACATGATATATAATCAACATGTCATATTGTTTCAGATGAAGAGGCTGCAGACCCAGAGAGAGGGCCGATTCTAGGTGAGAAACTTTAAGCTTATAATGAATACATGATCATATTGATCATATGAATGATATTGATCATATTCATTTTATTGATCATATGAATTTTATTGATCATATGAATTATATTGATCATATGAATTATATTGATTATATTAATTATATTGATCATATTAATTTTATTTTTTGAATATAAATGTATAGGCTAGTTTATATCACATTATGTATTAAACTGATGTTTGTGTGTTCTCCAATACAACAATAACATAATGAATAGAAAGGAAAACAAAAGGTGTTTGTAGAGTAATAAGTTAGTAGAGCTCTGCATAATGCATAAATAAAACATTATGTCATCTAAAGCTCTGCTGTCAAACTGTAAGAGCCTCACATCACCAGCTCTCTTTAATGCATGCATGCGCGCACACATTTATGTGCACACGAGTGTGTGCATAGCTTTGTCCTGTGTATGTAAGTGCATGAGTTATACACTCTACATAACAATACATGATATATAATCAACATGTCATATTGTTTCAGATGAAGAGGCTGCAGACCCAGAGAGAGGGCCGATTCTAGGTGAGAAACTTTAACTTATAATGAATACATGATCATATTCATCATATGAATTATATTGATCATATGAATTATATTGATCATATTCATTGTATTGATCATATGAATTTTATTGATCATATGAATTATATTGATCATATGAATTATCTTGATCATATTAATTATATTGATCATATTAATTTAATTTTTTGAATATAAATGTATAGGCTAGTTTATATCACATTATGTATTAAACTGATGTTTGTGTGTTCTCCAATACAACAATAACATAATGAATACAAAGGAAAACAAAAGGTGTTTCTAGAGTAATAAGTTAGTAGAGCTCTGCATAATGCATAAATAAAACATTATGTCATCTAAAACTCTGCTGTCAAACTGTAAGAGCCTCACATCACCAGCTCTCTGTGATTGATTTAATACTTTATTAACATGTTTATTAACAGTACAGGTTATAGTACAGTCATGTTTATTAACAGTACATGTATAGTACAGTCAAAGGTTATACTAAAAGGATAACACTAAAAGCTTGGTTTGCTTTTCTTTGTACTCAATTCATCAGTAATACTTATAATACAATACAAAACATAATGGAATAAAGCTAAGTAGAATCATAAGATATATTTACATCTATAATGATAACAATGTGAAGGTCAACATTATAGTGTCTCCACACCAACCAATCTCTGTCTCACATTTCTGCTTTGACAGGAGGAGACCCCACCTCCCTTAGACGTCGAACAGGTGTGTGTGTGTGTGTGTGTGTGTGTGTGTGTGTGTGTGTGTGTGTGTGTGTGTGTGTGTGTGTGTGTGTGTGTGTGTGTGTGTGTGTGTGTGTGTGTGTGTGTGTGTGTGTGTGTGTGTGTGTGTGTGTGTGTGTGTGTGTGTGTGTGCATGTGCATGTGCATGCGTGTGTGCATGTATGCACGTAGCGTTTGCCTGTGTATGTAAGTGCATGAGTTATAAACTCTACATGATATATAATCCAGTATTTCATATTGAAGAGGACATTGGTTGAATTGGTCATAGAATAGAATAGCCCTTTGATGATCCTGTGAGGGTAATTCAGGCACCAGAGCAGCACAGCAGTTAAGGTACAGTTACAGAGTGAGAAAAGTACTGTGAGGTACAGACCTAGAGTCAGAAACAGTATCCCACCCAGAGCAATGCTTACAAACACAGTGAGCATTACAGAATGCCATCCTAAGCTGAGACAAATACCCAAGCAAATACACACAATCAGACAGGTGTTACAACATCACAGGCAACACAATTATCGTTACAGTGTCAACACTATAACCAGAACTAGGGGTGGGTGATATGTCGATAAATATCGAGACGATACAATGTCTCCACGATATGCCTTTTTAGAGATATCATATCTATCGTTATAACGTGAGTCACTCAGTCATAGAATGTGCACTCACCGTGAGTGAACATTCTATGATTTGCAGTTCTATACCTTAATTTATACTTCTGACTACTAACTCACCATCGGAACATGATGTGTTCCATCATGTTCCGCTGTTCGCTGGATAAAAACTAATAGATTATCTATCTATCTATCTATCTATCTAAGATCATATATCTTATAAAAAAAATATGATCATATAATATAATTAATCATCATATATGTTATTCATAATCATAATAAAATAATAATAATCCTAAAAACAAACAAAGAAATTATCGTGATACTGCTTGAAAAAATTGTGATATTATATTTTCAATATCACCCACCCCTAACCAGAACAGTAACAGCACACCTCAGTATGAATGCTGAATGGAACACACCAGTGATATAACATACAGCCTCCATGCAAGACTATCAGAGTATGTACGATATTGTACAATTATTATTCCAAAGCTGTAGAAAAATAGACAATTGACAAGGCAGAGCAACCACTGTGTGCCTGGTTTTAGATCTTCATGGCAACCAGCACAAAGTACTGGATAAGTCTATTTAACTTCCTCCTGGGGTAAATGAATATCATTATTACCCCTCCTGCTCAGTTACCCTAAAATCTCCCTGTGGAAGGGGTGGAACGGGTCATGATAGCATCCAGCTTTCTCACACTTTCACCTCTTACTACACCCAACCAGAGCAGCCCCAACAATGGATCCATATCTAGTCTCATATCATTTGGTATGTCATCCTCAATACAAGAATATTTTATTGTGATGATGACATCATTCTATTTTATAATAACAAAAAAACAGCCCTAGCCAATCACAGACATCTATGTCATCGGCCCTAGCCAATCAGAATTTCAATGTTTTCAAACAGCGAAGTCAGCTCCCAGGTTTGTGTGTGTGTGTGTGTGTGTGTGTGTGTGTGTGTGTGTGTGTGTGTGTGTGTGTGTGTGTGTGTGTGTGTGTGTGTGTGTGTGTGTGTGTGTGTGTGTGTGTGTGTGTGTGTGTGTGTGTGTGTGTGTGTGTGTGTGTGTGTGTGTGTGTGTGTGTGTGTGTGTGTGTAAAGGCCACTATCAACATCTGTGGATCAGGATATGAACTGTCACTCACCAATGCCCGTGGTCACCTCATGTCAGCGCAACAACAACGTCAACGGAAGCACTGGACTGAACTTAGACTGCAGGGAAAGCTTGCCTGTCTCCTGACCGCTGACCACTCTGTGTCTCATACAGTGTTTAAAGGTGTAGCTCTTGATGAGGCCATCATCACCTTCACCTTAAAAGCTAGGCTCCAGGTTTTACCATCTAAGCTTAACCTTTCCATCTGGCTCCCTGACAGCCATAGCCCACACTGTATACATCACGACCATGCACAGATTACTGAAACCATGGCCCACATTCTCAATGGTTGTCATGCGTACAGAGGGCTTCACATTTGTAGACATGATAGAATCGTGGATCTGATTGCAGACAGTATCATTTCCACATTCAGGTCACCTGCACCAATGCTGTATAAGCACTCCACTGTGAAGCCGAGTATGTTCAATCTGTGTAGTGATGTCTCAATGTTCTCTGATATAGCAGCAAACACCCCCGATATTGTTGTTGTTGATGAGAATAGTAGAGAGGTTCTCATTTTAGAGGTTGGCTGTACGTTTGACCACAGCCTAGAAGAAGCCTTTATAACTAAGGTGGTGAAATATCAACTGCTAGAGCAGACCATGTCGCAACTGGGCTACAACTGTAAACGTTTAGTTTTGATATTTGGCAGCCTGGGCCATGTTCATAAGCTCGTTGTTAGAGGCCTTCAGATGGCTGGTCTCACAAAGAGAAGAGCCAAACAGCTAGCAAAATATTGCTCAGTGTCAGCTATCATTGGCAGTCGCGCTGTTTGGAGACGGCGCTGCTATCTGTACCCTTAAGCTGTATACTGCCTGTTTGGCCCTACGTGTGTGTATAACTGTAACTGTGATTGCCTTTGTCGGCACGTATGCCGTAGTAACCCACAGTGTGAAATTGCACTACCAGTATTTGTGTCCTTTAGACCTTGTATTTATGTGGACATAAATAAAGATTTTTTTTGTGTGTGTGTGTGTGTGTGTGTGTGTGTGTGTGTGTGTGTGTGTGTGTGTGTGTGTGTGTGTGTGTGTGTGTGTGTGTGTGTGTGTGTGTGTGTGTGTGTGTGTGTGTGTGTGTGTGTGTGTGTGTGTGTGTGTGTGTGTGTGTGTGTCTCTCTGCAGGGCATAGCAGGGATCAGAAGGATGGCACCACTTCACTAAAACCACGAAAATCAACTAGTCAAAGATGGAAGAAACAGTTGGACAAGCTTGCAAACATTGATGCCTGTGAAGTTATCAAATGTGAGAGTTTTGTGATTGGGAAAAACAAGGAATTCCTCATCCAACCGGGGAATAATGGAACTGAGGTCTTCTTGGGGTCAACAGATGATGGCACTGAAGTTGCAGTGAAGAAAATGACAACTAGATACGCTGAAGCTCTGGAGAAAGAGCCAATATTTTCATCTCTTCCAAAACTTGTCGATCCTTCAATTGTACAATATGTTGACTGGGCAGTTGATGAGAACTTTGGTTACCTTGCTCTTCAGTTAAGTGAATACAACCTGAAAGAATACATGGATAAACACAGCCTCTCTGAACTGCAGTGGAAACAGCTGGCACGTCAGGTTCTTCAGAGCTTAAGATTTCTTCATGGTCAGAATCCTCCAATTCTCCACCGGGATATCAAGCCAGAGAATGTCTTGATTGGTAAGATACAAACAAAAAAGAAAACAAGCATTAATATCAGTAATGTAAACAACATTTTCTTGATTTAGTTTGTCTCAGTCTAAAAACATGTATTATAAGGTTCTACCCAATGTTCCTTGCAGATACTCTTGGCAATGCAAAGTTAGTGGATTTTGGAATAATCCAACAACCAAACAATACCAGTTCAGACGGTTCAAAGATATGTTGGCTGGCGACGGAGATGCTGATGAGAAAAGATGGTGTCTATACAACATGCTCTGATATCCAGGTTGTTCTTTATTCTGCATGATAATTTAACATAAATATGTTCTTACATACATTTATATTCATTCTTAAAGCTGCACTATGTAACTTTCCTCTTCTACCCCGGATTTGGTTTCCTGCGTAAGTGCTGACATTTTTACCATTGAGCTAATAGAGCCTGCCTGCTTGCTCAGGTGATGAATTTTATCTTGACCATCAGGTCAAAATGTGTGTCAGATCCTGTGTCTAGGTGAGACATGACCTTTGACACGATATAAATGTCTCAATAGAAGAGCAGGGAGGCAAAAATACAACCACCCCAATCATTAAAAGTTACATAGTGCCGTTTTAATGTGGAGACTTTATTGATGGTTGCTGGGGTTGACACTAAGTTCTCAGAGGCACCTGCCCGTCAGGTCATGTTCTACTTGCCCACAGGTCTTGCCCACTTACCCGAAAAGTAAATTGTCCTATATAAAATGATAGGTAAAATTTGAATTACAGTTCAATTTAACTCATTCTGTGCCAGGCACAGAATGAGTGACTTAACACTTAATTTTTACTTTCTACTTTCGAATTCTGAGGCTGCGCGAAACAAATGTCATATATACCTAAATATGTTTGCCAAATATCTAGCTACAGTATGACTATGACTATGGGTTCACACTTGTTATTTAGTATTTTTAAATGTAGCAACAGTGAAAACAGCACATAGGTTAACAGTGCTCTTATTTTACATGTCACAGACCAGAAGACACTTTCTTAATTTGACAAAGTGCTCTTATTTTGAAGTCCACCGGCCGGAAGTCAAGGGTTTACACTCATCTGACTTTTCTTTTTTTGGGGGGATTTTATACCTTTATTGATAGGATAGTAGTCTGACAGGACATGGGGAGTGACATGCAAGCAAAGGTCGTTGGGATCCTGCGACGCGCTGTCAGGCTACTTTGCAGCCTAGGTGGCTGGACCGCTACGCCAGCGGTCCAGGACACGTTTGTGTGACTTGACACGTGATAAGCTTTGACCGTTCACTAAAAAACGTCAAGTACTAGGATGGCACTGCTGTTTTGAATCTGACATAAGGAAGACTTTTTAAGCTGTTGGCTGCATTCTTGTATTTTCACACTTTGGTTAGGGACTAGGGAACCGCAGCACATGCTCAATTGCACAACACAATTTATTTATCGCAGGTGGGATGTGGCCATGCTCATCTCACTCACACGCCCGCCCGTAGTAGAGAAATAGTCACAACGTTTTTGCTACTGGGAATGAGCTTGTTTCTCCGGAGCTCCGGAGCCACTGCTTGCTTGCTGGCTGGCTGGCTGGACAGACACAGAGCCCCCTGGCCACATTCAGGTGTTTAGACGAGCGGCTTCGAATGCTATCAATGCATTGAATGGGAGATTATCACGTTTTATCAGACCTTTGAATGGGCGAGTAGGCGACGGAGTAGGCGCGATTTAGACCTACCGCGATTTGTCAGACCATTCATGGGGCGTAATCAGGAGCTACTGACCTACTTGGAGGCGGAGCAGTCCCAACAACAATATTTACGATTCTGTGCCTATCGGTACATAACTCGAACGGCGCTGAGTAGGCACAGGCGAACGTCACACCGTTCAGGACGGCAACTCGGTCGCCTTAGCTCCCTCGGTGGTCCTTCACGGGGTGACAGTTCGCATGTGACTGCGCGCCTCCGTCATGGTCCGAAACCAAAACCGAAACTGAACTATTTAAGTCATCTCCGTAGGTATATGTCTTGATAACACCCAATGAATGGTCTGATAAATCGCGGGTAGGTCAGTATGTCGCCTATTTCGCCCATTCAAAGGTTTAATAAGAGGTGATAATGTCCCATTCAATGCATTGATAGCATCCGAATCGGGTGGTTTAAGACAGGTATCTTGTGTTTATAGTGAACTCAGATGTGCGAGCAAATTCCACCTGCCCCGAAAGTGTATTTACCTGCCACGGGCAGTCGGGAAACCGTTAGTGTCAACCCCTGGGTTGTTGTATCCCCTATTGTTGTATCCCCTATAAAACAAAAATATATTCTTAATTGTTTTCATGCTCATTCTTAAGGTGGCTGGGATGCTGATATATTACATCCTTTCTGGAGGAGAGCATCCATTTGGCAAAGGCTTTAAATGTAAAAGCAACATTGGGGAAGGGAAGTACAAACTGGATGATGTTCAGGATGAGGTCGCTAAGCATCTCATTGAGTGGATGATCAATGAAGACCAAAAGAAAAGACCTACAGTGGAGGAATGCTTGGCTCACCCCTTCTTCTGGTCAGATGAGAGGTATGATAGAAACAATGAAACATTTTACCTTCCTCATAGTATTCATTCATTCACTGATATCTAAACATTATTTCAGCTCATCTTAAGTTTGATCCAGTGGTTAGTTCTAGCCTAATGTTTTCAGTCTTTTTTTTATGTTCCAGGAGAGTAGAGTACTTGAGAACGATTGGAAATCAACAGGAAGTAGTGAACCGTCCAGATGATGACCTCATCAGAGCATTGGACCAGTATGCTGAGCAGGGACAGTTCAACACATGGAAACACAAGGTGACTTTATTACTAATTGTGCAAGAAAAATATAAAACCACAATCTCACATTTCTATACTTTATTTCTCTTTAGATACTTTTTTAATGTATGAAATGTGCTATACAAATACATGTGTTTTGCCAAGGTCACTAAAACATAATTCCAGGCTCACATCCATCTTAAAGGGATATTTCACTTTCAAAAAAACTTTTGGTCATTTTATCGTCTACTCAGGCTTTTGTGAGCCCCCCAGACCGTTTTTAAGTTGCTTGATTCAGTATTTAGATATTTGATATTCATTTTATCAGACACGCCCCCTTCCTATACAAACCCATTATAACTTCAAACTCCATTTTTAACATGTTAGATTCATCAAAAACACCCGTCCTTGGTTCTGGTGACTCACCCTGCCCTCCTAATACGCGAGGGGGCCGTGTTTTTTCGATTACCTTTTTATTTTATTTTATTCAATTTTTTTATTGTATTTATTTCATTTTCCAAAAATAATATTAAAAATAAATGAAAAAGTATGAGGAGGGCAGGGTGAGTCACCAGAACCAAGGACAGTGTTTCTGATGAATCTTAACATGTTAAAAAAGAGTTTGAAGTTATAATGGGTTTGTATAGGAAGGGGGCGTGTCTGATAAAATGAATAGCAAATATCTAAATACTGAATCAAGCAACTTAAAAGCGGTCTGGGGGGCTCACAAAAGCCTGAGTAGACAATAAAATGACCCCGAGTTTTTTTTAAAGTGAAATATCCCTTTGACTGATTGCCTGAGTCCCGTGGTCAGAGTTCTGGTCCGGTTCTGATGAATATTAAGTAGTTCCGGTGATTTGGTGGTGCCACTCATTAAACATAAATGAATAAAAAAACTAGCGTCATTCGTATTGTATTGTATTATAACAACATTTATGTTTAATAAGTGGCCCCACCAAATCAGCGGAACTACTTAATATTCATCAGAACCGGACCAGAACTCTGACCACGGGACTCAGGCAATCAATTAATACCTTTGCAACCACTACATTAATGGTATTTCCACAGCTTCCTACAGCAAGTCCAAACATTTTAACTAACCCTTTTAGGTGTATGTTTTTCCAGTTCTCACCTGAGTTGCTTCAGAAGATGGATGGGCTGAAGTCCTACCCTGAGAACTCATTTGGACTGCTGCACTTCATACACAACCCCCATGAGCACTAGTAAGTTGAATTATATTAAAAACACAGAGAAAAGTCATTCTCTGGGGATTTCCAGCTGGCGGCTTTTGGTTGGAAGTAGAGGATATCGTGTGTAGGGTGTTCAGGGGGTGGGGGGTCTTTTGACGTGGCCGTACCAGTGCATCCAACCATACCAGCACTGGACCGACCCACATAGAGAAGATTGGTAAAGCTGATTGGCTCTACACATGGCGTTGTCCCGCCGCTGAGCAACATACCTGATGATGATGACTCATCAAACTGAGTAGTACCGTCTAAATACCAGCACACACATCAAACTGTCTGAATATCAGCACACACTTATCAACAGAGTAGTAACGTCTGAAAACCAGCACACACTCATTGGACAGAGTAGGACTGTCTGAATACCAGCACACACTCAGAGTAGTAAAATCTGGATGCTACAGACTACAGTAGTATATCTGGATGCTACAGACTACAGTAGTACCATCTGGATACCAGTCACAAGCACATTCTCATGAAATGGAGTAGTACCATCTGAATACAAGCACACATATTTTTTCTTACTGACAAAAACTACATAAAAACAAATACAAGATTATAACAAAAACTATGACTACATTTTCTTGGTAAAAATGTAAGGACTAGTAAAGAAGAGATCCAGTAGTTTAATTAATTAATTCATGTCAGTATTCAGGTCTCAAAAGCAGTAGTGTGGGAAGAAGGGTGTATCATACACCCAGCGGAAATATACTTTTTTCTTAAAGATATTTTCATGGGCTTTTTTGCCTTTATTTAATGTAGTCTATCTACTCTCCTAGAGTTAAATGTAGTCTATCTACTCTCCTAGAGTTAAATGTAGTCTATCTACTCTCCTAGAGTTAAATGTAGTCTATCTACTCTCCTAGAGTTAAATGTAGTCTACCTACTCTCCTACAGTTAAATGTAGTCTACCTACTCTCCTACAGTTAAATGTAGTCTATCTACTCTCCTGCAGTTAAATGTAATCTACCTACTCTCCTAGAGTTACATGTAGTCTACCTACTCTCCTACAGTTAAATGTAATCTACCTACTCTCCTACAGTTAAATGTAGTCTATCTACTCTCCTACAGTTAAATGTAGTCTACCTACTCTCCTACAGTTAAATGTAATCTACCTACTCTCCTACAGTTAAATGTAGTCTATCTACTCTCCTACAGTTAAATGTAGTCTACCTACTCTCCTACAGTTAAATGTAGTCTACCTACTCTCCTACAGTTAAATGTAATTGCGAACGCGGAAGGAGGCGTGGAAGGAGGCGCGGCGAAGCCACGCCTCCGACCAAGTGGAGCTTACTATGTAACCCTGCTCAGGTTGTGTGTGTGTCTGTCCGTCTGTGTTCACCTCTCATTGGCTGCATGCACCCATGTGACTCACATGCGTGCACTGCCTGTAAGCAGCCACCCGAGTGCGCCAGAGTGCAGGAATTTAGACAATGCACACCAGCCTGCCACACACACACACACACACACACACACACACACACACTCACACTGTCAATGTTCTCTCCCCATCACGGTGAAATAACACGGATTACAAGTCTGTAAATACACAATATTTTCGAGCTGCGTTCGCTTCCAGCGTTCGCGCGTCTTACTTGTCTACCTACTCTCCTACAGTTAAATGTAGTCTACCTACTCTCCTACAGTTAAATGTAATCTACCTACTCTCCTACAGTTAAATGTAGTCTATCTACTCTCCTACAGTTAAATGTAGTCTATCTACTCTCCAACAGTTAAATGTAGTCTATCTACTCTCCAACAGTTAAATGTAGTCTACCTACTCTCCTACAGTTAAATGTAGTCTACCTACTCCCCTACAGTTAAATGTAGTCTATCTACTCTCCTACAGTTAAATGTAGTCTATCTACTCTCCTACAGTTAAATGTAGTCTACCTACTCTCCTACAGTTACATGTAGTC
Source organism: Gymnoscopelus braueri (assembly GCF_963280865.1). Taxonomy (NCBI): domain Eukaryota; kingdom Metazoa; phylum Chordata; class Actinopteri; order Myctophiformes; family Myctophidae; genus Gymnoscopelus; species Gymnoscopelus braueri. Next base: position 4,533,818 of record NC_137618.1, on the reverse strand, counting down.
TATCTACTCTCCTACAGTTAAATGTAGTCTACCTACTCTCCTACAGTTAAATGTAGTCTATCTACTCTCCTACAGTTAAATGTAATCTATCTACTCTCCTACAGTTAAATGTAGTCTACCTACTCTCCTACAGTTAAATGTAGTCTATCTACTCTCCTACAGTTAAATGTAGTCCACCTACTCTCCTACAGTTAAATGTAGTCTATCTACTCTCCTACAGTTAAATGTAGTCTACCTACTCTCCTACAGTTAAATGTAGTCTATCTACTCTCCTACAGTTAAATGTAGTCCACCTACTCCCCTACAGTTAAATGTAGTCTATCTACTCTCCTACAGTTAAATGTAGTCCACCTACTCCCCTACAGTTAAATGTAGTCTACCTACTCTCCTACAGTTACATGTAGTCTACCTACTCTCCTAGAGTTAAATGTAGTCTACCTACTCTCCTACAGTTACATGTAGTCTACCTACTCTCCTAGAGTTAAATGTAGTCTATCTACTCTCCTACAGTTACATGTAGTCTACCTACTCTCCTACAGTTAAATGTAGTCTACCTACTCTCCTAGAGTTAAATGTAGTCTATCTACTCTCCTAGAGTTAAATGTAGTCTATCTACTCTCCTACAGTTACATGTAGTCTACCTACTCTCCTACAGTTAAATGTAGTCTACCTACTCTCCTACAGTTAAATGTAGTCTATCTACTCTCCTACAGTTAAATGTAGTCTACCTACTCTCCTACAGTTAAATGTAGTCTATCTACTCTCCTAGAGTTAAATGTAGTCTATCTACTCTCCTACAGTTAAATGTAGTCTACCTACTCTCATAGAGTTAAATGTAGTCTATCTACTCTCATAGAGTTAAATGTAGTCTACCTACTCTCCTACAGTTTAATGTAGTCTACCTACTCTCCTACAGTTTAATGTAGTCTACCTACTCTCCTACAGTTAAATGTAGTCTACCTACTCTCATAGAGTTAAATGTAGTCTACCTACTCTCATAGAGTTAAATGTAGTCTACCTACTCTCCTACAGTTTAATGTAGTCTATCTACTCTCCTAGAGTTAAATGTAGTCTACCTACTCTCCTACAGTTTAATGTAGTCTACCTACTCTCCTACAGTTAAATGTAGTCTACCTACTCTCCTACAGTTTAATGTAGTCTATCTACTCTCCTACAGTTAAATGTAGTCTATCTACTCTCATAGAGTTAAATGTAGTCTACCTACTCTCCTACAGTTAAATGTAGTCTATCTACTCTCCTACAGTTAAATGTAGTCTATCTACTCTCCTAGAGTTAAATGTAGTCTATCTACTCTCCTACAGTTAAATGTAGTCTATCTACTCTCATAGAGTTAAATGTAGTCTACCTACTCTCCAACAGTTAAATGTAGTCTACCTACTCTCCTACAGTTACATGTAGTCTACCTACTCTCCAACAGTTAAATGTAGTCTACCTACTCTCCTACAGTTACATGTAGTCTACCTACTCTCCAACAGTTAAATGTAGTCTACCTACTCTCCTACAGTTACATGTAGTCTACCTACTCTCCAACAGTTAAATGTAGTCTACCTACTCTCCTACAGTTACATGTAGTCTACTTACTCTCCTACAGTTACATGTAGTCTACCTACTCTCCTACAGTTAAATGTAGTCTACCTACTCTCCTACAGTTAAATGTAGTCTATCTACTCTCCTAGAGTTAAATGTAGTCTATCTACTCTCCTACAGTTAAATGTAGTCTATCTACTCTCCTACAGTTAAATGTAGTCTATCTACTCTCATAGAGTTAAATGTAGTCTACCTACTCTCCTACAGTTAAATGTAGTCTACCTACTCTCCTACAGTTAAATGTAGTCTATCTACTCTCATAGAGTTAAATGTAGTCTACCTACTCTCCAACAGTTAAATGTAGTCTACCTACTCTCCTACAGTTAAATGTAGTCTACCTACTCTCCTACAGTTACATGTAGTCTACCTACTCTCCAACAGTTAAATGTAGTCTACCTACTCTCCTACAGTTACATGTAGTCTACCTACTCTCCAACAGTTAAATGTAGTCTACCTACTCTCCTACAGTTACATGTAGTCTACTTACTCTCCTACAGTTACATGTAGTCTATCTACTCTCATAGAGTTAAATGTAGTCTACCTACTCTCCTACAGTTAAATGTAGTCTATCTACTCTCATAGAGTTAAATGTAGTCCATCTACTCTCCTACAGTTAAATGTAGTCTATCTACTCTCATAGAGTTAAATGTAGTCTATCTACTCTCCTACAGTTAAATGTAGTCTATCTACTCTCCTACAGTTAAATGTAGTCTATCTACTCTCCTACAGTTAAATGTAGTCTATCTACTCTCCTACAGTTAAATGTAGTCTATCTACTCTCCTACAGTTAAATGTAGTCTATCTACTCTCCTACAGTTAAATGTAGTCTATCTACTCTCATAGAGTTAAATGTAGTCTACCTACTCTCCTACAGTTAAATGTAGTCTACCTACTCTCCTACAGTTAAATGTAGTCTACCTACTCTCCTACAGTTAAATGTAGTCTATCTACTCTCATAGAGTTAAATGTAGTCTACCTACTCTCCTACAGTTAAATGTAGTCTATCTACTCTCCTACAGTTAAATGTAGTCTATCTACTCTCATAGAGTTAAATGTAGTCTACCTACTCTCCTACAGTTACATGTAGTCTATCTACTCTCCTACAGTTAAATGTAGTCTACCTACTCTCCTACAGTTAAATGTAGTCTACCTACTCTCCTACAGTTAAATGTAGTCTACCTACTCTCCTACAGTTAAATGTAGTCTACCTACTCTCCTACAGTTAAATGTAGTCTATCTACTCTCCTACAGTTAAATGTAGTCTATCTACTCTCATAGAGTTAAATGTAGTCTATCTACTCTCCTACAGTTAAATGTAGTCTATCTACTCTCCTACAGTTACATGTAGTCTACTTACTCTCCTACAGTTACATGTAGTCTACCTACTCTCCTACAGTTACATGTAGTCTACCTACTCTCCTACAGTTAAATGTAGTCTATCTACTCTCCTACAGTTAAATGTAGTCTACCTACTCTCCTACAGTTAAATGTAGTCTATCTACTCTCCTAGAGTTAAATGTAGTCTATCTACTCTCCTACAGTTAAATGTAGTCTACCTACTCTCCTACAGTTAAATGTAGTCTATCTACTCTCCTAGAGTTAAATGTAGTCTATCTACTCTCCTACAGTTAAATGTAGTCTATCTACTCTCATAGAGTTAAATGTAGTCTATCTACTCTCCTACAGTTAAATGTAGTCTACCTACTCTCCTACAGTTAAATGTAGTCTACCTACTCTCCTACAGTTAAATGTAGTCTATCTACTCTCATAGAGTTAAATGTAGTCTACCTACTCTCCTACAGTTAAATGTAGTCTATCTACTCTCATAGAGTTAAATGTAGTCCATCTACTCTCCTACAGTTAAATGTAGTCTACCTACTCTCCTACAGTTAAATGTAGTCTATCTACTCTCCTACAGTTAAATGTAGTCTACCTACTCTCCTACAGTTAAATGTAGTCTACCTACTCTCCTACAGTTAAATGTAGTCTACCTACTCTCCTACAGTTAAATATACACTGAGGATGTGGTGCCATCAGTCTATAATAGCTACGAAATAGCAGCGTTCGTTCAAGTCTCGAACGGGTCCATAGACTACATGATATCCAACAGTCTGGGTCAGGTCTGTAACGGATCTCAGAACCAATTAGTGTCCGGGTCCGCAAAAAAATTAGAAAAGTGGGAACGGCCTTGAATCGGACCAAATTGTCATGGGTCCACCTGGGTTCGGTTCCGTTATTTGAAAAAAATCTTGGAATCAGTCGAACCTTGGGACTAATTTCACAGGCTTTAGTGTTTGTGTGTGTGTGTGTGTGTGTGTGTGTGTGTGTGTGTGTGTGTGTGTGTGTGTGTGTGTGTGTGTGTGTGTGTGTGTGTGTGTGTGTGTGTGTGTGTGTGTGTGTGTGTGTGTGTGTGTGTGTGTGTTCACCATCAGATGTTGTGTCTTCAGTAACCACTGCTTTGTGTTCACAGTGCTGAGGATGCAGCTCACATTGACCTGATGGAGATGTTTCCTGGTCTGGTTGGATGTGTTTACAAGTTTGCCAAAGAACAAGACTGGAACTCCAGGCCTGCACTGCAGGAAATCATTCAAAGAGAAGAGGTCAGCAGCAGTTCTGTTTGAAAGTCCCTAAAGGGATATTTCACCATTTTTTTTAAAGAGGTCATTTTATAGTCTACTCAGGCTTTTGTGAGCCTCCCAGACAGTTTTTAAGTTACTTGATTCAGTATTTAGATATTTGATATTCATGTTATCAGACTATACAAACCAACTGTAACTTCAAACTCTATTTTAACCATGTTAGAATAAACGGAACCCCGTCCTGGTGACTGATATTGTCCTTCTAATATGTGAGGAGAACGTGTTTTTTCAATTACTTTTTTCATTTATTTTTTATATTAAAAAAATTAAATACAATAAGAAAATATATATAAAATAAATGAAAAAAGTAATTGAAAAAATACGGCCCCTCACGTATTGGCAGGATGGCAGGATGAGTCACCAGAACCAAGGACATAAAAATGGAGTTTGAAGTTATAATGGGTTTGTATAGGAAGGGGGCGTGTCTGATAAAATGAATATCAGAATCAGAATCAGGTTTATTGTCACATCACAGGTTTACAAGGTAAAAAAGTGGGTGAAATTCACTTTCATACATCGTTCCCATCGCAACATTATTTCCATAGAAAGAAGTGGGGGGGGGGGGCAACAAGTTATCTACATATTTACACCTAGTACCTGAGATAAAAAATATGACCACGGTGCCCGAGCATAGCAGCAATGTATACTGTGCATGATATACTTATGGACGTTAAGGTGCTTAGAGAAAAAAAAAGAAAAGCCCAATAAAATAAAATAAGAAAGTCAATTGCGTTATACATGGGGTTAAGGTGAAAAAAGTCAGCGCGTGTCGACCGCATAATCCACATGATTTGGACTGACCCTGGCATAATCCGCAAGTAGTTCCATGAGGGAGAGCAAAAAAAAGAAAGTCACTTGTACCTGGTGTAGTCCACAGGTATGTCCAAGGAGGAGCTAAGTCCAAGTCATTTGTCCCTGGTATAATCCACAGGTGTGTTCAAGAAAGAGCAAAAAAGGTCCGAGACCAGCTACAAAGTACCGCCTATTGTCAGGCTGCTGAACAAGGCTCATGCCTCATTCAGCATTCTGACAGCAGCCGGATTAAAACTGCACCAGAACCTGGTGGTGCTGCTCTTGATACTGCGGTAGGACCCCTTGCCCGGTCGCGGTCGTTGTAGGGTTTTGAACAGTTTGTGTCTTGGGTGGTGCTTGTTCTTGATGATGCGCTTGGCTTTGACCACGCACCGCTTTGTGTACAGTTCCTGGAGCGCAGGGAGCTCGCCTCCCATTATACGCTCTGCTGATCGCACTACTCGCTGTAGGCTGATCTTTTCTCGGGCAGTACAGTTCCCGTACCAGGCCGTGACACAGCCTGTTAGGACGCCTTCAACCGAACTGTTGTAATACAGCCTGAGGATGCGATGTTCTACTCCGAACTTCTTCAGGCGGCGGAGCCAGTATCAAATATCTAAATACTGAATCAAGCAACTTAAAAACTATCTGGGGGGCCCACAAAAGCCTGAGTAGACGATAAAATGACCAAAACATTTCTTTTAAGTGAAATATCCCTTTAAATTAGAGAATTGAGAGAAAGACACCTTTCAGTTACCAGTGTAAGAATGACGGCCCTCGATATGAATTTGGATTTGGGGTAGAAAACAAAAACATAGATCTCTGCCTCCTGGCCTTTCGACCTACTCGATATAATTACTGTAAAATAGTGCTTTTATACCTGTTGTGTTCTTTATTTTCTATTCACATTCCATGCATGTTTTCTGATTAATTTGTTGTAATAAGATTTGACTTTACAGTTGTGTTCCTTTTATTTTGAGGAAATGATACAGGGCCTTATTTTATTGGCGTGAACCAGGTTGCACCTGACGTAAGGCACGGTCCTATCTAATTGGCAGAGAGCAGAGGACGCACTGAATGCTTTTCTATCGTTTAAAGGGTTAGTAAATACAAATGTCAACTTAATTTTACTATTTGAAGATCTGGATCCAGATCCGTGAACTTGTGCCGTTTACATTTATGTGTAATAAAGTATTCAATAAATCAAATAGGAGTGGGCGAAATGATAGTAAATACATTATCAGATTATATGTTTCTGATTTAGTTAAATGTTCTGTATAGAATGTACTGTACAAATAAAGACTTGATGATTCGTTTGTATTAAAGTATTTTGGGAAATAAAGACACAAGAGTGTTTGTGTATAGGGCAAGGTGTGATGTAGTAGGATGTAGGATGGGGAACACTCAAAGCTTTTTGACTAATTGCATTGCTAATGGTTCATTTATAGATTCATGTCAGCTTTAATTTGAAATGAAGCAGGCAGATCTACGAGTCATAATACAGTCATGCCATATAAAACCATATTTTTTTAATAACTTTAGCAACGTTGCAACTTGAATAATTGAATAATTTCTGACAGTGGCCCATCTTCTTCTTTACTTCAAGTTCTTTACTCAACACTTTAGCAACGTTGCAACTTTAATCATTTAATTTCTAAAGTGTTTAGTAAAGAACTTGTAGTAAAGAAGAAGATGGGAAACTGTCACTTATTGTAGCGAGCAAGTGCAGTGACCCGGGATCGAACCCAAGACCCCCTATCTATACGATACGATACGATATAATCAACCTGGCGCGGGGCGGGCCATGCCATGAGAGCAAGTTACAGCCAGGTATTTTCTGTGGTCCCTACAATATCTTTACGGCAGCCGATCTGTGGCAAGTCAAACCAGTTCAAGAAAATTAACCAGCTTCGGCCGTAATTTGTCACGTGATCTTTTCCACACTGAAGCAAGCTTCGAAGCAGTGGTTCTATGTAAATGTAGTTTTGAGTTTGAAGTGTGTATTGAAGGTTTAGTGTCAGACTGCCATTACTAGCAGCCTCTGCGATTTGAAAGCTGCAGTCATTCATATTTAGATTTTTCATTATGTTTGATTAATTGTTCAGCCCTAATAAAATCATGGCTAGAAAGCACCAAATTGCACCCACTGCGAAGTAAGCGATGCCTTTGATGGATACAGGAAGGGTGGGCACTAGGGAAATCTAGGCAGTAGTGATGCGGGGGCCGACCCGTTACCCGCAGGTCCTGGGGGTCAACCAGCGGGGCGGGCGCCGGGCGAGTGCCGGGCGGGCGGACGAGTCAAGATTTCAGAGGCAATTATGCGGGCTGCAGGTGTAGTGGGTCAACACCACTCTCACACGCATTATTTTCTAAATTTTATCATGCTCTTGTTTTGTCTAATTTATTCATAATAAGAATAATAACAAGTGTTTCCGTTTGCCGGTATTTACCGGCCATTGACCAATAGGCTATTTTATCATTTAAGCCTAATATTAATATTATTATTTGGATAAAGTAGTACAACCATTAAAACCCATCATAATCAATTGAAGTTTTTATCATGATCTGATAATGTCAGTGTGGGTTCATTCCCGACAGCCTTTCTGATAGATCAGCTTATTCTTCGTACGATGGTGTTGCGCGTTGCACAACACGTCGCAACGCATCGCGTTGTCAGCTTGTATGTCTGCTATTTTCAATACGCAACAACACGGCGAAGCACAAATGAAGCTTTACACAGCTGCATCACCTCCCAATCAGTGTTGCAATGCTGAATTGGAACGTGGTTGCACTGTATTTTAATGACGTGACACGCACGTCGTAACACCTACAACTACAGGTCACAAAATGGACAATTGATATGCATCTAGGCTTATTCCTATGTTAATGTACCTGGTGTGAGTCAGGAGCCTTTGTAAACTTTGTTGAGGTGTGAATTTAAAGTAGTTTTAAATCTATGTGTGTGCCTGCTGTGTGCTCCTGGTCAAATAGGTTCCTTCACGGCGGGCAAGGCTGTCCCATGAGCAATGCAACCCTGTTCCAAATCAGCACTCGGTACGGGTGGTTCGCTCGGGTGTTATGATAAACAGAACCGGGGTCTCGAAGTGATAGAATCTGAACCAAGCCGGACCCAATTGACAATAATAAAACCCAAGGGCGCCGATACTGTGGGTGCCTCGGGGCTAAAGCTCCCAGGAGAAATGACGAGCACCCATCACAAACTCATCACAAAAAAAGAAAAATAAATAACCTCCGACATCTGCACTTCATGGAGTAAATTTTTTTAACCGAATTAACCGCTTTAAAGTAAAAAAAAAAAAAAAAAAGTTACAAACCCGGACAAAAAACGCAAACCGCGTTGCGCACCCAATAGCCCGGACATAAATCGGCGCCCCTGCAAAACCCGTCAAAGCCCAAACTCTGGGTGGCATACCCAGGGGTGTGGGTTATGGATATTACAAGCAAGCATAGTGACTGTGCTTGCTTGTCTGTCTGCAATGCATAAAGTGTGGTTGGTGACACACATTGCAGGCAACTAAGGCAAGTAGCTAATCAACCTCCCTTACGCCATCATTCATGTATAACATTAACAAAACTAAACAAAAGCTGTAGGTTTTTTATATTAAGGTTGAATGAGATGTAATGGCCAAAACATATATTAATTTGTTTATACTGTGCGACGTACAGTGTCGCGCGCAGCAGTTCACTCACGGCCACTTTATTCAGTTATAGTTTGGCAAGCGACATCTCTGCATTTAAAACGACTTTGGGTACTTAAAAGAGTGCTATATAAATCTGAGCTAATATGATGATTATCTCCTTGTTTTTCACCACGGGTCGCGGGGTGTGCCAAGTCGTTGATTTATATATTGTTTTGCGGGGTGGGTTGAGTGGGTTGGGTTCCGTGACAGGGTGGGTGGGGTCGGTTATGAAAAAACTTGACACGCGCATCACTACTAGGCAGGATTTTTTTTCAGTTCTTTTTGTTTCGGCCTGGCGAGAGTATGTTTTGCACCCTGACCGTCCGTGTGTCCGTGTCCGTGTTTTTCTGTCTGTGAACAGCTAATCTCCGGCACTGTTGGCCCGGCCGCTGCGAAACTTTGCCCACACACTCCCTGGATGCCAAAGCCGAACCTCTGCCCCAAATTTTTCACATGGGCCTGTTATAGCGCCACCAGGAGGCCTTTTTTGCAAAACAATTTTTTTGACAATACTCCTACAGATTTTGTCCAAACATCACGCAAATCGGTCCACAGTATCTCTATAGTCATTAAACGAAACGGGTCTTTCAGATTTTTCATATTTCATCCTGATTGGCTAAAAATGGCTTCCAAAGTTTGCAGGAGTGCTCCGTTTTGAACAAAATGCCTCAAATCATGAACACAGCGTGCAATTTCCGTGAAATTTTGCACACACATTCCTTTTAGGCCGAGGAAGAAATGCCACTTGGCATTTTTCAAATCAGCCTCATGGTGGCGCTATAACAGGCCGATTCGTGTTTTTACCTAGAACTGCACCGATCTGTGTTAAACTTTGTATGTGCACTCCCTACAGGTCAAGGAAAAACCTTTGCCCTATAATGTGTGAGGCATTTCCAACAAACATACCGTGTTGCTCTGCTAGGGACACACACACACGCCGTCTCTCTCTGGTGTCACTGACTGAGGCCGTTTCTCAATACCCGAACTTGTCTGTACTCCCGTCCTCACGAACTCGTGATACGTCATCAGTCGCTGCCCAAGTACTGTTCCAATCCTAAGTTCGCATTTGCCCAAGTACAGACCAAATACCCGGATGTGAACTTGATCCGCCCCCTTTACCGAGCATGCTTCAGACTAGACTCGCTGAGGACTTTTCACAGCAGATTGCCCAGAATGCAACACCGCACCGGACCACCAGCGCTTGAAAAACAGGACCAATATGGCGGAGACCGCGGTAAGAAATGTCAGAATTATTTTTTTGTTTTGCCACAGAATGTAATTTTACGATTTATTTTAGGCTTGAATGTTGTTAATTAACTTCAAATCTGTGGCTGATTTGTGCACCGAACTTTCGGACGTTTGTGTAGCCGGCTAACCGGTGTTAACCCGGCCGCAGATGACCGGCCCGTCAGACCACTACCCCGCCTAAGAAGCCTTATTTGCGGCCAGTCCTTTTGAAAGTGTCCGCTGGTTCAGCTGGGTCTTCTTTGTAGTGGTTCAAATGAGATCTAATTAGTTCTGGATATATTTATTGGACTTCTATTATAATAGTCTCAGCCAATTTTGGGGAGATAGAACTGCCTCTGACTAATGTTTGATATGTGTTTATGCGAGTAGTATTAACGTAATTTTACTTCAATTGAAGGTATGCGTCCAGGGAGTTCTGTGCTGAGCTGTCAACGAGACTTTTCACCAAGCAAGAGGACTTCATCCAGAGAAATATGCATGTGTTTATCAGTTGTGGAAAAAGTAAATTTTTTACTTGAGTAAAAGTAACAATACTGCAATGTAGAAATACTCTGTTACAAGCAAAAGTCCGGAATTAAAAATGTACTTGAGTAAAAGTACAAAAGTATTGGTATAAAAATGTACTTAAATACCAAAAGTTGAAAGTAATCCTTATGCAGAATGTCCCATTTCACAAGTTTTCTAATTTCTATAAAATGTATAGAAATCTTTTGAAAATAGCAGACCTACAAGTCCTACAAGTGAGCTTGTGATCGGCTATTTTCTAATGGCCGAAATGTAGATATGGCTCAAGTGGTTAATGTATGTTTTGTAATAATAATCTAAATCTACAAAGTAACTAGTAATTAAAGTTTTCAAATAACTGTAGTGGAGTAAAAGTACAACATTTGCCTCTGAGGCATAGTGGAGTAAGAGTAGGCTACTGCAAATTGGAAATTGGAAAGTAAAACTACCTCAAAATTTGACTTATACAGTACTTAAGTAAATATACTTAGTTACTTTCCACCACTGGTGTTTATTAATATTTGTCAAGCTTGATTCATGTCGTACGCCTGTACATCATTCATGTATTTTTTATTTTGTCATTCCATCAATTTCACTCTGGTTATTTATATTTTGGAAATAAAATTGGAGGTCCACTCTTATTTGTGTGCGATTTTGTCTGACTATAGGCCATGCCACTTTGACTTTTGTATGTGTGAATGTAAGTTTTAACTTATTTTGATGTGCAGACCTATTGTTAATTATAGTGTAGCCTACTTAGGCTGTTTACTTTTAACTAATATAATCCACAATGACGACACTATATTTTCAAATGTGTTAATAGCCTTAGGCTAAATGTTGTGTGTGTGTGTGTGTGTGTGTGTGTGTGTGTGTGTGTGTGTGTGTGTGTGTGTGTGTGTGTGTGTGTGTGTGTGTGTGTGTGTGTGTGTGTGTGTGTATATGTTTATTCGGTTATATATGTTTATTCTGTTTAGTTTTATATTCTATAATATACCACTCACTCAATACACAAGTGATACAGGGAAAGAAATTATTACAAAAAGCCAGAGAAGTGCCATATTACAACATCACGTCGCCTCGATCGCCAGCCTCCCGTTCTGATCAACTTTATTCCACACGGGTAATTATTTGGTCCAGTGCTCCCAGACCCTTGCCAACGCAGGCTTCTCACCCGCAATCGCCTCCTGACTCCAGCAGGTATGAGGTATGCCAACGGATACAGGATAGGTGGGCACTATGGGCATCTCGATGTAAAACTGGCTATTTTGTCCAAAATGTAAAAACATTAAATATTTCAAATATGGTCTTAAGTAAAGTACAGTATACATGATGTGAACATGCACGGTACATCATTATCAGACTTAATTAAGTCTAATAGTAGGCTAATACGTTTAACCATTTGAAACCTCTGCAGCGGAGGGCTGCGCCGAAATGAGGTTCCACAGCGTCGCGTGCAGTCAAGTGACGACACGGGCGAAAATTGGTCACTATGCATGATTATTACATTTTCCCGCACATCGTATCCAAACAGTAAAGGTAGTCCAGATGTTTTACATTTTAGCGGCCAAGAAAATGCGACGACGCGTTGAAACAAGCGTTTAAATCGCTTATTTAGTCAGCCTGTGCCATGTTTTCCCAATGCAATCTTACTGGAGCAGTACAGCGCATGCGGACGGGGGTTGACTGGCCACAGGTTGACTAAAAAAGCGATTTAAACGCTTGTTTCAACCCGTCGTTGAAAATGACTTGGACGATAAAATGTAAAACATCTGAGAGAAGGGGGGCTGACCTTTACCTTTGTGCGGAAAAAGGTAAGAATCATGCATAGTAGTGGCCAATTCGCCGGTGTGGTCACCTGCCTGTACACAGCGTCGGGTCTGTAACACCCTGCCTGCCCTGTCTGCTCAAAGTGCAGAGGCAAGATCCGCCAGGGGAAAAAAACAAAAATAATCAACATAAGATTAGCAGCCCCTCACTCTTCTGTTGCCTATGTTTTCAAATGAGCCTCATTTGCTAATCGACCGAATTGTAAATGAGGACCATTTGAAAACCGGTTTGGCCACCGACAGGCGCACAGAACGCATGGATGCATATTTATAGCAGAAAGAGCTTCAGATTTAACTATCCATACTCATTCAATTTTGAACCGATTCTTAAAATGAAAAATTCTCTATTAGCTGTGAAGGGTCTACTCTTCTTTCATGTGTATCAGATCATGATTGTTCGCCATCAAACAATATCAAGCAAAAAGAAAACATCGGCCGTCCTTTTCTCCATTGCACAGAGACGGGCACCTCTCTCCATTCAGAAATGTAATAGAAGAACCGTCGTCCTAAAACACCCTGCCCCGGGTCTAACCCGGCGGCCTCGGTCCGCGAAAAAAACGGGGCAGTGTGTTTTGGGACGAGCGTTCCGTTTTCCACCTGGAATGGCTCGGTAATTCTCAATAGACTTATCACCCGTTGTTGCGCGACCCCCCGCCCGCTTAACCCCCGGGGGGGTTAAGATTCTGGCCCGGTCAACGTTAGAATTCACCTTACGAAAGTGGCTGTGGAGCCTCATAGGAGCTATAGCCTACAGCAGAGGGAGAGGTTCCAAATGGAGCTAGTAATAAAACAATAGTAAAAGGTGGTAGTATAATAACTTAATATTCCGATTGGAGCTAAACTATCACGTTATCCTTCAACTTCTCGTTTATGCTCCCAAATGACTGGATATGCAGGTTTTGTAGCAATTGTAGAAATATTAGACCTTGATTGTCGCATGTTTAAGCATGTTATAATCATATATAAGCTACTTTACCTTAGAACATTTTTCAAATATTTAATTTTTTAACATTTTGGACAAAATAGCCAATTTTACATCGAGGTGCCCAGATGTCCCTTGTGCCCACCTATCCTGTTATACCCTGGTGGCCGTAGGCCTAAGTCATTTATTTGTTACACAATCGGTCAGTATCATAATAAATAAATACCAAATGGAATATTTCTATACGTTTTTTTCTATAAAGAGTAGGCTAAATACATTAAATTAACAAAAACGATGTTTTAACATTTATATACCTAGATATACGTTAATATATCTTATGTTTATATAATATCATTATATTGTAAAATGTATGCTGTGTTTTACAAAAACAAAAGATCTACAAGCTAACACCGCGTCACTCAGCAATGCGTTGTTAGCTTGTAGATCTGCTCTGAGCATATCCACACTGTGGACGAGCTGAGATGGTGACGTCACCGAGAACGGTGCGTTCCAACTACCGTACTCCCGTACTCCCGTCCTCGCGTCCTCGCAAGTTTATACTCCCGAGGCGAACTTGCAAGTCTGAACTTCCAAGGACTCAAGTCCGTGCTTCCCAAGTTCGGGTATTGAGAAACGGCCTGAGTGTGAACTGCATAGAGCCCTGGTGTGAAAGCATGGGGGTGTGTGAAGCGAGCTGGTTAAAGTGCGTGCCGGTGCGGTGACAGGACGTTTCAAAATAAAGGTAAACCAAATGTACAGGAAGTGTCAAAATAAAGGTATCCCAAAATAACGTAAATAAACAGATCAACTTCAAACCAAAATAATTGAAGTTAAAACCAGCAAGTGTTTCCTTTTTCTCTTTACAAAAACGGCATATTCAATGGATGCTTTTACTTTATTAAAACTTGCAACGAACACACACACCTTTTCTCTCTTTACTTCCTCTATAACAACAACATGGCCGCAAGGCATGCTGGGTAACTCTTAAAGGGACATAGACCTAATAACAGTGCAGCTCCGTCGCTACACTATTAAACCATTTTACTCTGATTAATAATGTTAAAACTTGATTATATATATATATATATATATATATATATATATATATATATATATATATATATATATATATATATATATACACACACACACACACACACACACACACACACACACACACACACTATGTTGCTCAAACGTCATTATTATAAATGTATACCCATACAGAGTGTGTGTGTGTGTGTGTGTAGTTGCAGTTATCCACCGTAATCATGCATACGATCGATGTACAATACGTTTTAACATAAATATTGGGAGTGAAATGGTTTAATAACCAAAAAACACGCACTTCCAGTATTGTAAGTGTAATTATAAGTAATGTTATAAATTTATATATCCACCATAATCATACAAACGATCGTCGATACAATCAATTTTAGAGGAGCTAGTACCAGTTTCCCTGTAGACAGACGACCCCCCCCCCTCCTCTTTTTGTACATATTTTGTATTTCCTCATGCTTTTTTTTGTATATAATTTTTATTTTTCCATGCTTCCCCCCCCCTTTTTTTTGTACATATATTTTTTAAATGCTTTTTTTTGTACATAGTGGTACTTTTTCTGTATTATCTGTATTTTCATGTTGATTTTTGAACTGTTTGGTTGCTACTATATATGTCTATGAAATTAACTCAAGGACCCCAACGGAAACAAGTCCGCAAGGACTTTTTTGGCCGGACCTTTTAGACAAAAGCATTATAAATGTAACTGTGTTGTTTTACATTCTTTTGCCTAATAAAAATTTCAATCAATCAATCAATCAATCAACATTATTATTGAGAGAAATGTGTTTAAGAAAAAAACACGCACTTCCGGTCCCTCACCACACACAACAGCGCTCATATATCAGCGCTCACACACAGTGTTGCCAGATTGGGCGGTTTTCCGCCCAATTGGGCTATTTTAAAACTCATTGGGCTGGGATAAATAGCCTTGGGTGGGCACATCAAATTTGGGCTTGTTTTAAAGTTAAAACAGCCCAAAACAAGCCCAACAAGCCCAAAACAAGCCCAAAAAAATCGCGCGCGCGCGCGCGCACATGCACTCTCATGCACGCGCGCGCGTGGGCTGGTTTTTATTGCAATGGGCTGGTTTTAAGGGCTGCTTGGGCTGGAAACTGTCATTCCGATCTGGCAACCCTGCTCACTCACTCTCTCGTCTGCGAGGACGCAGCTGGGTGCTATTGGTTCTTACGACCACAGTAATGGCGTGTCACGTAGAAGGAGCATAATGTTGTCATAGTTTTCATTCCAACTTAGTGTTTGTATCAAAAATGCGTCGATGTGGATTTATGTCAGCATGTTCCTGGTGACCAGCTGTTACTACTCATCTGACAGGTAAGTCATAACACTTTACAACTTATAAAAGTTATTTACTACTACAGCTAAAGTTATAGCTACAGCCATGGTTCACATGACGCTCGTCTGTCACGAGCCTATAGTCACAAGCGTCATGGACCCACTTGTTCCTGCTTTTTGAATATTCTCCATTTACAACCCGTACATCTACATAAACGTTCATATTTCAAATATAAAGTGCTGACCCCACGGCCACGGATGTTACAAGTTACAACAGGTGGGTCTAAGTACCCGTATCTTCAGTATTGTTCAATAAAAAGTTGTTTAATCCGATCGGTGGCCATTTTCTCATACTTTTCTCCTTTGCTTTCAACTATGCGACCCTATCGGTTGGGAGGTGTATTGCACTCTGATACATTATAACTCTATGAGAAAATGGCCACCAATCGGATTAAAAAGCTTTTTATTGAACAATGCGGAATATACGGGTACCCACCCGATTCAACTTGTTACATCCATAGCCATGAGGTCAGCACTTTATATTTGAAATGTGAACGTTTATGTAGATGTACTGGATGTAAATGGAGAATATTCAAAATCCAGGAACCAGTGGTTCCATGACGTATAGCTACAGCTACACTGAAGGAAGTACGTTACAAAAGTTAAGTAGTCCAGTCCATGTTATGCAAATTCATTGAATGTTGTATTGATCACTTGTATTAGTTTACTGACATTTTTCGACATTAGTTTTTTGTTTGAGGTGTGTTTGGTCTGCTCGTTTTCGGGTGAGTTGAATGTTTCAACGGTCATCGATCGCCCATTTAAACATGCTACGTGCTATGTAGCATGTTATGTAGCATGCACAGCATGTATTTAGAAGAACTTGGACTTAGATTTAGAAGAACAGCTGACATTAAGTTCATCTGTTAGAATAACTCCTTGAAACATTCACTTGTTTATAAAATATCACATTTTAGTACTGTATATATGTCAAGCAGAAGACGTTTCAAAGAGTAAAATAAAAATAAAACGGGTCAATTTCACTTGATGACCCTAGAAAGATTAAGCATTATTCTTGTTTTTGTTATGCATCCCTACGGGGTTGGGCCTTGTATCTAGTTTGTGTCATGAAAGCATCCACACAGTAATAATAATAATAATAATATTTTTTATTATAATTATTTCAGGTCAATTCTGAGGCGTCAACTGTATGAATACTTTTCATTTATCCACAAGTTTCTTAGGGAGCTTAGTGGGGAAACGATTATGGACTTGACTTCCTGTTGTCATTAATTCAATACATTTGATTGATCCGTGTCAGGTGTGTTATGGTTTAAGTGCCATTAAAATATAATACACAGACTGTCAGTGTCTCAAACTGATGTCATTTTATTTGCTAAAAGAAAACTCAACGATGGTCAATTATTTCTCCCTGAACCCCACTGTTCAAAAATATAAAATTCAGAACTTAAAACTTAAAAAATAAATAGATCGTACAAGCTGTAGTTTTCATGGCGATGTAGAATATAATAAAAAGCTTGTCTGAAGATTTGCATTAAGTATTCCGGGGGGGTGGGGTGGGTGTGTGTGTGTGTGTGTGTGTGTGTGTGTGCGCGCATATCCCCCTACGGGTATGGTCTAGTTTGAGATAATCACAATTATTTGTGCATAATCATCACATTTTCAAATATTAAAAAACAGAAATAGCAGATCTACACATTTATAAGCTTGTAGATAATCTTGTATAAAGTTTGTATCTTGTATAAGTAGGAAATTATTAAATATGTCAGTAATGTAAGTTATTTGTCATAGGCTATCTGCCTGTGCAATTTTTGATTATGAAGCCTAAATGGTCAGACAAATGTCATTTTTTATTCATAATGTTCCAATGCTCAATGCCAAAAACACAATTAAATTGTTAAACGCAATTATTTGTGTGACAATTAATCGTCAATTTAAAGTTTGTAATCGTGACAGCCCTAGACCTGTATTCCATCAAACCTGTGAGCTTTGGCCCACAGTACATACAGAGCCTCCCATTTTAACACCATTGTTGATTTGATAGATTTCATGTAATAATGTTAACTGTTGTGTCATGACTCTGTGTTTCAGACGGTTACAAGAGGCGTGTTGCTGCTGCTGCTGATGTAGGCAACATCACAGGCGTAAGTCTTGAATATTTAACTAATTTATTTGACACAAAACATTTTTTAAATCCAATTTGACCCTCCAATACAACTAGTATCCATATTTCTATTAAAAATATGCGTCAGAGAAGCAGGACGCAGGGCTAGCAGCATCACTGAGTATACACCCATGTCCACCCATGCCCTTTCTCAATCAATCAGGCCTGGAGAGGCGTGCCCTTGGTGTACACAAATATTAAACTAATAAACCAATAATCTATCAATCTATAATCTATAATTTATCATAACAACAATCATGATAATAAATAATGAGAATAATCAGAATAAACAAACAGTGAAATGGCTTCTACACTTACATTTGTTCCTCACTGTGCATACTGTATATTGTTGCTGTCGGGCAGAAACCTCTTATCTCAACTGGTTCAAATCATATCTTGTCGGTAGGACGGAGTACGTCTCCCTGGGAGGTTCTAAATCTCTCACCCAGCATGTCAACTGTGGCGTCCCCCAGGGATCTGTCCTTGGTCCCACTCTGTTCTAGCGTGGTAGACCACACCCCCAACGAACTGCTGATTGACTGACTTTTTTTGTCAGTCAACGGTACTAACTGTATATAGAAAACAACCCAACCCCCGCTGCCACTCCATCATTGTCATCATCTTCATCATCACCGCCCTTATCCACTCTCAGTAACTGCCTGGAGGAGATCAAGGCGTGGATGAGAGACAACCAGTGGCGTAGGCTGGAATCTAATGTTGACTGGGCAGAATCTGTATCCCCCCCCCCCCCCCCCCCCCCCGCATTGTGGTACACATGCGCGTGCGTAGCGCACAATTTAAATCTTTTTTAAATTAATTAAACGACCATAAAACAACATTAACTAGTCCCCCCGGGAATCCGCGATTCCGCGATCGCGGAAATTACCACGGATTTGAAGGCCATCCGTGGATTTAAAAGCCGTCCGGATTACAAGCCATAGTGCAGAAAACAAGAAAAATCTCTGTAAAACACCGCCGTATGGAGAAGTATTCTCTCTCTGTCTCAGGGCAGTGTGAGCTGCTGCTAAACTCCCCCCCTACCCCTCCTCTCACACACACAGGCACGTACAGGGTACATCCACACATCTCCGTCAGAGTCCTGCACGGGTCCAATTTTGAGAACCCGCGCCCGCCCCGCCCGTCAATACTCAGATCCGCAGACCGACCCGTCACCCGTGATAATTTCAAAATACGAACCAGACCCGCCCCGCCCGTCAAATAAACGACCCGTTGTCCGCCCGTTTACCCGTGTAAAATGTAAATCCTATTGAAAAGTGTGTTGAAAAAGATAGCCTTCAACAACAGCGCTACATTCAGTGGTCAGGTTTGTACAGAAATCAAGTGAAGACGGAGGAGCGAGCTTAAGCCACGCGCGAACGCGCATCTACGCAGCACACATGTGTCGTTGTTTACGTCATCAAATACTTTTAATTTGAAGGTTTAACAGGATGTTCAATGTGTTTTTGTGAGTTAAGATAACTGACCAGCATGCTCCATGCAGTTGTGCTGTTAAGTTACACAAGTTACGTTGTTTGGGCGGAAACAGTGCTCTCTGATTTTCACAATAAAATGATACCCGCCCGCGATTAGTTCAGTACCGCCCGTCCCCGTACCCGTGATCTTATCAAAGTAAAATTTTCACCCGTTTTCACCCGTCAAACGCGGGTACCCGTCGGGTGTCTCTTGTAGTTTCCTTACAGGGGACATGCAAGGCAGACGTTCCAGCACAAACACAACAGTATAACACATGCACTCTATTTCAATAAATGTAAACGACCTTATTCCTTATTTATTTGTGGTGACTGAGTGGCCTGAATACTATGTACTGTTTAGTTTATCCCTTCTGAATAGCTTATGTGAGCACAATAAAGAATAGAAGATGAATACATTAAATTACTATCCAAAATACATTATAATGAGCATTATGAGGACCAGTTATATGAAGATAAGATATAATATAATATTATAATGAGCATTAGTGAGGACCAATTATATGTAGATAAGATATAATATCATATTATAATGAGCATAATAAAGAATAGCAGAATAATAAATTAAATTACTATCCAAAATAAATGAGAAGTTTATTTTTTATTAATTCTACAGTTTCACACACAAACGTGGGCTACAAAAAACGAAACATGTCTGTGCTTTATTGTCATAAATTGCACTCTTCTACAATATGAATCTGTCATTCATAATTATTGATGTAATTCATGTGGGCAACGAGACCAAAGTTATTTTGGTCTCCTTGTAGTTTGTTTAAATGTGTTTTCTTATTTACTTATTTATTAATTATGGTATTCCCTTATTCTTTAAAAAAGATGTATGTTTTATTTTACCTTACTTATATATTTTATGCTCCAATTGTAGCATAAAATATATAAGGTAAAATAAAACGTAAACATTAACTGCTGTTCAGCAGCACTTTGTAACTCATGTTTTGAAAAGTGCATAAGTTATACTTTTTTTTATATGTCAAGGCACCTTGACATAAAATATTAATATTATCCAGTGATAGGAAAACATTAGATTAGCTAATGTTTTCATATCACTGGATAATATTAATATTTTATATTGCACGTGCGTAATGTTTTCATGAGGAGTAGTAGTGTTATGCAGTTCTCACTTGTCTTGTACAAATAGCACTAGACAAAGAACTACACTTCCTGAAAAACGGCGCTGCCCACCAGCTGCTCAAAGCTCCGGAAGATATCAAAGTAACGTCGGATCCAGAACAAGGGCTACCGTCACGTAGCGTACCGTTGCACGCTAGCGTACGTTCATGTGTGGATGTACCCAGAGAGAGAGAGAGAGGGAGGGAGAGAGAGTGAGAGTGCTGCAAACTACAGCCCAACTTCAAAGCAAGTTAACGATGGCTCGTTGACCCCAATTTGACCACTAGGCAATCAACACTGAACAGCACTAATTAATTGCAGCTGTGATTCTTGTGTCTGTCCGTGCAGCCTAGATATCAAGTAATTCCCTGTAGAGGCTCTCTCCCTCATGTTCAACTTCAAGTGTGACTTCTAAGTTCTACTTCTCCTCAAAAGGACAACTTTATCATTTCCCATCCTGAATGACAAGCCTATTATTATTGCATTTGGCTATGTGCAATAACTGCAAGCCAATGTTCAGAGGCATTGTCAGTATTTGTGTCGTGTCCCGCCGTATCCCAGGGACTGTCTTCTCGCATAGGCTGATTTTCCAGCAGAGCTGAAAGAGCAAATGAAAGAAGAAAAAAAATTGTCTAAATTATTCTAAACCCACTATAGCAATCTGGTAATATCAGGCTACATATCACTTAAATGTCAGAGCTTAACTCGGCATGTAAATATGAAATAAATGAGTTAATGTGAAGTGGAATCGAAAATAACAGTGCAGTCCTCCGAGCGCTAGCCGAATTTGGCTAATAATTAGCTTGTATAACGTTACTAAACACACTGTTTTTAACCAAACGCAGTAATGTCCGCTATCGATTAGTTATCGACGCAAGTCACGTTATTACTCCCGTAATTTTCATGTATTGTACATCCCAAAATAAAATGTATTAACCATGTTATGGTGCTGTGATGACTTTATATTTTAATAATGTGTATACATCGCAGTTCCCGCCCACTTCCTGGTTCCACTTCGAAATACTCAATGCATTTTTCCCATTGACATTTCCAAAAATATTTATATAAATTAATTTAAGCCTAGAATCAAGCCATCCAGGGTCCTGGTGAATCATGACCGTAAACCATTTTTTTCTGTGATTTTTTTTTTTTTTTAATTTTATATTTGATATACTATATTTAATAAATACCCTTTGTTTTGCCGTTTTCAAAAAAGTTTTCACAGAATCAAACGTTTTATGGTCATGATTCACCAGGACCCTGGATGGCTTGATTCTAGGCTAAAATTAATTGATATAAATATTTTTGGAAATGTCAATGGGAAAAATGCATTGAGTATTTTGCAGTGGAACCCGGAAGGGGCGGGAACTGCGATGCTCTATATGAGCACTTTAAACCTATATGCATCGGCTATTTGAAAATAGGCGATGTGGAAATAGACGATCTACAAGCTCACAACAAAATAATAACAAATAAAGAGCAAATACCAATATTTGCAAGCAACGAGGTCGCTTATAATTAGTATACATGGCAACACTAGTTAGAGAGGTGTGTGTGTGTTGAGGAATGCAAAACAAGCGTTTTCTTTGCAAACAAACACATTTACACTAGCGTGTGTGTCACCTACATAGTCAATCTATATATCATTTTAAAGGTACGGGCCTTGTGATTAAAATGACGCAAACCATTCCAAGATAGCATCAAAACTGACGCTAAAATCAGCGTAACACAAAACATGTTTAATGAAAATAGCAGATATACATGCTCACAACGCGTCGCCGCCTTGTGAGCTTGTAGATCTGCTATTTAAAAAAAATGATTTAATACTTTATTTAGAAAAGACATTTATTAAACCAAATGGACCTATTTGGGTATTTTGGGTATTTTTTTTCATGTAAGCCAATAGTTAAAATGTTAAACTTGTATTTATGCATTAACAACTCAAGCCCTGTTTCAAACGAAATTAGAAGACAAGTTGTGAGCTTCACTTTTATAAAGGCTAATAATAATAACTTTAGTGTCAACTGTATTCTTGACTGGTTATGCAGGAATGCACTAGTAGTGACTAAGTTAATTGTGATGGAGATACAAATAGATCTTTCAAATAGGCCTATTTGCAGGTGATCAGGTGCAGATTAATGTAACATTGTACCTCTGTTACTTACTGTATGTTTGCAAATGTTTGAGATGATGAGCACTATAGATTTTTGGCACAAAGTTTTTTAGTCAAGATTTTAGTCTGGTGGATCATGATCATACTTGATGTTCAGTGGTCGTGGTGTAAATATTTTCAAACATTTTAGTACTTTTGGTACTTTATGTACATTTTTATACCAATACTTTTGTACTTTTACTCAAGTCAATTTTTAATTCAGGACTTACTTGTAACAGTACTTTTACATTGCATTATTGATACTTTTACTTAAGTAAAACATTACTAGTACTTTTTCCACCACTGTTGATGTTTTTAACATGACTGCCCTGTTTAAAAATGAATGAATATTACACTAATAACCAAGGTTACTGTAGCAACATTTTTCATGTAAGGTATTATGCTAGTAGCAACTAAGTCTTATGTGAGCTCCCTGGGAGCTGAACTCCAAGCTATCAAGTTTCAAAGCCCCCCCCCCCTGATTTGAGAACAAAGCACCCTGGGACAGCAGATTGCCCCCCTCAGACCCCCACCTTTGAGCAATGCATGCTGGGATAGGTGTTAAAATCTCACAGATCAGAGAAGAGGCACTTTGAGGCCTGCTATCTCAGTTCAATGAATTTAACTGAATCTCTACAAGGCATCATTCTATAAGCCATATCTCGAAAACTGGTGGTCAATATGTCAATTTGTAGCTATGATTCCCTGCTTTCATATGAAAACAAAAACAAAAAAAGCCTTGATGACTTATCCGTTGTCGTGGTGGGTCACATTTGTCTTGTCAATTTTTTTAATTCATATTTCTTTAGTCGCCAATAATTCAACTGTAAGCCAGTGTTTTGAGACATATTGTCTTGTATTTCTACAAAATAAATGGTAAAAATGCATTCTACATGCATAAATACAAAAATAATAAAAGATAAAAAATGATTGGATCAGTGATTGCTATCGGCCTGATCCGACCACCTCTATTTATAACCAGTAACATTGACTCAATTACTATGTTCCACGGTATTGTAGTGTTTTAGAATGGTATAACAATTAATTGTATCTATTTCATTCTGGAATTTACTTGATTATTAAAACTTAATATATTTTTGCTTGATAACTGGTAATTTCAGGTTGTTTTTAATGTCCGCGGAATATTAACGATAAGCTGTGGAATCAAGACTTGCTCTCCGTGGAATCTTGACTTTTTCTCTGCGCTTTCCTGGGGGGACTAATTAACAACACACTCTACCATCCTTCAGTGGTGGAAAAAGTACTCAAACGTCTTACTTAAGTAAAAGTATCAATACTGCAATGTAGAAATACTCTACAATTAGAAGTCTGGAATTCAAAATGTACTTGAGTAAAAGTATAAAAGTATTTGCATCAGAATGGAAATATGAAATACTCGAGTAAAGTACAAATGCCTCAAAACTGTACTCAAGTACAGTACTTGAAAATATGTTCTTATTTACTCACCTCTGTAATTTAATTCATGAATCCCAGTATCAATTCTCTTTTGGACTCCTTAGGACATGATCTGAAAGTAGCCTAAGCCTCCTACAGACTACGGTACTTAACAGGTTACACTTGGACCATTGATATGCAGGAGTCTGTAGCTTTTAGCTTTGTAAAAGGCGCGAATGGGGCAGCCAATGTATCACTGCTGTAACGTATTGGAGCAGAATTCTTTTTTCTGGCGAATCTCGCCCACGAGTTTGAGCAGCTAGACGGGGCAGGATCTTTACTGACCGGGCAGCTGCCCCACTTGCCCGCATGACGCAACGCCCCTGAGCTCAACAGTTCCAAAACTAAAGTAATTCTAATAGGCACCCCACACCAGATAAAAACATCCCCCATAACCAGCATCACCTTCTCCGGACAGGACCTTCCCCTCTCACTTTGAGGCCCACATCAGACATCTGTGCAAAATCCTTCTTCCACCTCAGAAAAATCTCAAAACTCCGCCCCACACTCACACTAGCAGATTCCAAAAAACTTGTCCACGCCTTCGTCTCCTCCAGGTTGGACTACTGCAACGCAATTCTCATCGGGATCCCTAGCAAGAGCCTTCAAAGGCTCCAGTATATTCAGAACAGCGCTGCTAGGGTCCTGATGAGAGTGTGTAAACATGAGCACATCACACCCATCCTCCGTTCACTCCACTGGCTTCCTGTTACTTTCCGGACCCAATATAAGATATCCCTGTTGACACATCAGTGTATCCACGGCAATGCGCCCTCCTACCTCAAGGAACTAGTCTCCCTATACAACCCTCAACCTGCAACCTTCGCTCTTCAAACACTAACCTCCTCAAAACCCACAAGGCCAAGCAACGTACCATGGGGGCGACCAGGCCTTCTGCTCGGCCGCCCCCGAACTGTGGAACGCCCTCCCTGTAGAACACCCTCCCTGTGGAACGCCCTCCCTGCCCACCTGAGAGCACCACAGTCGGTTGACTCTTTTAAGAGAGGACGAACCTTTTAGCATAGTATTTATTTTAGCTACACTGGTTTAACCTCTAGGCTTTATGCCCTCGTGTTTTAAATGTTTTGTTCTAGAGATGCACCGATTGCAAAATTATTGTCCGATTATTATTATTTTTTTAAGTCTGACCTGCCGATACAGTTTTGTCCAATACCGATTTTTTTTTTTAATCTAAGAAAGAACTACACACACACACGCACGCACGCACGCGCGCGCGCGCGCGCGCGCGCGCGTGTGTGTGTGTGTGTGTGTGTGTGTGTGTGTGTGTGTGTGTGTATATATATATTTGTTTTTTACTATTCTTTATTGAATAGTTGACTTTCAATGTCAATTGTTCATATACAACATAGAACAGGATGTTAAATGCAGAGATAAGTCATTCTATGTACTAGAACTCAGCTCTAGCACCCGCGCCCACTTGGCAGCGCATATCACTGGTGTAGCCAGTGGGGCCATGGCTCGGTGAGTAAAGACCCTGTAGCGCGTCTGATATGTGGCATAGAGGGGCGGATTTTAAATCTCCAGAGAAAACATCCGTGGGCTACCATTGGTTCAGCGATCTGTGCGCCCGCCCTGCACCCCTCCTCCTCCCCCAATGTGCAGTATTGAGAGCCCTGACGTCACAACATTTGGAGTGATGGCCACTGCACTCTGGTTGGTTGGAATACACCTAGGGCCCAGGTAGAACCCACTTATAGCCCACATGGGCATCCCAGTTAAGAACCACCTCGGTCCCACATAGAATTGGCTAGGTGGGGCCCACCTAAGGTCCGTTTTGGTGGTCACAAACGGTGCTAGGGTGCCCACCTCATTTGGTAGTATGCAGGGGCCTTAAGCAGCAGTAATGTAACACAAGCTTAACACAGTAGAACCGAAATTAGCAGAAATGACTACATTTCCCATGATCCCCTCTGATGGTCTATATATATATATATATATATATATATATATATATATATATATATGTATATGTATATGTATATGTATATGTATATATATATATGTATATATATATGTATATGTATATATATATGTATGTTACAGGGTGAATGGAGAACCAGGTAGATTGAAGAAGGCGCGTTCGTTTTTACCACCCACCCAGCAATTCTGTAGAAGCAACACTAGAGGGAGCCACAAGCCAGGCTTGTGCACAAACATATATGGCTGCAACCACACACACACAGTCACACACACACACACACACACACACACACACACAAGCGCACACACACGCGCTCATGCTTTTTTTGGTTTATTGAAAGCAGGACTGTTAAGATACTTTTATTGTGTTCTGGCTTTTGTTTTACTTTCTCCCTCACACACACACACACACACACACACACACACACACACACACACACACAGTGATCCATGAAAAGAACTATTCTGTCCCTATCGGTTTACAACTCAAACGGCGCTGAGTCGACAAGTGGAGCATCGGCCGGTCAGCGCGGGCACTCGCGCCTGGAGGCGCGAGGGCGCGCTTCCTCGGCCTCAAGCTCCACTTGTCGGCACGCCTCCGTCGTGGACAAGCGTGTGCACGCGTGTTCAGCGTTCCCCTAGCGTAGCTTCCTGGTTGCTATGTGGGGGGGAACAACAAAAGACAGGTCCCCGTCGGCACATCAAAGCCCCGCCTCTCCGCGTTCTCCTTCTCCTCCTCGGAGGAGGAGGACGGTTTATTTCGCGAGGAGGAGCTCCTCCTCGCCTCACGTAATAAACCCCCGCCTCGCAGTGCCGCGTCCTCCTTCTCCTCCTCCTCCTCGCGAGCCTCGCTAATAAACCCTATCTCGAAAAGCCCCGCCTCGCCCCGAAGCCCCGTGCCTAAAAACGAGCGCTCTGTCTTCAATCTACCTGGTTCTCCATTCACCCTGTGACATATATATATATATATATATACACATACATACATATAAATGGCGAAACGGCTGGGCGAAAATGGGCAATATATTGTTTGTTGTGAATGAATGGGCGTATGGGTGGCCGATATTGAAAAATATACTATCACGATATTTTTCAAGCTGTATCACGATAGACGATATTTATCCGAATTTTTCTTTTCTGTTAGTTTTTAGGATTATTTTATTATGACTATTAATAACTTATATGATGATTAATTATATTTGATTAAGATATATGATCTTATAATAATCATGGGGCACGTATAATCATTATCTAATAATCATAGAATAGTATAATGAATCATCATACATTTGATTAAGTAATGTGTTCACAGAGAGACAGACAGGCTAGTTAGATAGATAGATAGAATATTTGTGTTATGCTGATGGGTAGATAGATAATGTACATTTGTTTGTACTCAAGTACTGTACAAATTTGAGGGGTTAACTTTACTGGATTATATTAAATGTTATACTCCACTACATCTCAGCATATTGTCCTTTAGTAAACTGTAGATGTGTATAATTATTACAAAACCTGCATTAACCACTGTATCCCTATATACTTTGGCTATTTTAAAATAGCCGGTGTACACGCTCACAACGCGTGGCTTTGCGAATTGTTGTGAGCTTGTAGATCAGCTATTTTCTAAAGATTTTTAAACATGTTGACTTATTAGAGGTTGCACATGAACTCTGCAGCCGCACTGAGGCGCTCCAACACTAACACATTTGGACGTGACATTGTGTCACAAAAACCCACAAAATACACCAAAATAACACTGTTCAACAGGCTAATTAGTTAGCATTGATGACATTGACCACTCTAACGTTCATACAGGTTGTTGATAAGATGTTTAACATAGCCGCTTGAGTCACGACAACAGCGTTAGCATTAGCTGCATGCTAACGCTACCCGTCCCTTAGCTTAGCTACACGCTAACGGCCCATTATAGGCAGCTCTTGGCTAATAATCCTTAAACCCAACTAACGGCAACACAGTAATGGACATATTAAGCATTCACATACATGCTTTAGACAGTATTAGCAACAACCAGCAGCAACAGAATCCAAGTATATCAGGCCACATTGACCACGTTAGCTACATGCTAAGTGCCGTAGCGTTAGCCGCATGCTAGCGGCTTACGCCCCCCTAATCATTGAAATACAACGATCGCCTCTATCACAGTAGTGGACATAAACATGCGTTACATTAGTAGTAGGAGGCTGCAGTGATCTCAAAGTCTTGACAATATGAATGACAGGGCGATTTATTAGAGAAATGACGGTGATTGTGCTGTCCTGCTGTTACAATGACTGTGACTGACTGTGTGTGGTCACTGTGGTGTGATGTCGGCAGCGAGCTGTGCCTGTGTGTCTGAGCGAGTAGTGGTTGGTTGTGTCTGAGCGAGTAGTGGATGCTGTTGTGTGGAAACTGCCGGCCCCCATTATGACACGACCAATGAGAGTTAGCGCTTTCGTTGTTGCTAAGATACGGTGTGTGGCACATAGCATCTCTGCCCCATAGCCTGTAGATCTCTCACACATGATTGGCGTAGCCTGCGTTGCCAGGTCTGCCTTTTTTATAAGCGATTTTGGGCTTATTTGGGCGCGTTTGCATAGACCACGGCAGCGCTTGTTTCTTGCCCGTTTCACGGATGTGGCAACGAAGGTGCTCAGTTTTGGTCGCAGATGATGATGATTGGCTGTTAAAAGAACCATCCAGAAGTAAATTGCAAGCTGGTGAAGTGATTTGCATAAGTATTGGAGCATAATGCGTTTGAAAATTATATATTAATTAAAACAATGTTTTTTGTTTTTTGTTTATGATTCCAGAAGTGTTCACCACAGACCAGAGTCTCCAACACCCAGCTGTGTGTCTATGAAGAGTGACCGGTCTAGAGGACTTCCTCTTACCTTCAGTCATGAACCTGGACCTCCAGGCACAAAGTATGTGAATC
Organism: Gymnoscopelus braueri; assembly: GCF_963280865.1. Classification (NCBI taxonomy): domain Eukaryota; kingdom Metazoa; phylum Chordata; class Actinopteri; order Myctophiformes; family Myctophidae; genus Gymnoscopelus; species Gymnoscopelus braueri. The sequence goes on along the minus strand of NC_137618.1, from coordinate 4,504,934 downwards.
CTCTTATAAGCAATAGACTTAGCTCTAGTTTTAAGCAGCATGTTTAACTGATGATCTCACAGAGGAATAACTTCACTATCCACAATGCTAAAGCATAAGATCCGGTAATGTCGACGTATCTGATTGGTGTATCTGGTTGGTGGAGTTAACGTTGCATTAATAAACTGACTTCTTCAATCACATGATTATTGAAGATAATCTTTTTTCTGATTCCAGAATCTCCAACAGAGTCTCCAACACCCAGCTGTGTGTCTATGAAGAGTGACACGTCTAAAGGAAGACTAATTGACTTCAGTAATGAACCTGGACCTCCACACACAAAGTATGTTAATCCATTACAATTTACACACTATAACGTGACACATGTGTTTACACAGTGCTAAGTTTGTGCAAATTACAAAAAAACAAAACAAGACAGAGTATTATAATAGTGTGCACTCCCTGTCCAATTATTATGTATAGACTGAAAGTTACTATGTGTGCAGTTTGTGAATGATAATTTAACCTACAACCATGAAACTTTTTTTTTAAAATTATTTTTACACACTGTCTTTCCAAACATTGTCCACTGTAACCCATAAGCTCCACCTATTTGCCATTTTGTATTTAATTAAAGAACCAATTAAATCCTGGCATTTTTAGAACAGTCTGCACAGAACCTTCTACACACTATCAACACACTTCTAAAATCCCAGCATGAGAAAAGTCTGTACATCAAAAAAGAAATAAAGGAAAAGCCTCCATGAGCCAATAAATAGGGTGTGGCTTTTCCAAGCTAAGCTCAGCTCTCCTGGAGGCCGATTCTGGAAGTGCAGCTAGGCCCCAATACATGAACGAGTGAAAACGGTTTCAAACAATGGGCGCACAGAGGTAGATAATAATAATAATAATAATACATACAATTTATGTAGCGTTTTTCTAAATACTCAAACTTTTTTGGGGAAAAAATGTTAAGGACAGTGCTATGTATGCATGGGAGACATAACTATGGCCTAACGGCCAGTCATTGTTCAGTGTCAGCATGGCTCCCCCTAATGGCCACTGGAGGAATATGAACCTGATTGACCACATGCTGTTGCTATGGTGTGTTGTGCTCAGTGCTTGGCCCCCAGTGCTGCTGCTTGCAGCTATATTTTTACTGTCTTTCTATTATTGTATTAGTTTTTTCGTTGCTGTTGCAATGTTGATCAGCCGAAACCCAAGCAATTTTACTCTCTTATGCTCGACTAATGGGACGTTACAATAACAAATATTGAATAAACCGACTTTTTCAAAAAAAAATCACACCCTGTGTGAAGTGGGCGGTGTCTTGCTAGCTAATCACAATACTGAATGGAGTCAACCAATCATGTACAAAAGATAAATACATTTATTGAAACACTCTTTATGATGGACGAAACCATAACTTGAAAAAAACAAATATTTGTTTTTTTTCAAGTTATGCTTTCTTATATAGGGCTATGCACATGTGTCATGTGACACTGGCCAATCAGAGTCCTGAATAGACTGTGATTGGCCAATCACAGCGCAGGATAATTCTACAAATTTCCTGGGCCCAGATCACAGCGCAGGAAAATGTACATTTTTCCAAATCTCACTTATAGGGGCGGTTTCACCGCCCAAAAATATGATTCCAGAAGAGCTGTAATTCCTGAAGCCCCGCCCCCTCTGTGTTCCTATTGGCTGGCCTTTAAACAGCTATAACTCCAGATGGCAGTGTTTTTTTGTTGTTTTTTTACCTTTTTTTTTCCAATTTCTCTTTTCTCCACCCACACACTCTCAGAGGGGTATGGAGCTCAATGGTGCAACCCGGAAGTGGATCTGTTCACACCGGTTTTAAAAAGTGCCGAAAATGCTCAAAAACATCGCGCACCCCCCCTAAGTGGGGGTCTGCGAACAAATGCATCAGACCCAAAAGTGGATTTATCCACTTCTGGTTTTCAAAAGTGTGCAAAATGCTCCGAAACTTCGCTTACCCCACCTAAGTGGGTGTTTGCAAACAAATATATTATGTTCCATTTTTGCCTCAGACCACCGCAAGTGGGTGAAACAAGTACTTGAAACGATTTGAGTAATTGTTTCTATATAATTGTTGTTTATTAGATTTTTTTAAAACATTTTTTTAGATGCTCATTTTTTCCATACATTTTTCGGCTTTTTTATTTTCCTTTTTTTAGGTTTCGGTTCATTTTACAGGCTGTAATTGCTTAAGCTATGTAGCTCTAAAGGCTTGTATCTTGGACAGAACGTCGAGGGCCCGTTCATCGCTGCTTGCAGCTTTAATTTTATTTGAATCCTGAAAAGTAACAGTTTTGGACATACTATGAGGTTTCCACCTGACAGACAATATGCCATATCATTATAGTATTTATTCTCTTACCTAATATTATGTCTAGGATCGTTTAGCGGTTTAGTCGTTTAGTCTCAACAACATTCCGCTGCTTGTACTTAGTGACAAATAAAACCTTCTTTATTCAGTATAATACATACTGTACATGAACACAAGTACACAGTTACTGTCAATGTCATTGTTGTTGTTCTCATTTGTCACCAGAACCTTTAAAAGAAGCAGCAAGGAAGACATGGACACGCCACCAAGTCCAAAAGGTAAGAGAAATTATTTTTGATCGAGACACAAAATTAATGTTTTAGGTTATTTATTTATAAGCTTATTTAATTTTATCGTTAGGTTATTTTATAGGTTATTAGTTATAAGGTTATTTTGTTATTTATGAAAGATATGAAATTCTGGTTTATTTGTTAGAATTGCATCATTGTTAAAGGTAGGGTAAGTGAGTTTTGTTTAAAACATGTTTTTTTTTTTTTTTTTTTTTTTAAAGGTTGAAGCTCTATATTGTGATAATAGTAATTGCCATCCACAAGTTCCCCAAGGAGCTTACTGGAGAAAAGGGGTGGGACGTCACTTCTTGTCAGTCATTCATTTCATTTGAGGGATCAAATCAGTCAACAATAATGTGGGAACACAACCTGACAGAAATCAGAAAGGGTCATAATAGTCTGCCTACTTAAAGGTCCACTGACATGGCCCAAAATGTCATAATGTAAAAGTCACGTGGTCTCTCTAAAAATAGTTTGAAAACAGACAAACATGATTGGCATTTGCTCCGAGTTCGCCTCTCGCAGTCACATCAAACAGACCAGAAAAAACTGGAAGTGACCTCAACATAATTGGTCTTTTTAACATAATTGGTCTCTTTTTTGTACTGATATGGCCATATATGGAGATCTCTATCTGTCGTTAGAGTCCCTTTTATGGGCATATATGGAGATCTCTATCTGTCAGTCGTTGTCCCGTTTATGGACATATATTCTGAGTTATTTGTTAGGGTCTGATGCCATGATGACACATTGAGGTTAGACAATACACTCCATATTTGGCCATAGCTACATTAGAAAGTCCTTATATGGTTATGGCTGATCATGGTGACATGAGCTTGACGATGTGGTTCGTCCGCCTGCCAGTGCTTAATTTGTAAATGATTAGGAGCACTTCACCCAGTCACCCATTGCAGTGTAAAGTTTGGCAAAAACCCATCCGCTTGAATGTAGCCTAATTCTCTCTCACACCAGCAGGGGTAAAACAGCGAGACTACAGGCCATTCATATGAACGGTCACTTCCTATACAGCCTCAATTTACAACTTAGAAGCTGGCCCCTTGTTTGCAAGCCTTGAAAACGGCCAGGGGGTAAAGGGTTAACTAATGTAGGCAGGACAAAAGGCGGGGTTGGTGAAATTGCAGTCATCGATTGGCTGTGAAAGGCAGCTGTGCGTTCTGATTGGACTAAACCCACAGCAGCTGTTCCGTTTGGCCATGAATCATAGAAGACATACAAATGCACAATGCCTCACGGATGGACGCGTTGTGAGCTTGTAGATCTGCAATTTTTGATACGCAACACCATGCTGTTGGTTTAAGTGAACTCATTAATTCAGTTATTTTAACTTGGAATATCTATGAACAACAACCACAGTTATGTCCATCCTTTGCTCGTTACAAGTCTAAGATGTACGCTTGCACCTTTGTTGGATAACATAAGATAAAGTTGATTAAGAAACATGACATCATCGCAAGAGCTACTTTAAGAGTGTCCTACCAAACTGTGGATATACTTGGCAACAGGAGTGACTGTTACTGTACCCTGGATGTCACAACCAGTGTTGGGGGTAACTGCGTTAAAATTATCGCTGTTACTGTAACGTAATACTTTTTTGGGTAACGAGTAACCTAACGCATTAGTTTTGCAATTAGAGTACTCGTTACTTAGTTACCTTTTCCAAAATGATGGCGTTACTTAGAAACAGTCATTTTACCTTCCACATTTAACACATTGACTGCCAGGAATTGATTAATGAATTAATCCGCCTTGCCATCGGTTGTACCTTATAGTCCATGAGCCAGACAAGATTTCATTATCAAAAGAGTGGGCAAAACCAAACCTATATTAAATTGTTCATAGGGTCAATACGAGTAAATAAATGTATGATAACCTTTCCACAGGAGTAGCTTTTTCATGGTTATCACACATTTTATTTTCCCCATACGTACATGACAGGTGAAAAAAATGTCAACATTTAAAAAAGTTATCATAATGAAACTTCCTGAGTTGATTACTTACATGAAGACAATGATTTATCGTATTACAAGTTTTCTGAAATTGCATATTTAAATATGCAAATTAGGCATTAGGAAAATATGCCTGAATTTGCATAACTTTCCAGAATCAACTTTGGAACATTGGACAAAGCCAGCGTCAACATTCTTATTTCATTTTGTTAAGATGTTGGAGTCGAAGGTTTTTAACAAGGGAATATTCAATATCTGGCTCAATTTTGGGGCTCTGGCTCATGGACTAAATGCCTAATTTGCATATTTAAGTATACAATTTCAGAAAACTTGTAATACGATAAATCATTGTCTTCTTGTAAGTAATCAACTCAGGAAGTTTCATTATGATATTTTTTTTTAAATGTTGTCATTTTTTCACCTGTCATGTACGTATGGGGAAAATAACAAAATGTGTGATAAATATGAAAAAGCTGCTCCTGTGGAAAGGTTATCATATTTATTTACTCGTATTGACCCTATGAACAATTTAATATAGGTTTGGTTTTGAATGCATAAATAGGCCATCTTGACATGGTGGAAGCTGGCTGGACTCTATCTGCCCACGTCTGGTGCAGAAAAGCTGGTAGCGAAGAAGATTGACATCTGTAGTGTGCGTAGAGGGTACATACATGCGGCAAGTGATTTCCTCCAGCTTCTTGAAGAGCTCATCGGAGACAGTCCAAGCACGGCCCAGCTCAAGGAAGGCTTCTTGGTATGTCCTGTATGACTTCAATTTTTTGTAGGTGCCCATTTTTCCACGTCCTGCAAATGCACTTACAGTGACAACCAGTGAACGCGTGCCAATCAAGGCACCAGCAACACTTTCCCCGAGTGATTGGCAAAGTTTAGTGATGTTCAGAAATCTTGTCCTGTTCTGTGTGCCACATTTTTGGTACACACGGCATGGGATGTCCTTGCTGAAACCAAGAGACAGTACCAGAACATCAGTGTCATCAGCTATGATGACCGCTGCCTTGTAGCCAGACTCTGCTGCATGGAGAGCATGCAATAGCATGCAGGTGTTGGCTTCTTCCTGAGAAGATCTCAGCTGTTTTACCTCCTCCCACTGGTCCTTGGTGATTTTGAAGCAGACTTCTTCACAAGTGACATACAGTGTCTTGTCTTGAAGTTTATCTCTGTGCTTGGGCAGTTTCCATTCCTCCACCAAGAACTTGATGAGACTGGCTTTGTTGACAGAGCTGCAGAGGAGTTTCCTCCACTGCTGAATATTGTGGCCAGAAACGATGTTTTTGAACTGGAGCCCCCCTTTCTGAATCTTTGATTGACATGCCCTTGTAAACATCAAAGACAACGTCAATCCGTTCACTATCGCCACCTTCATGCAAGACCTTGGCTAGGGTTGATTCTGCCAGCTGTGCAAATGTCTTGTCGTTCCCTTTCATTTTTTGCACCAGGCTCATTCCATCGATGATGGTTGTTGATGGTTTGGGGATTTCTTCTGCTGGAGCAACACTCTCCAACTCTCTGGCAAGAGCTGCCTTGTTTGTCTTTCGAAGAGATCCATCCCCATTAGCTAGGGTCCATGGCACTGGTCCAAGGGGAAGTGCCAACACATCTCTCATGTGTAGTTCTCGGCTCTGGGCCACCAGAACCATGTGGCCAAACAGATTCCTATCAGCCTTCAGAACTACTTCCTTTGCTTGCCCTTTGCTGCGTGTTTTTTTCCTGATCTCTGAGAATGTTTTCAGCTTCTTCTTTGTGATCTTGTCATAAAACTTTGTAGTTGGTGGAGTTGTCTCAAGACGTTCATGTTTGAAGGCTTGATAGGCTTGCTCTCCTATCTTATGAGCATCAAGTAGGTCATTCCCCACATCTGGTGGGGCAACAGTTGCTGTTGACAAGCTGACAAACTCACTTTGGTCTGGACTGAATGGATTCAGCCAGCAGTTGTCCAGGACATCAACTATGGACTCAACATCAGCCTCATCTCTTCTGATCCTGGGCAGCTGTAAGTCTGGATGATTAAATTGAGAATCTCCTTGACCCACCATCTCCCTCAGCTGCCTCAGGAAGGCACTGCAGTACTCTGAGGTTAAGTAGTACTTGTAGACAGTTGCAGTCTTGAGGCTGAAGCCTTTTGTTCCGCCAGATGTGTGTGTGTCCTTGTTAACACATCCACCGCCAGAGGTTAATCTCATAATAATGTACTCACCTGCCAAGGTGTTTTTGTTGTTTTTTTGTTTTTTTCATGTCGCCATAGATCTTGTTAAAATCCTTAAGATTGAGCCGTGAACGGTCTGTTTACGTCCGCGAGATCTCCCTGTATCTCCCAGTGAAGACCGCATGTCAAACGGACTTCCATGACTGTAGTTAGAGCGGATTACGTTAAACAGTGAAATGCGAGGAGAAAAAACTACAGGAAGAGAATTGAGTTTCAGTTTCGTCTGTAGAATGGGAGCGGGCGTGATCGTCGAAACCGGATCCCAAATAATTCTATTTCCTGTCATCAAACCGGAAACGGAAGTGGATCAAAAAAATTCCGAAAGTGCACCCGGACCGCGCATGCGCGAAAAGACCGCAGCCCGTAGGACTACGGGCTCGGCGCTTAACCGTTGGATTTAACGGCCCGTAGAACTACGGGCCCGGCGGTAAAGGTGTTAACAGTCTCCTCAATGGTCTGGTCAACAGGAATTCGTCCAAAAGGATTTCTACTGCCAAGTTGGACGGAGAAGCCTCCTTGCAGGAAGTGGGCATGCACTTCCGGATGATTTGCAGGCAGCGGTGTCATTGTGGCATAATAGTATGACAGGTAGCGGGCATAGTTGAGTTTGTCATATGCAAAACACCAAGGGATCATCTTTCGGATGCATGCAAGGTGCAACATCCAGTTCCCTTCTCTAGAAGCACAAATTAAGCCCAACATGATATCTGTCATATCCAGGTAGGACATCCAAAAAGCTGAAAAGTGGTATAGATGTGGTCCCCCACTTCTAAAAGTAGCACTACAGACCTGCATAATACCTTCTGTTACTGCCCTCATGCAATGAAAAGAATATACAGCTAGTCTCAAAATAAGTCTCTAAACAATGCAACAGGCTTCTTTAAATACTCATGCACATGCATGTATATTGCATTTTCATAACCCTTAACATGTAAAAAAAGAAATAGTTGGATTGTTCTTACCAGTCAGCTGTGACAGCTGTCCCCTTCAGCTTTGATTCCTGAAATAACTGCTCCACCACCAAATAATAGGCCACACCCACTTCATCAACTACTTTAATTGGACACAGGTTTGTTTAATTTATTAAAAAAAGGAGCAGTGTGAAGTCCAAAAAGTGTGTTATATAACTTTTAATATGTTGTTGGCTATGAATGAAAATCCGCCTATAGAGAAAAATAACAAAATGTCAAAAAATATAAAAAGCTGCTCCTATGGAAAGGCTATCATATTTTTATTTACTTATATTGGCCCAAAAAACAATTTAGTATAGGTAAGGTTTTGCCGACTTAGTGGTACCGATATCTGGTCTGGCCCAAGGACTATATCTCTGGATAGGGTCTTTTTGTGGTTTAATACACGATCGCACTGTTTTCTGTACCATCCTTGATTTGTTTCTCTTCGCTTTCGACTCATCCTTGGCAAAAATAACCGTTTCGTGTTTCCGGTTTTACCTTGAGTTAACTGGTTTTGCCCTGTTTTGGCTAGACATGGTCGTTTTCACATGGTATAAAAACTAAAGGGAAAGCTCCAGTTATATTTTCTTTTCTCTGGACGACGAACAGTTATCCCCTTTGTGTTTATCAACGGTCTGACACACGATCATAATATATATAACACCAGATGGCAGGAGTTCAAGGATATGGTGGGAGATAATATGGTACCATTTCTGTCAGAAACCTGTCTACCAGTAACATCGATGGGAAATAGAAGCTAATATAAACTGCAGGCTTTATATTCCTGGGAAGTTTACATGCTATAATAGAAGCCATTGTTCTCGCATTAATAATAATTAAATGAAAACATTTAAATCTTGTTTGAAATGACCAAACCTGCCTACTGATGATGTCACTGGTAGGCAACTGTCCACAGCCCTCCTCTGAGACACAGAATGAGTAGACAAAAATGGTACCATAATGAGCATGAGTGAGTACACATAGAACCATAATCTCACACTCAATGGTCTTTTTCACTCTCTTCATCATCTCTCTCCTTATTCCCTTCAGCATCCTCATCTTCGTTGTCTTCATCTTAGACCCAGTGGCGGTTTTAAGCACTAGGCAAACTAGGCAATTGCATGGAGCCCCGAGGCAGGGGGGCACCCACCCTGGTCTGCCCACACAACAATCAACATTACAGTTGATTCTTCCCAATAGTGTGAAGTGGTTTCACTTTCAACGAGGCTACTTCTATTTTCAGTAGTTCAATTTCAAACTAAAACATGTGTTGGACTGATCACATTACAAATTTCCAATAGTATACAGTATAAATTATGACCTATTAAATGCTGAGCTTTAAGCATTTGTCGTGAAAATCCCAGATATCTCCAGATTGTGAGGTCACACACCTGGCAAATTCTTTGGAATTTATTTCTGTCTTGACCTGAGTTAGGTTCTCCTTAAAAGTTGTTGAAAGTAGTTGGCGTTACTCTGCTGTAGGCATGTAGCTACTGCACCCTCCTAAAATCTAAAATGATTGATTAGGCAATTAATCTTAGCTAAGATTATTGGTTTTGACAACAAATAGGGTATTTTTCCTCTGTCATCACATCAATCAAGTTCAATGAGGTTAGTTTAAAATCGCAGGTGTGGTCTGAATCTGATTGATTGAATCACGTTGGTTTATGATGTCAGTCATCTGGCTGAACTCCCATCCTGCTGTACTGATTTAATCAGTAGGGCCCGAGCACTGCACAGTGCAAAGCCCTATTGAAATGCAAAGATTATTATTATTATTATTTTTCCGATAATGAATCGCATTCTTGAGGGTCTAAACGTACTCAAAAAGTTGTGCAACTTTACACACCCATCACATGTGGCAAACTATTACGTATTTTGATGGTCTCAAAAATGGGCGCGGTGGCGTGGCCTAATGGCTCAAGAATGCCCCCTACAAAATGTCGTGCTTGAAGTCCCACAATACGGTTTCACCTACATGTATGCAAATTCGTACACACCTGTATCATGTCACGACTTATAATAATGTCTCTTGGAGCCATGACGTAAACCCAACAGGAAGTCAGCCATATTTAATTTATTGTTGTGTTTTTGCGCATTTCAAGCCATTTTCACGGGTTGTACTTTAACTAGGCTGCACCAGCGCTCCTGTTTTCGTGTATAGAGGGGCGGGTGTATAGAGGCGCGGAGAGATTGTGCCTGATCCCATTGGTTCACCGATCTGTCCGTCAACCCCCGCCCCGTTAACACAACATTACGAGCGACGCCCACTGCACTCTGGTTGGTTGGGGAAATGAAACACTTCCCATAACGGGTACACCGACGCGCTCCTCCAGGCTTTTATTTTTTAGAAAAACTAAACAATAAAAGCCTGGAGATCGAGGCTATACTTTAACTCCTCCTAGGAGAAATGTCAGATCCGCCTCAAACTTGCTCAGCGTACACAAAAGACCTTAAAGCAGTACGAGGCAGGTCCAAAAAAAACTATTTTTAGCAGCCTCTGCTGGTCACTACTGTCATTGCAGCTCTATTGCTGAGTCCTGCATTACCCAGAATTCCATTTGTTTTCACCGGAAGGCGGAAGCGTTTCAAAAAGCGTGCTTGTAATTGTTTTATACTATCTACGGATCGTTTCTCTTAGCCAGTGGAGCTTTAGTTACCGTGAGCTGTGCTTTCTTTTGCTGTTGTTTTTCCATCTTCAATCTTGTTGACAGAAACTGCAAAAAACTAACAGAAAATGTTCAAATCACATCTATATTAATCCTTGTATTAAATACTTAAGGTGTATTCTACTTTACCCCATGTTTTTAGGACCCTTATGGTGTCTAGTTAAGATTTCTTCTTGTTGCCCAGGTCAACTAATGTCCCATGGGGTTCATTTGGTGACCATTTTAAATCGATGTCCACAGGAGTGGCGTTTTCATATCTGAACCAGACAACGTACAAAGACAAATAAACCCACTTTTTCATAGAATGTTTACACCAGGAATCTAATGGAAAGGTCACTGACATGGTACAACCATTCTTTATTGGTGAAAAACACACAAATATCAAATTCTGTTTTATATTAAAACACAATTTCACTGATCAGTATCATCCATCTCATCATCAAACTCCACCTCATCCTCTTCCCTCTTATCATCATCATCACTGATGACACCAGCAGTCAACAGGTCAATGAGAGATAGGGGCAGAATTGGCCCACAAGACCAGACAGGCTCCAAAATCCCTCCTTCTGTCTTCTGCCACCCCTGACCATCATCATAGGATTTAGGCCTCCAAAAGATTGGCTCAGCTGCTCGCTTGTAACAGGTCACTCTATAGTTCACCCACTGGATGTGGGGGATGAGTGTGTCCTGGCATGGGGGCAAGCGAGCTGGTCCACGCCTCAGCCTCTACTGCGCCTTGATGGAATCAAGACCACTCTTGATTCCATCAAGGGCGCAGTAGAGGCTGAGGCGTGGACCTTCGGAGAAATTCATAGTGCAAGGTCCAGCCACCAGGAAACCCCAGTTCTTTCTGGGCAATGCGGAAAATAAGCGACAGCTCTGCCAGTTGATGCTCAAGGTCTGGGGGAGTAAGGAGGCAGCATCCCGGCTGGCAAAATGTGAAACGGCTGCTCTCATCGTGGAAGGAACAGCTCATGAACTTGTGGCATTAGATTGAGAAGTGAGTTGATTGATCAATACCTATATAACTTTGGTGAGTTCTTGTGTTAGCAGATTTGCCAAGAATGATTGTTGATGTTGATGACATCAACCTGCTCATCTACCATGACACTGGCACAGGCAGGCACCCTGGTAAATGTCACGGAGCTAGCAACCTCTCTTGGGCAGCCATACTGTAGCACCCTGCTTGGGTACCATGTATTCAGTGATCAGGGCTGTACTAGTTCCTTCAAGGGCAAGGTGGCACCACTCAAAAAAAGTTATATTATGCCTAAATATAAGCCAGAATTTGATATTTGTGTGTTTTTCACCAATAAAGAATGGTTGTACCATGTCAGTGACCTTTCCATTAGATTCCTGGTGTAAACATTCTATGAAAAAGTGGATTTATTTGTCTTTGTACGTTGTCTGGTTCAGATATGAAAACGCCACTCCTGTGGACATCGATTTAAAATGGTCACCAAATGGGGCATTAGTTGACCTGGGCAACAAGAAGAAATCTTAACTAGACACCATAAGGGTCCTAAAAACATGGGGTAAAGTAGAATACACCTAAGTATTTAATACAAGGATTAATATAGATGTGATTTGAACATTTTCTGTTAGTTTTTTACAGTTTCTGTCCTGTGTCCAGTGTCAAGACCTGCTTGAATCTTAATAATAACCACTTTAAATGAATTCCTTGGGTGAAAATTATATATAGAAATGTGTTAATTTGTCTCTGTATGTTTACTTCAAGAGTTAGGGTATTTTCTATTGTCTCCATTGTATGGTTCGGGTTGGGAATAGGTGCAACACAGGGTTAAAATAAACCCCATGGGACCTTATTTGACCAGGGCAACAAGATTAAAACTTAACTAGACACCTTTAGGGTCCTAAAAGACATATGGTAGAAAAGAATACACCTTAAAAATGTAGTACAAAGAGAAATATAAATGTGATTTAAAAAAATTCTGCTATTTTTTTGCTGTTTCTGTCCTGAAATAGAGTAAAAATGTGCTTGAATCTTAATATTAACCACTTCAATGAATTCCTTGGGTCCAAATGATATAGAAAAATGTATTAATTTGTCTCTGTAGGTTGTTTACTTCAAGAGTTATGGTATTTTCTGTTATCTCAATTTTATGGTTTGATTGGGAATAGGTGTCAGAAAGGGTTAAAATAAACCCCATGGGACATTATTTGACCTGGGCAACAAGAATGAATCTTAACTAGACACCATAAAGGTCCTAAAAAACATATGGTAAAAAAGAATACACGGTAAACGTTTAATACAAAGAGAAATATAGACGTGATCATTATGATTTCAACATTTTCTGCTAGTTTTTGGCTGTTTCTGCCCTGAAATAGAGTCAATATGTGTTTGAATCTTAATAAAAACCAATTTAATGAATTCCTTGGGTCAAAATGATATAGAAAAATGTGTTCATTTGTTGCTGTATGTTGTTTACTTCAAGAGTTATGGTATTCTCTGTTATCTCCATGTTATGGTTTGGGTTGGGGGTAGGTGTCAGAAAGGGTTAAAAATAAACCCCATGGGACATTAGTTGACATCGGCAACAAGCAGAAATCATAACTAGACACCTTTAGGGTCCTAAAAAAACAGGTTTAAGAGATGTGTTTTTGGGGTGCTCACGGAGCCTCGAAACTCCCCTACTATTAGTTTAGGGAGTTTTTTTAGTGTTCCTATTAAAATTGTACTGGTCTATATTCCACACAATGTAATAATACAATGTAGAATGGAGTAGTTAACTCAACTTAACATTAACATGCCTCGTCATCTTTCTGCTATTGCAACTATTGTTTATTTCTAAATAATAATAGATAGATAGGGCTAATAGAGAATTAGAAATAGATAAGGCTTATAGCCTATTTGTAGAATCACTTCTAAAAATATATAATATAACCACCTGCCTACCTGTACACGTAGACCTATGTATGTACTGCTGGAGCCCATATTGTGTGTGTGTGTGTGTGTGTGTGTGTGTGGGGAAGTCCATAGGTCCAAAAATTAAATAATAAATACCATAATGAAATAAATAATAAACACAATGATATAAATACAAAATACAATTAAATAAATAAAAAATACAATTAAATAAATGTATGTATTGTGTATTTTTTTTATATCATTGGGTTTTCTATTTATTTCTTTGTGGTTCTTATTTATTTCATTGTAACTTTTAATGTCAACCTATATATATTACATGATGCCACTTTTAGCTATTTAATCAAGTCGCAATGAAATTAATAAAATCCACAATGAATTAGATAAAAAACACAATGAAATAAATAAAAATACGATTAAATAAATAAAAAATACAATTAAATAAATACATTTATTTATTTATTCTGAAATATTTTTAATTTTATTGCGTTTTATATTTATTTCATTGTGATTTTTTTATATATATTACATGAAATGATGCCACTTTTAGCTACTTCATAAGGTACATTGGTCCAAAAATGTTATACCAAATACCACAATGAAATATATAAAACACGCAATGAAATAAATAAAAAACACAATGATATAAATAAAAAAATACAATAATTGCATTTTGTATTAATTTCTTCGTGACTTTTTTTTATTTCATCTTGGTATTTAATTTAATGGGTTTTTGTATTTCATGCTGTCTTTTCATAATAATGGCTTCTTTAACAGGATAATGGTTTGACATCGCAGTCTGTCAATCAACAGGAACGGGGCGGGGTCAGCTTTTTACACTCATTCAGACCAAAGCAACAGATCGCTGAGAAGCCGATTACATTAGTCCTTGGGTCAAGACCCCAAATTTCACATACTGGTACCATCTGGGTGGGCAAACCCTATACATCCCTAGATTAAGTTTTGATATGATGCTGAATGGTAGCTTTATAGTGTTTATCACCTCTTAAAGTAGGCCCTAATAGACAATACCTTATTCAATTCAAAAAATATATAGCTTTAAATTGAAGGATCACAGGAACACATTTCTGTATACAGTATTTGACAATGTTGTTGAATTCTGAAGTTAATTGTATGCCTATATTGGACCTGCATTTCAGAATCCAGAGATTCTGATGTGTGAATGTTGAGACTTACTATTATTTATCAGAGATTTATCAGGATTTTTTGTTTTTAAATGTTTTAAATTAAAAATAAAATGAATTGAAAAATATTTTTAAAAATATATTGAATTTATAATAAATGAACAAATTGGAATCGGACAACTCTGGGTCTTGCTGTAAAATTCCACTATAAGCACCAGCCCAGCTCAGTGGTTAGAGTGTCCGCCGTGAGACTGGGAGGTCGGGGTTCGATCCCCGGCCGGGTCATACCAAAGTCTATTAATGGGACCCAGTGCCTCCCTGATTGGCACTCCGCATCGATGGTTGGATTTGGGTAAGTCCCTGCGACATACTAGCGTCATGTTCAGGGGATGTGCTTGTACATCAAGCTGCCTTACGCTAAGGAAACAGGCTCCTGCCCTATGGGCCTCAGGGCTCGGGCTCGGCAAGGCTTACTTATAAGCATGGTATCTCAGATCTGGTTCAGAACCTGTTTGGAACTGTCACTGAAATCCTACGATTTGGGACTATACACAGTTGGATAATGTTGATCTTGTGGTCTTCACAGCCAATGGTCACCACACGAATCATGCCTTAGCCAGTCAGTTTGTGCAGAATCTAGCAGATATCCTCTTCACTGGAGGAGCCACTCCTGGTACTGGGGTCATATCACTAAAACTACCCCCGTCCTCGTACCTCGAAGCGGGGAAACTTTGTCTAGCTGATGAGAGAGATTGAGCATTATACAGGCCCCAATAAGATGTCTCTATTAAGCGTGCCAACGTGTCGTCACCACGGGGGGCGAGGCATTGGGCGTGGCATTGGGCAATGTTAAGTCAACCTGGTTTTTACCCCTCAAAGATGTCCGCAGCTACCAAAAGACACTTGTTGACGCCCCCTTCAGGTTTTTTGGCACGCTCTATATACCAGCTCTAAAACAAGTACCAAGAACTGATGCTATCCAAGATGCCATCAACCACAGTGTTTCAAGAGCACAGAAGGAGGACACTGCTTGGCTCTGTCAGCGCCACTTTTCCCCTGGGCTGGTTGGCCTATAATGTTGTGCAAGATCACAATGGTGATGAAGCTGAAAACAATAAGTGTCTTTGTCCGCTGCTTGGCTTGCCCCCTGCCCATCCTGATACAGTGCTCAGTACCACTGCCTACTTAAGATACATCACTCAGCATGAGCTACAGTCATATAACGTTTGACATGCAGCTGTATGGTCGCTTGCCTGATCTAGTGGAGTGATCCACAGTGATGGTCATCAGTGGTGCTCAGACCTGGGATGATGCACACTCTAATGTCTTTTGTCGGCTTAACCCGAAAACAGATTGATTCAACAGCTGTGGAGGTGGAGGAGCTAGTAGGTGTGTCATTTGGAGTCCATCTTTAATGGAAAGGCCTGGCCCAAGGCTGTGCCTTCTGCATGGTAGTGTCTGTTCTTCTTCAAGACTTCTTAGAGGAGGGAGAAAAGACTCATGAGTAGATAATGGTATTCCTGGAGAAAGCGAGAGAGCACCCCACAGGCTATAGCTATGGGTGGATTGCTTCATCAGGGGAGCAAGAAAAGAATGGAGCTCTCTGCCCTTTTTGACTACGAACTCGGCCCGGTCCCTTCAGAATCAGCTTTATTGTCACATCACAGGTTTACAGAAGTAAAAAAGTGGGTGAAATTTGTTTTTGTGCATAGTTCCCATCATATTATTTCCATAGAAAAAAAGAAAGGGAAGAAAAAGAAGGGGGTGGGGTGCAAGGGGGAAAGGAGATCAATCAAGTAAACAAATTATCTACATATTTACACATACCTATATCACGTACCTGAGATAAGATATAATGTCATGTAAGCAGAGACAAACCGTTCACACAAATTCCCACTGCAAATGAAAGAGGTGCCTCTTTTTCCAGTGTACAGATTGTCTATCAGTGATATATATTAATGTATTCGGCTGTTTGCTTGCTTACAACAATAATATCTATCTCTTCCTATGACATAGCTGTCCTGTGGTTGCAAAACAAACCACACTAGACCCCAGGGTTCTCACAGACATCACTATTTTACCCTCAGAAAAGAAAACAATTATGTATAACAAAACATTTTAAAACATAAAATAAAGACAAAAACAAACCGTATATATCTGGATACCCTCTGAACCTGCTTATTTTTTGGTTACCAACTTTTTATTTTATTTTTTAAAAAGCTTTTCAGAGGGGAGAGACATTACATCACATCACTATGTATGGGCAAACAGTTCACACAACATCCCACACTAGCATAAAAAAGCATATATTTTCAGTACATAGATCAGTCAGTGATCATTAATGTATTCATGTACTCTATAGTTTGCCTGCTAGAAATAGGGACAGTCTCTTCCTCATGTGATTGTAAAACAACCCAGGCCGCTTCTTAACCCCTTCACCAGACCCCCGGGTTTGCATAGGCATTAAAGGAAAGGAAAACCCACGATGTATATATAACACAATATTTTTTAAATTATACAATTAAATGAAATGAAAACCAAAACAAATCATAATTATGTTGTTGGATACCCTCTAATTCTGCTTATGGAAAAAAAAACTGGGAAGAAAAGAAAGTAAAAACAAACATGCTTGAACCTCCTTATTGAACATTCAATTTAAAATGTTCCTTCTCTGATACCGATATACAGGTGTTCAACCTGGAGTACAGATTTAACCTTCAGGGCCACTGTAAGTAATGTTTAACACTGGCATTCTCTATATCAGGGGTCCCCATCCTTTTAGGACCAAAGGACCCCCTCCACAATTGTGTAAACTTCCGCGGACCCAGCGCCCCATCAAATATTCATTCGTATTATTCATTATTAACCACCCCCAATGTATATATAGTTTTACGGTCTTTATACTTGCATATAATCAAGTTGAAGTAACTGATTACATATTTTTTCATTATTAACCCACATTGAATGCTATTTGAGTTTACTGTCTTTATTCTTGCATGATGGGGATATCTGATATTGTTGTCCTGTAATCTGTTTTTTTCTTTCTTTTTTCAATTTAGCTTATTAATCAAGCCAAGCATATAATTTGTCTGTAAGCACTGTCACGTTTTTAAACCTGAGCATACTGATACTGTCATTTTTTTGGTCATTTTTATTGCTGAACATCCCTCCCAAAAAGTATAGTAGCAACTATTCGCACCTTTCAGGTGTATCTGTAACTGGTCAGTGTAGCCTTATTTAAATTGTAAGAGCCATTTACACTGCTGACCACCTCGTTGACACCTTATTGTGGCAACTTCTCTCTCTCTCTCTCTCTCTCTCTCTCTCTCACTCACTCACTCACTCACACACACACACACACACACACACACACACACACACACACACACACACACACACACACACACACACACACACACACACACACACACACACACACACACCCCTATTTACCAAATGTGTGAAGAAAAAAAAACATTAACAAGTAAGTAGGTTATCATTTTTGTGAGGGAGGAATTCGCGGGGGGGTCCGCGAAAAAAACAACAACTATCTAATCTAAAGTAACATCACATCCCTCAAGTCATTCTCATTCAAATATGCCATAACTTTTACTTCAAAAATCGATTATAATAGGCCTACTTTATCTACAGATAAAAACACTAGTGATATTCAGTGGGATTTAAAAATGGTGGAGCTGGCTTCAGGCTCCTATGTTTACAGACAGACCAAAGTAATCCAGAGCCAGGGATTACCCAATCAGCAAATAGGTCCCGCCCTATGGTCCCGCCCCGTTCCTGTTGATTGACAGACGGCGATGTCAAACCATTATCCTGTAAATGGAAGCCATTCTTTTGAAAAGACAGCATTAAATAAAAAACCCATTTAATAAATACCAAAAATAAATAATAAAAAGCACAATTAAATGAAAAACACTAAAAAATAAATAAATGTATTTATTTATTTATTTGCATTTTTTATTTATATCATGTTTTTTATATATTTCATTGTGGTATTTGTTATAACATTTTTGGACCAATGTACTGTGGGGAACTGATACAAGCCAAGACGCAAAAGTCAGGGTACAAACCCAATCAAGGGCGTTTATTGGAGGAAACAGCCAGGCTCATGGAGCAATGTTTATATTTGGTAAATAATATTAACGTTCAACATAAATTCCTTCCCGAGTCCGGGGCATTACATCATAACATCTGTGGTCATTCTTCATAACCTCTGTTGTCATGCATCTTAATTTCCATGGTCATTCATCATAACCTCTGTTGTCATTCATCATAACATCCGTTGTCATTCCTCCTGCAGGTTGCCTATGAAGATAACAGAGAATGTCCTTTTAGTTTCACATTTCACTAACACACACAGTTGTGAGGGAAAACAGTGGAGAATCGCTTACCGCCTGAGCACCCGTCTGTTCACCAAGAGAGCCAGACTGAGACATAGCGACTGTTTTGTAGTTTGGTGCCACACCTAGGCGATCACACAGGTGCGCTCAGATGGGGCTGATTCATGAGGGCAATTGGTAGGTAACGCCCCTCTATGACGCAGCCCAGCCTGCTGCTGTGTCTGTGAAGCCTCTCTCTGTCTCTGTCCCGCTCCCTCTCTGAGGTGTGGTGCTTACCTAACAGGCGATCTCCCAGCGATACTCCACAGTACCTTATGAAATAGCTAAAAGTGGCAACATGTAATATATATAGGTTGACATTAAAAGTCACAATGAAATAAATGTAAAACGCAATAAAATAGAAAACATTACACAATAAATAAATACATTTATGTATTTAATTGTATTCTTTATTTATTTAATTGTATTTTTATTTTTATCATTGTTTTTTATCTAATTCATCGTGGATTGTATTCATTTCATTGCGATATTTATTTTTAAAATTTTTTGGACCTATGGACTTGATTAAATAGCTAAAAGTGGCATCATGTAATATATAAAGGTTGACATTAAAAGTTACAATGAAATAAATAAGAACCACAAAGAAATAAATAGAAAACCCAATGATATAAAAAAAATACACAATAAATAAATACATTTATTTATTTCATTGTATTTTTTATTTATTTAATTGTATTTTGTATTTATATCATTGTGTGTATTATTTATTTCATTGTGATATTTATTTGTGTGTGTGCGTGTGTGTGCGCGTGTGTGTGTGCGTACGTACGTACGTACATATATATGACAATAATGCAATTTAGTGCCCCCACACTCTGGAATAATCTCCCACTGCACATTAAGTTCAGTTCCACCATTTGAAATGTTTAAATCCACACTAACAACCCATCCAAACAACCTAAAATAATATGTGTACTAATTAAAGTATTATCTTGCGACTAAAAGCTCCCTAAACAAATAATAAACACCAAAATAATAGTGGTTTTTTTAGGTGATCTAAAAGAAGAACTAAGAGTGGCAGCCGACCTGCCGTTTATGCAATATATAAATATAATTGCACTTCAGGCTAAACAAAAGAGAACGGGGGAATATCAAAATGGTGTTTTTAGGCGATCTAAAAAGAATCGAGAGTGGCAGGCGAGCTGGCGTTTATAAGTTTAAATATAATGATTCCGCGACGCATCGTCTTGATATAACTACGTTAGGAGCGGACATGGAGCTCATTTATAGATAAAATCAGCGTGGTATTCAGATTAGCCATGTGTGTCAGTCAGCTCCTGGCTCCTGCTCCCCCTGACCCAACAGAGTAATCACAGACGGGTTGCGTCGCGTGCATCTGTGTGCTCTGTGTTGCAGACGGACAGACAACATTTCGCCGACTTTATACCGTGTGTCCCCGCAGATTATGTCCATCAACATGCTCCACACAAACGACATTCCAACTTGCATCTTCCCGGTGGCTTTTGTTTGCATTTCACCTGCTAAAAAAACTCCATGGTGTTACTACGCAGGTCGTGGGGTAGCCGCCCGGAAAACTCGCCCCAAAACACACTCACCCACATTTTCGTGTATTTGTTTTACTGAGGATAAGGTTAGAAACTAGACGCGTCGCAATTCAGGGCAATTGCAGAGTGTGGTTGCGCCGACGCGGGTCGCTGCCGCCGGGACTCGAGGAATACGCTGGGAGGAATACCGTCGGAGGCTGCGCCAATTACATTGTCACGCAACTCCTGAGATCACTTGCGTTTCATTTTGAGAGGATTGGTCCCCCCAACATATGGTTTTTGCGTCAAAAGGTTACATTTTGAGCATTTGTGGCGCCCCCTATGGATCAAAGTGGAAATGCTTTTGGGGATTTGTTGAGTAAACCACCCTTGACATGTGATCTAAATTTGGGATTGACTGGACGTTTCGTTCGTGTTTTGTGGCCTTTTTTGTACAACGGGCCCCTTCCGCTAACTTTGGAAGCCATTTACGGACGAACGGTATGGACTATCAAAATTCTGTTTCGGTCCAGATTATCGCATGGGTCCAGAGATCATGTGTACCGATTTTTGTGAAATTTGGAGAAAATATGTGGGAGGAGGAGCTACTCCTACCAATTTTGTCCAAACCTTACCCAAATTCGTACACATTATCCTTGAAGTCATGTTATCAAGATGTATCTGAAAGCCAATCATAGTCAAACCAAATGGAATTTGAAAACCTGACACCATTTTCAGGATGGGCACGTTTGCACATAATGCCACAAGCATTGCTGGACCCATCAGTGAGAAAATGTGAACACACACTCCCAGTAGCCCACCGAAGAACCCCATTCAAAAATATTCAGATTGTCCTGGTATAGCGCCACCATGAGGTCAATTTTAGCTACCTGGCCTGGTGGAGACCTGCTCAGAGGAGCACTTTTTCTAGTTTTATACTAAATTCATACTGATACATTTCTCTTGTTTTGTTTGCTAGATTCTGGCATGCTGCACCCTGGAGTGTTTTGTCACTGCTGTGAGGGAAACATTTCCGGGATCAGGTATAAGTGTACAGTGTGTCCTGACTATGACCTGTGCTCTGGCTGTCAGTCCACTGGGCTTCATGAGGAACACCGTCTGAGGTCCATCCCCATTCCAGGTCAGAATATAATCATTGCTGTTGGCAGAAACCTCATATCTCCATATGTCAATTCTTATGTTTCCCCCCACCCCTCCCGTAAATTAATGTCCTACTTTGCCATACTAGTGTCACACAAAGGTAGCACAACTAGCCAACATGCAAGCAATAGAGAGTCCTACTAGTTGGGTCACTTGTTCGGCAGGCAGGGGAATTTGATGAGACAGAATGAACCTTGCATTCATAGGTGTTACGTTGCTCCGCCCCCTCTTCTGATCATTATCCATCATTGGAGTACCCCGCACCCTATTCTGATTGGTCGATATTTCATAGTTCCCAACCTTTCCCATAATCTTTCAACTGTGTTCCTATTGGCGCAACTTTGTTAAAAATCCTTGTCCTTCATTATAATTACTTAGCTCTGCTCCTTGTTCTGGTTGGTCAATATTTGAATTTCTATTTATGTTTATCGCTGATATTACATTTTGTTTACACGATTCAACTTTAAGTAAACCCCCTGAATCGCTTGCCTCGCATTCAGGGTCTGGTGTCGAAGGCGGGTGTTTCTCGGTTGAAAATCTGTACGACGAATCGGGATCGGGATAATCCAGTATGAACCAATAGCCAAAGAGTCCCACTTTGGCCACGCCCCCATCTCAGAAATCGTCTGCACTGAGAGGGCTTTCAGACTGAATAATGGAGTGAAACCAAATGAAAATTCAGGCTGAGTGTCAGGCTAGCACTTTTACACTGCACTCTCCATTGTCAATTTCATACTCAATTTTGACACTTTTTCAGTATGTTATTTGTGATACAAGGTATTGTACAGTTGGTGGGGAGGGGGGCCCAAAACTTGAGCTGTGCTTGGAGCCCTCGAATTGTTAAATCCGCCACTGCTTAGACCATGGTAACATTCAGAATTCTGCTTCAGTAAGGTTATTGCTGCTCAAGTGGTCAGACATGAGGTCGGGGGGTAGTTGGGGATTAAGGGTCTTACTTATGTACACCCGACACATTGTCAGGGCTTGGAATCGAACCTGGGACCTCTCTACCCATAAGCTATGGCCCCCCTTCTTGTGAATGGGTTGTAGTGGACCTCAGTTCCTTCAAACTTATATAGTGGTACCTTACAGAATGGTATCTGCAGTTTCTTTCGCTGCATGCCTTCAATGCTCTGCAGCTGATGCTGAAAAAAAAACGGACAATTCCACTTTTTTAAAAGAACACCTCATGCACACCGGATCCGAATTTTCCGTGCGGCGATGCGTTTTTTTTTCTCCTTCAATCAAACCCAGTTTGATTTTTGCGTCTTTTCGCATGGGGTAAAAACGTATTGACCAATCGCACCCTGTCTGCAAAGGTCTTTAGTCGTTATGCCAATCGATTCCGAAAAACAGAAACAAATATAAAAATAATTCGCGGTAAAATATTTTTTTGCCGAATATTTTACAAATCCATGGGACACCACCATTTTGCATGGCCACGTCCTTCTTTATCCTACTTTATAAACAATAAAATCCACGTAGAAATCGTCTTAGAAAGACGATACAAATAACAATAATAATCCACGGGAGTTGCCATTTTGCGCATGCTCACTGCTCAGACCGAATTCTTTAGGTAACGCGTTTGCGTGTGACACACACAACGAGGGCCATCCGCGCAGTTGAAACGTACAAGCACCGGGCACCACGTAGGGTGTGAATTTTAAAGTTTAAAAGTGTTTACTCTGCAGTGTCACCAATTATTACAATTTACAATTAACAATAAATAAATCTGTAGTAGATCTGTGCACAAGATAATATAAGTTAAACAGTGAGCAATTAACAATAATACAAAATGCTGTCAACAAAAATATAGCTCTCCCAGCTCACCTCACCTCCATGGTGAAATCAGTCTTAGGGTGAGCAGGTGACAGCCATTACTTTATAGACGCTGAGGCCACCCACAGCGACACTCCCACCACCTAGGTGCCAATGCGGTGCCTTCATCAATCACATACCAATAACCCACTCTAGTGCACATTTGGCTCCTACATTCCGGCCCCTAATTAAGCCTGGGCATTAATTACACATATATTACTATGTAGGAGACAACCATTAACCTTAGCAACATTTAATCATTAAAAAAATAGAAAATCAATGCAATTCATTCAAATTCATAGCTGTATATCAACAGAATCATCTTCATACACCACAATGACCAGATCTCCAGGAACAAAGTTCCGCTTGATGTTCTGCCACTTCTGGCGCTCCTGAAGCTGCCGGAGGTACTCCTTCACCCAACGCTTCCAAAACAAGTCAGACATGTATTGTATCTGTCTCCAACGATGACAAACACAGATCACTCCTGGTGGAAATGAGGGCTTAGACTTGAGAAGCAGAAGATGGTTGGGCGTCAATGCTTCTAAGTCATTGGGATCAGTGGAGGCTTTAGTTATTTGGACGGCTGTTCACAATAGCATCAGCCTCACAAAGAACTGTATGGAGGCCTTCGTCATCAAGATTCTGTGTCCGCAAGATGGAATTCAGCACCTTCCGTACGAAAAAAAACCACTTGATTCCCTTCTGCAGGGAATCAAGTGGGAATTCTGTCACTGATCTGAGCCTGGTTCCACCCTTCAATTGACTCCCTCAGCTCACGTTCAGCCCCGACAAAGTTTGTGCCGTTGTCCGAGCACAACTCCAACACCTGACCACACCTGGCCACGAAGCGTCTAAGAGCATTGATAAAGGAGTCAGTGTTGAGAGATGCTGCTACCTCAAGATGCACAGCTCCTTTTTACTGTACATCTTCCTCGCTTAATCTCGAAAGGCCCAAAGCAATCTACTCCAGATCGAGTGAATGGAGGCTCACCAGGTGAAACCCTGTCAAGAGGGAGATCTGCCATCCGTTGATGTCCCGGTACTGCATGCAGTCTACGACAGATGACACACTTGGACAGAGTCTTCCTAATAGCAACACTTGCTCCTGGGATCCAGTATCTCTGACGAAGATTCGACAGCATGTGGTTACGTCCACCATGCCCTGTCACTTGATGAATGTGACAGAGAAGAAGGTCGGAAATGTGAAGGTCCTTGTCAAGATAGCTGGATGTCTTGCCTCCTCTGGCATAGCTGCTCTACCAAGCCTACCCCTAACTCTTAGAATGCCACCTTCAAGAATAGGGTTGAGCATGTAGAGATGACTAGTCTTCTACACACCTTCCCCTTTCTCCAAGCCACTTATCTCCTCAGAGAACCTCTTCCCTTGACAAAAGCAAACACTTGCAGTTTCTGCCTTGTTGAGCTCTTCAACTGACAGAGGACCCTTCACAGCTTGAGCTCTGACAGTCTCCATCTCCTCATGTATGTTCTCATCCTCCAGACCAGACTGAACAAGAAGCCTCCTCTTCTGAGCCAGGTCCAGCAACAGCCTCTTGAACCTGAGAATCCAACCAACCATCTTTCTCAGACGGAACCGGAACGAGAAGTGACTAATGAACTACGTGACCAAGTCTGCCTGTTCATCGGCTTGAATCGCATTCACAGAGACTACCGTCTTAACTTCAGGATCTTCTGGTGAGACCTTTCCAGAGAGTTTGGGCTGTGCCGGCCACTCAATTTCAGGCTCAACCAGAAACTTAGGTCCTGACACCCAAGCATCAGACCTCAAGAAGGATTCCACTCTGGTCCCTCTGGAAGCCAGGTCTGCTGGATTACTCGACGTGTCTACATATCTCCACTGAGAAGGACTGGACAAGGTGAGTATCTCTGAGACACGATTTGACATAAATGTCTTAAACCTTGATGTTTCATTCCGGATGTATTTCAGTACGGAGGTACTATCCGTCCAGAACACTGATTCCAGTAGTGGTATTTGCAATTCCCTTTTCCAGAACTTATCCATCCTGCTTGCCACCACTGTCTGCAGCTGTCAACTCCATGCGAGGGATCGTAATGGATTTCAACGGAGCAACTCATGCCTTACCCATTACAAAGGCACAGTGGGTTTGTTTGTGAATGTTATTCAGTAACAGGTAAGTGACCGTGCCATACCCATCTTCGCTGGCATCCGCAAAGTGATGCAATTGAGCGGAAGTGACTTCTCCAAACTTGGGAGGTTTCAAGCACCTGCAGATCCGAAACTCTTAAATCAGATGGAGCTCCTCCAGCCAGACGGTCCACTCCTGTGCAGCACTTACTGGCAAAGCCTCATCCCAGCCCAGCTGATTTCTGCACAGGCTTTGAAGAAGCTTCTTGGCGCTCAGCACCACAGGTGCAAGGAATCCCAAGGGATCGTAGATGGAGCTGACGGTGGATAAGATCCCTCTCCTTGTCAGAGGTTTGTCCTTGAGTGTGATCTTGAACTTGAAGGCATCCGACTGGACACACCACTGTACGCCCAGAGCCCTTTCCACAGGCAAAGTGTCATTGTCCAAGTCAAGATCCTTAACATCCATCGCTCTTTCCTGCTGAGGTATAGCGGCAAGCACAGCGCGTCTGTTGCTAATCCACTTGGTTAGCTGGAAGCCTCCTCTGGCACACAGCCGATCTACAATTCCTATTGGCTGGGCTTTAAACAGCCTTAACTCCGGTTCCCAGGATCGAATGCCTACGAAATTTGCTAGGTACACTTACATGGCCAATAGGGACAGGCTGAAATTGTTTAAGCCCCTTCCCCTCTGTGTTCCTATTGGCTGGGCTTTAAACAGTCATAAGTCCGGTTCCCAGGATCGAATACCTACGAAATTTGCTAGGTACACTTACATGGCCAATAGGGACAGGCTGAAATTGTTTAAGCCCCTTCCCCTCTGTGTTCCTATTGGCTGGGCTTTAAACAGCCATAATTCCACTACCCAGCATCAAAAATCTATGAAACTTGCAAGGCACACTTAGACAGCCAACAGGGAGAGGCTGTAATTGCTTAAGCTTTGTAGCCTAACTTTCCAGCTGATTGCCATACAGACTTGTTTCGTGGACAGAGCTGCGAGGGCCCGTTCATCGCTGCTTGCAGCTTTAATTATTATTATTATTAATTGGTTAATACTTCCTGTATTGTTGGACCAGTGTTCAGTCTGACCTGTGATTGTCCGGTTCCTCTCTTTAGGGCGGGAGCTGTGTAAAGTTCTCTTTCCATACGAAGCACAGAACGAAGACGAGCTGTCAATGAAAGAGGGGGAGATTGTCGCCATCGTCAGCAAGGTGATTTGTGTGTGTGTGTGTGTCAATTTATGGGTGTGTGTTTGTGCGTGTTTGGTTGCCTGTTATTCTCTCTCTATTCCTCTCTATTTTATTCTATTCTCCTCTTTAGTGTAGCGCAGTGGTTCTCAAACCTTTCAATTTGAAGGACCTCAATAACTCTGAGAGTGTACAAATGGAACCAAATGGACCCTTATGGGTCCATTTGGTTCCATTTGTACATTCTCAAAGTTACACACTCGTAAGGGTCTCCATTTGGAACCCCCTCAAGGAACCATGGGGACCACACTTTGAGACCCACTGGTGTAGCAGAGTGTTTCCAGTGAGTCAACACCCTGACTCTGTTTGACCAGAATGGAACAGAGCCTTCATTAGTATCATTGTAACAACCAGAATGGAACAGAGCCTTCATTAGTATCATTGTAACAACCAGAATGGAACAGAGCCTTCATTAGTATCATTCTAACAACCAGAATAGAACAGAGCCTTCATTAGTATCATTGTAACAACCAGAATGGAACAGAGCCTTCATTAGTATCATTCTAACAACTAGAATGGAACAGAGCCTTCATTAGTATCATTGTAACATCCAGAATGGAACAGAGCCTTCATTAGTATCATTATAACAACCAGAATGGAACAGAGCCTTCATTAGTATCATTGTAACAACCAGAATGGAACAGAGCCTTCATTAGTATCACTGGTAAGGAAGTAAGGAAGAGGCCTACTTTCTTCACAATATGTCTGCTGTGCATAGAGCCTATTCACTGCAATGTCATTCAATTCAAAGGGATTTTTATTGGCCGTGGGGAAAAAATACATTTGCCAAAACAATATCAAAACTATGAAATGTGTCTGCTCTGTTTTGCACGTACAGTAGCCAGTGGTGTAAAGTACATTTACTCAAGTAGTGTACTTAAGTACAATTTTGAGGTATTTTTTTACTTTATTGGAGTATTTCCAGTTTTAAGTACTTTAACTCCTACTCTACTCCTAGGGGGCGGCCATAGCTGAGTGGTTAGTGAGCCCGCCTAGGGAGCCAGAGGCCCTGGTTGCCCCAGGTACGATTCCAGGCCACGCCAGCATATGTGTCGAATGAAATTTGTCCCTGAGCAAGACTCGTAACCCCTAATTGCTCACAGGCCCTTATTGGAAACAAGCCCGCAAGGACTTTCATGAACGTCCTGTTAAAAGGAATTATCCTTATCCTTATCCACTACATCTTAGAGGCAAATATTGTACTTTTTACTCCACTACAATTATTTGAACATTTTAGTTACTTTGCAGATATACATTATTATATTATAAAAAAAATACATAAACCACTTTAGCCCTGTTTTATACCTAGGCTATTTGAAAATAGCAGATCTACAAGCTCACATCGCGACGCGTTCTCAGCTTGGAGATCTGCTTTTTTCAACCATTTTAGTAGTTTTACTTTTGCTACTTTAAGTATATTGTGATGCCAATACTTTTTGTACTTTTACTCAAGTACATTTTGAACACTGGACATTTACTTGTAACTGAGTATTTTTACATGATGGTATTAATACTTTTACTTAAAGGGCAAAACCACTTTGGTAGAGGTTTGGGTTGTGTAGTTACCTTGCCATGATGTAACTTCAAAGGTGGACAAGAAAAAAAAAAAAATGCTCCATTGATTAGGTAATAAAAAATGTGTAAAGGACAGAAGATGGACCGGGCAATGCGTGACAGAGACATACCATACAGAGAGAAGCTGAACGCGGCATGCTACCTGGAAAAAATGTCATTACATCTGTGCCCCAGATCATGTAGTGACAGTGCCCAGTCAGTCACAATCATTCATTTCATAGACTGGTTCACCTGAACCGAAAATAAATTATAGTCATCTTGAGTACTGATTATTTATATATTATTATTAATATTATTAGCGAAGTATTATTATTATTATATTGTTCATTCATTAATCATTGAGCTAGTAAGTGAACGGGACCTGTGTTGCCAGATTTTGCGAGAGAAATAAGCAACCAGGTCTATGAAAACAAGCCCAAAAGAAGTGGCTTAGTGACATCAGCTACTTGAAAATAGCCGATCTACAAGCTCACGTGAGCTTGTACATAGGCTATTCAAAACAAATTCTTGCAATAAAATAAAGAATAATTTGATTTTTTTTTAAACATTCTAACAACACAAATGCTCCCTGGCACAGAACATTTTCATGAAAATATTTGAGAACCACTGGTTTAAATAAAAAAACAAAATTGGAAGCAAGCCTAAATAAGCAAGAACACTTTATAAATAAGCCACACAAAAAACGCAACCCGCGACTACCAATTTTACAAGCAACTTTACAGAAAAATACAGAAAACGCTGATTCTCTTCCAGACTCGGTCTGATCAACACAACATGTTTATATTTTTATTGTGTGCTGTCATGCTTGTTTGAGCACAGGTAGAGAGCCTAAATGTGTTTGTTTCATTGTATTTAAGATATTCGATATAAATTATTATTTTTTTAATGCCAGATTTAGCTAATACGGCCGTAAACGTCCCATTCAAACTGCTAGCTTAGCCACTGTCCACTTAGCCGGTGCTCTGCTCTGAGACTCAGCACAACAGATGTTTATATTTTTATTGTGTGCTGTCATGCTTGTTTGAGCTCAGAAGCATATGTGTTAGAGATTATACAAGTTAGATATAGATAGAAGAGAGATGGAAGATAATGTACACCGTCTACACTTGCTGCTTGCTGAACAACGAGCACAGGACTACAGAGTGATGTACCAGCGCGACCAGATAGATAGAAGAGAGATGGAAGATAATGTACACCGTCTACACTTGCTGAACAATGAGCACAGGACTACAGAGTGATGGACCAGGATGTACCAGCGCGACCAGATAGATAGTAGAGAGATGGAAGATCATGTACACCGTCTACACTTGCTGCTTGTTGACTACAGAGTGATGTACTACTGTACCAGCGCGACCAAACAACCTAAGTTTAATGGCGGCCAAAGTGGGCGGAGTTAACAGCGTCTCAAACCTGTGACATCGCTACGCCCGTTCCCTATAGAACATCACCAAACCCAGTACTGTTTATTTTTTAATAAAAATGTCCCACAACTTCCCGCTGATTTTACTATTTGAAGGTCCGGATCCGCGGATCCAGTCCGGTTTCCTACTTAATAAATATCGCAAAATCAACAGGAAGTCATTTTTATAAAATAAAAAAAAACAGTACTGGGTTTGGTGATGTTCTATGTTGTCTGAATCAACTTTGTTTGTGTTAGTTTATGTGCTAAAAGAGTGATTTTGAGATCTTTTTTACCCTACAATGTAAGTCAATGAGGAGCATGTTTTGAATTATCAATTTCTAATCAATGGAGCAATTATTTTTGATTTCTTGTCTAGGCTACCTTTGGAGTTACATCATGGCAAGGTGACTACACAACCCAAACCTCTACCAAAGTGGTCTTGGCCTTTAAGTAAAACATTTAGTACTTTTTCCACCACTGACAGTAGCTCTATGATCAACATGGTGCAGAGAGTGGCAGGAATACGAGTATGATTGACAGCTTCATGTCGGTTCCATTGGAGCTTCTCCTGTCGGCTCACACATCTTGATCACACATCTTTCTGCTGTGTTTTGCACATTGTTGTTGTACTTCCCCCAGCAGATATGGGAGTTATTTGTTTTTTTATTATTAGTCATCATGTCTGTTTATTAGTCATGTTTTTTTTTTAATCATTAAGCCTTTATGCTTCTTCACTCGACTGTGTCGCGCACCGAAAATAGCAGAACTAAAAGCTCAATGTCTCTGTCTCTCTGTGTTTGTCTGTTTCTATGTCATCATGCACGCTTTTGTCTCTTCCCGTCTTGATTACTGCAACGGACTCTATACCACCCTGAGCAGTTCGTCAATATCCCAACTTCAACTAGTACAGAATACAGCGGCCAGAATTCTCACCAACAACAACTGTAGAGCACACATAACTCCGGTGTTAGCAGCACTTCACTGGCTACCGATGAAGTTCAGAATACATTTAAAAATACTTTTAACTACTTATAAAGAAAACCAGGGGGGGGAAAGCACTACATTGGCTGGCCCCACTTTATATTACTGACCTACTGCCACCTAAGGGCAATGTGAGATCCCTCAGGTCCTCTGACAAAGGCCTTCTGAAGATACCCGCGACAAAGCTCAAAACAAAGGCTGACGGGGCCTTTGCAGTGGTTGCTCCTACACTGTGGAACGCCCTATGACCTTTGGCCTTAAAACATGCTGAGTCAGTTGACGGTTTTAAGAGCATGCTAAAACACATTTGTTTGGTAAGCATTTTGTGCCATGAAGTTTTTACCTGACTCACATAGGTCAATGCTTTGTTTTAATCCTTGTTGTATTGCATTATTACTCTATTATTATAGATTTGGTTTGTAACTTTGTTTCGAAAGGTGCTTTATAAATACAATTTACTTACTTCTGTCTGTCTGTCTGTCTCCCAGGACTGTGCAGATCCAGGGTGGTGGATGGGTGAGATCGGGGGAAGACGGGGTGTTTTCCCTGCTAACTTTGTCAAGATGTTAGTTCCTGGTGTGGAGGAAGAGGTACACACATGCACACGCACGCACGCACACGCACACACACACACATACGCCCTTCCTGTGACTCTATAGTTGACCTTTGAAGAATGAACACATGCTTACTGTGTGTGTGTGTGTGTGTGTGTGTGTGTGTGTGTGTGTGTGTGTGTGTGTGTGTGTGTGTGTGTGTGTGTGTGTGTGTGTGTGTGTGTGTGTGTGTGTGTGTGTGTGTGTGTGTGTGTGTGTTTTCAGAGACCAAAGAAGCCACCTCGTCCCACTGCCCCTTCAGCAAAACTCACCACGGGTAACCTCTTCTCGGGTTCTAGTTATTCTTATTTGGGCCCGAGCACTGCACAGTAGTGCGAAGCCCTATTGAAACTGCAATGATTATTATTATTCCCCAAAAATGAATCGCGTTTTTGAGGGGCAATGTGTACTCCAAAAGTTACGCAACTTTGCACACACATTACCAGTGGCGAAATATTACGTATTTTAATTGTCTCAAAAAGGGGCGTGGCATAATGGCTCAATAGCGCCCCCTACAAAGGTTTGTGCTTCAAGCCCCACAATACGGTTTCACCTACATGCATGTAAATTGGTACATACTTGTATTATGTCCTGACTTACGAAAAAGTCTCTTGAAGCCATGACCTAAACCAAACATGAAGTCGGCCATTTCTTATTAATAGTGGTGTTTTTGTGCATTTCACACCATTTTCACGGGTTGTACTTTAACGAACTCCTCCTAGGCGGATTGTCGGATCCGCCTCAAATTCGCTCAGCGTACACAGAAGACCTTAAAGATGAAAAGTTATCAAAAGCCCTATTGAAACTGCAATTCTTCTTATTATTATTCCGATTCTTCCCGATAATGAAACGGGAAAATGAAGGCTTACACGTACTCCAAAAGTTACGCAACTGTGCACACACATCATCAGTGGTGAAAAATTACGTATTAAAAAAATAAATAAAGTGGGCGTGGCCTAATGGCTCAATAGCGCTCCCTACAAAACTTTGTGCTTCAAGCCCGACAATACGGTTTCACCTACACGTATAAAAATCGGTACACACCTGTATCATGTCCCAACTTACGAAAAAGTCTCTTGGAGCAATGACAAAAACCAAACAGGAAGTCGGCCATTTTGAATTGATAGTGGAGTTTTTGTGTATTTCACGCCATTTTCACGGGTTGTACTTTAACGAACTCCTCCCAGGCGGATTATCGGATCCGCCTCAAATTCGCTCAGAGTACACTAAAGACGTCAACGATGAAAAGTTATCAAAAGCTTGAGTTTTCGTAAAACGGCGTGACCGTGGCATAGCGTCAAACTTGAACGCCAAACAGGAAGTGAGAATAGCCGATCTACAATTCCTATTGGCTGGGCTTTAAAGGAGAGATCCGCCCATTTTAAGTGCCTTTAAACAGCCATAACTTCGGTTCGCAGCATGCTACAGAGTCCAAATTTGGTATGTGGACTTAGACCACCAATAGGGATGATCTGTAATTCCTGAAGCCCCGCCTCCTCTATCTCCCTATTGGCTGGCCTTTAAACAGCCATAACTTCGGTTCGCAGCATGCTACCGAGTCCAAATTTGGTATGTGGACTTAGACCACCAATAGGGATGAGCTGTAATTGCTGAAGCCCCGCCCCCTCTGTCTTCCTATTGGCTGGGCTTTAAACAGCCATAACACTGGTTCCGAGCATCGAATACCTACGAAATTTGCTAGGTACACTTAAACGGCCAATAGGGACAGGCTGAAATTAAGCCCTGTAGCCTTACAGGGTTGTATCTTGGACAGAACGTCGAGGGCCCGTTCATCGCTGCTTGCAGCTTTAATTACTATAGTGTTTGTTCAGTAACAGTGTTAAATAGATCTATATTGTGATAGTAATCATTGCTATAGTGTTTCTTCAGTAACAGTGTTACATAGATCTATATTGTGATAGTAATCATTGCTATAGAGTGTTTGTTCAGTAACAGTGTTAAATAGCTCTATATTGTGATAGTAATCATTGCTATAGAGTGTTTGTTCAGTAACAGTGTTAAATAGCTCTATATTGTGATAGTAATCATTGCTATAGAGTGTTTGTTCAGTAACAGTGTTAGCTCTATATTGTGATAGTAATCATTGCTATAGAGTGTTTGTTCAGTAACAGTGTTAAATAGATCTATATTGTGATAGTAATCATTACTATAGAGTGTTTGTTCAGTAACAGTGTTAAATAGCTCTATATTGTGATAGTAATCATTACTATAGAGTGTTTGTTCAGTAACAGTGTTAAATAGCTCTATATTGTGATAGTAATCATTACTATAGAGTGTTTGTTCAGTAACAGTGTTAAATAGCTCTATATTGTGATAGTAATCATTGCTATAGAGTGTTTGTTCAGTAACAGGGGTCTCCCTGTCTCTTCACCTGAGGATGCCAGAGCAGAACCTCTGCCCCACATTTTTTAGATCGGCTTGTTATAGCGCCACCAGGAGTTTTGCTAAATATTTTTCGTCTCGTAATTCATATTTTGTCCAAACATCACACATATCAGTACAGAGTATCGCTATAGTCATGTGATCAAGACGGATCTGTCCGATTTTTCATATTCCATCCTGATTGTCAAACATTGGCTTCAAAAGTATGTAGGACTGCTCCGTTTTGAACAAAATGCCTCAAATCATGAACACAGCGTGCAATTGCCGTGAATCTTTGCACGGACATTCCCACTAGGCAGAGAAATAAATGACAACCTACATTTTTCACATCAGCGCTATAACTGGCCAATTTACGTTTTAACCCATAACTGCACCGATGGCGTGAAACTTTGCACGCACACTCCCAAGAGGCCAAGGAAAAACATCTGCCTTCATTTTTCACATCTGCTTTTTATAGTGCCACCAGGAGGCTGACTTTTGCAAATTGCATTTTTTTAATATTACTCTTACAGTGTCCAAACATCACGCAAATCGGTACACATTATCTATATAGTCATGTGGATCAACATGGATCTATCCGATGTTTCATATTCCATCCTGAAGCAGTGGCTCATTCTGAACAAAATGCCCCACAATATCACAATATAGAGCTATCTCACACTGTTACTGAACAAACACTATAGCAATGAGTATCATGTCAGGATATAGAGCTATTTAACACTGTTACTGAACGCACACTATAGCTGTAATGTAGGATCGCTAATTTAGCTGGTTGGAAAGTGGTGACCACTGTGGTGCATTGGTAAGAATGCAGAGAGGATTCTTCTCATCTTCGAGGGTGTTTATTCCAAAACTGGGTTACAGAAGGTATTGGAACGCAGTCCCATGTTGCAAATAATAAACAATAAAGTATCTTCGGTGATATAGTCCAAACACAATCAAAACTAGGGATAATATATCAAGCAGAGAAAATAGCTCTTCACACATTGCCTGCTGAAAACATACTGAGTTGAACAAACAAAAGCCCCACTAATCAACCCACCTGGGCTAAACTAAATTGAACACACCTGGCCCTGTACTGCAATTAGCTGCCAGTCCCTCTCTCTAGGCTGAACACAATTATCAATAAAGTCACTGTGACCCACATAGCTATAGACAGGAGTCCTTCATCACAATAGCAATGAGTATCATATCAGAATATAGAGCTATTTAACAATCAAATAGAATCACTTGACCTACCTTTTTAATATTTGTATGATTAAAATGTTTTTAAAGTTCAATATCTGTCAGACGATTGTATATATTTTTTGTATTAACTTACGGATATTATTCGATATTATTCGCATCAACACATTTTTCTGTATACTGCCTCCCCTGGTGGAGGGGAAAGGAACTGGTTGGAATAACGTGTTCCTTCCACACGCTACGTCCCACCGGGGAAACTTCCTCCTGTCAGGTGATAAGAAGCGGCCTGCTCACTCTTCATGCATTGAAGGAAGCATGAGCTCAGTTCAGGGCTTTCCCCAGGCTGGCAGAGGAAGAGTAGCGCCCAGGATTACAAGCTTAGGCATTGGCACCGGGTGAAAAAATGGGTTAAAAAATCCTGGGATAAAAAAAATTATACACAAAAATTACTCTTGTCATTAGTGTCACTGTGTGTTGTGTTTGTCTATGAAAGACTTCAAAATTGTACAAACAGTCAATATAGCCGTGTTAGCTTAGTGGTTTAGCTTACTGATTTTACACTCTACGTGTGGAAAATCGGTAAGATCGATGATACACACAGTATATCAGAATGTTAAGTTTCCATGTCTACCATTACAGAGCATCGGATGGATGACACCACCTCCAGAACATCAACCTTACGACGAAAATGGGAGCCTACCAGTAAAAGATGGAGGAAAAAGTTGGAGAAGCTTGCAAACATTGATGACCGTGAAGTTTTCAAATTTGGGAGTTTTGTGATTGGGAAAAAATTAGAATTCCTCATTGGAACAGGGAATAATGGAACTGACGTCGTTTTGGGGTTAAGAGCTGATGGCACTGAAGTTGCAGTGAAGAAAATGACACAAAGAAACTTGGAAGCGCTGAAGAATGAGCAAAAAATGTTAATACTTCCGAAGCTCGATGATCCTTCAATTGTACAATATGTTGACTATGCAGAGGATGAGAACTTTGGTTACCTTGCTCTTCAGTTATGTGAATACAGCCTGGAAGAATACATCACTAAACACAACCCCTCTAAACTGGAGAGGAAAAAGCTTGCAAAACAAGTTCTCAAGAGCTTAAGAGTTCTTCATTGTCAGAATCCTCAAATTCTCCACAGGGATATCAAGCCTCAGAATGTCTTAATTGGTAAGCTACACAACATTTTAAAAAATACACATTTTTAATTGAAATAAAACAAGCAAATATCAGAAATGTATGCAGCATAAGCTGAATTTATTTTTTTCAATCTATAACTCTTATATTATCCTACACAATTGTCCTTGCAGATATTAAAGGCAGGGCAAGATTGGCAGATTTTGGACTAAGCCGAGAATTAGTTGAAGGAGCAACAACTAGGTACACGAGAGCTGCAGGAACAACATGCTGGATGGCAAAGGAGACTGTGGTTGAACGTGATCAAGGTCCTGTACCTTATAAAAAAAGCAGTGATATCCAGGTTGTTATGTATTCTGCATGAGTATTTAATGTATGAAAACAACATAAATATGTTATTACATACTTCATGTTCATTCTTAACCCATTAAACCGGGAAAGCCTCAGTTTAATTTTAGATTTTAGTTTGTAGAATTGGCAGGTTTTAATGGGTTAATGTGGCTGAGACTTTAATGATGGATGAACATGGTTGTATCCTTTATAAAAGAAGCAGTGACATCCAGGTTGTTTATTTTATACTGTGTGAGAACAAGTTAATTAATGACAAAAAAAAAAAGTATTTAATAATTTCCATGCTCATTCTTAAGGTGGCTGGGATGTTGATATATTACATCCTGTCTGGAGGACACCATCCTTTTGGCGATGACTTTAGATGTGAAGTCAACATTCATGATGGAAAGTACAATCTGGATGATGTTCAGGATGAGGCTAAGGATCTCATTGAGTGGATGATCAATGCAGACCCAAAGACGAGACCTACAGTGGAGGACTGCTTGGCTCATCCCTTCTTCTGGTCAAACCAGAGGTATGATAGAAACAGTCAAACATTTTCCCTTCCACATATATATTAATTAATTAATTCACTCAAATCTAAACATTATTTCAGCTGCTAACAGTGTTGTAAGTGATATGTTTATATTCTCAGTAAACATTGCTATAGAGCAGGGGTATTTTTCAGGCAAAGTATCCACTACGTACTGCATGTTATATGTAAGTTTATACAGTGGTGGAAAATAAATACATTTAAGTATTTTTTTTTACTTCTACTCCACTATATCTCAGAGGCAAATGTTGTACTTTTACTCCACTACTTTATTTTGAAAACGT
The DNA here is from genome assembly GCF_963280865.1 of Gymnoscopelus braueri. Taxonomy (NCBI): domain Eukaryota; kingdom Metazoa; phylum Chordata; class Actinopteri; order Myctophiformes; family Myctophidae; genus Gymnoscopelus; species Gymnoscopelus braueri. The sequence goes on along the minus strand of NC_137618.1, from coordinate 4,467,789 downwards.
TAGTTACTGATTACTTTTAAGATTTAAATCATTAATAAAAAACAGACATGAACCACTTTAGCCCTGCACTTTGGCTATTTGAAAATAGCTGCCGCGCTTGTGACGTGTTGTGAGCTTGTAGATCCGCTATTTTCAAAAGATTTTATACATTTTGAAAACTTATGATAAGGGACATTCTGCATAATGGCATAATGAGTACTTTTAGTTACTTATCTTCATATAATTGGTAGAGATGCACGATTATGAAATTATGACCGATATTCGATTACCGATTATTTGCTGGGTCATATCGGCCGATCCGATACCGATATATTATATATTATATGTATATTGAGCTCATTGCTGAATTGTTTTAATTATTTTACATTTTAGTTTTGCTGGTAAAAGTTGATGGTAAACCCCCCTCCCCACTAACCCTACTGTGACGAAATATATGTATGGAATACATACATTAATTATATATATTCTCCTAAGTAACAAACTTAACACATTGACTGCCAGAGTGTATTCATAATGTACTCACCCCCTTGCCAGCGAGTTGGTGTTTTTTTTTTTTTTTTTTTATTCATTTAAGTTTGTCTGTCTGCGGTTTAAACACATACGACAGATCGACCAGTAGAGAGCAGCAAATTGACACCTTGCTGACTCGCTGACTCGCTCGACCGCCCCCAAACAGACTCAAACAGTCAATACGTAATAAACCGGATGTGACGTTTTCGACAATCGCTGATCGGGCTTAAATACGATGTGATACACGAACAGTCATCGGCTGATGTGTTAACTATGACATCATTTATGTATGCTTTCTGCTTAACTCATTGAGTGCCCAAATTATTTCTGGCTATTTCTGGCCATTACGATTTTGATTTTGATTTTTTTTTATCAAAGTAAAAAAAGGAAGCGAGATACAGCCTTTTTCAGTTATAAGTTAAACAAGGAGTGGATGGAGCTGCAAATCTTCAGATATAATAATGATATCTTGGATTCTGAACAAAAAAAATATTATTATTTATTTATTTATTTTTACTACTTTTTTTCAAAAACACGAGAAACACGCGATTGGCACGTTGCACCATAGCGTTAAAACACGTGAATGGCATATGCCATATGTGGCCTATGAAACTAAGATCATTGAATCTCCTTTGTTATTAGTGTTATTCATATTGTCTGTTACCTAAATTCATTATCCTCTACTCTAAACAATAAAGCCCCCCTTAGCTCTCCTAATCACAACTCCCTGGAGCCGTGTGTGTGTGTGTGTGTGTGTGTGTGTGTGTGTGTGTGTGTGTGTGTGTGTGTGTGTGTGTGTGTGTGTGTGTGTGTGTGTGTGTGTGTGTGTGTGTGTGTGTGTGTGTGTGTGTGTGTGTGTGTGTGTGTGTCACTAATCTTACCATAAATACAATCATTGTTTAGTTTATCACTATCTAACATTCTATAACATCAGCAGTGAGGGTAGGAGAAGGAGGGCAACAGCTTGCTTCCTACACTGCAGGACAACAGGACGTCAAAAACATTACCAGCTGAGAGTTAAAGGGATACTTCACTTTCGGGCCGGGGACACATTTAAAAAAAATATTAAAAATAAATGAAAAAAGTTATGGAAAATTCATGGCCCCCTCACACATTAGTAGGACACTGCGTGTCGTGAGGGGGCCATGAATTTTCCATAACTTTTTTCATTTATTTTTAATATTTTTTTTAAATGTGTCCCCGGCCCGAAAGTGAAGTATCCCTTTAATTTAAGGTCATTCTCTGTGGTTAAATACACTGGCAGCTTGCTTGTTCAAAGCGGCCGTTGGTTGCACTCGAGTAACTAACGAGTGCTTGTTACTTTGATGTTAAATAACGAGGCAATGTACACATTTGTGTTGAAAATATATCCTCCGCAGTATCACTAATCTAATTTAAGATGTACAAGAAACCCTCTCTGACTGTTCTGAGTATGAACTTTAAGAGTTTGTTGCTGTTTGAGTACTACACGGCTTCTCTCTCTCTCTCTCTCTCTCTCTCTCACTCTCCACCAACGCTGCAGCCGTGAGACGCTGTGAAACAGCAGAGTGTGTGGGAGGGGGAGGGAGGTGACTCTCTTAAAGAGACAAACAGGCAGACAGACTGCTCTCGGTCACATAATTATTGCGTCTTCAATATCGGTGAAAATTATGGGTTTATTTTGAGATCTGTTCGATGCCGATATGGCATTTTACGGATGATATCGGCCGATTTCGATACTTTACCGATAATAATAATCGTGCATCCCTAATAATTGGTCCTCACTAATGCTCATTATAATATTGTACCATTTTTGTCGACTCTGTCTCTGTCTCATTGGAGGGCTGTGGACAGTTCAGAAACCTGTTTACCAGTGACATCATCGATGGGGAATCCAAGAGAATAGAAACTACAGGCTTTCTATTCCTGTAAAGTTAGCGTGTTATAATGGAAGCCATTGTTCTCATGTTAATGAAAGATAAAACATAAATAAAAAATAATCTTGTTTGAAATGGCCAAACCAACCTACTGATGTCACTGGAAGGCAGGTTTCTGAACTGTCCACAGCCCACCAATGAGACACAGAGTGAGTAGAGAAATGGTGCCATTTTGAAAATCCACCTGTCCACAACAGTACTTTAACTCATTCACTGCCACTGACGTAAAAAACATAATTTTTTTCCAAATACCAAATCTGCCACTGACGTAATTTAGAAAAACGTTGATTTTATAAAGATCTCACCATTCTTCATCTCTTGTAGGGATGCATTTCATTGTAACACACCCGGATACAGAAATAACGTCAATCGAAGATTTCCGTTTCCGTCTGCTCCCTGTTTAACTCTCCCTCTGAAACGCCATTTTCTCGGCTTTGTTTTTATCCACGTGCTGCGTCAGACGCGCTGTTTACAAACTGCTACTACTGGAAAATGGAATGTCGCGGATTGAAAAAAAAAAAACCTACCCTGTGTGTCTACAAACAGTTGGACACGCGATCATAAGCGCATGCACACACACGCGCACGTAACATGCAGACCTGCGAGGCGCACTGTGCACACACACACAAGCCAGCACTGCACACGTGTGAGCCGGCACTGCACATGTACGCACACACACACGTAACATGCAGACCTACGAGGTGCACCGTTGCTCCGATCCGCACCAAACTTGCCACCAACACTGGTCAGAGGTCTGCCATCACAATAGCCACACCAGGAACCACGTGTGGCACCCAGGGGCCTGCCAGGAGCCCCTGGGTGCCACAGGCGCACCATTGCTCCGCCCCCTCTGTGTTCTTATATTGGCTGGGCTTTAAAAAGCCATAACTCCAGTTCCCAGCATGGTAAACTTCCGAAACTTGCTAGGGGCACTTAGAAGGCCAATAGGGACAGCCTGTAATTGCTTAAACCGCGCCCCGTTTGTGTTCCTATTGGCTGGCCTTTAAACCACCATAAAACCACTTTTTGGTAAACTTCCGAAACTTGCTAGGTGCTCTTAGGGTGCGTTCGGAAATACAGCAATGAGCGCACTGGCCAATACAAACTTAATAGGCGAGTGCGCTCCGGTGCGCAATATCCGAACGCACCCTTAGACGGCCAATAGGGACAGGTTGTAATCGTTTAAGCCCCACCCCCTCTGTGTTCCTATTTGCGTGGATTTAAACAGCCATAACGCCGGTTCCCAGCATCGAATACCTACTAAATTTGCTAGTTACACTTAGACGGCCAATAGGGCCAGGCTGTAATCGCTTAAGCTATGTAGCTCAACTTTTCAGCTGATTGCCATATAGGCTTGTATCGTAGACAGAACGTCGAGGCCCCGGTCATCGCTGCTTGCAGCTTTAATTCTTATTATTCCCGATAATGAATCGCATTTTTGAGGGGCAATGCGTATTCCAAAAGTTACGCAACATTGCACACACATTACCAGTGGCGAAAAATTAAGTATTTAAAAAGAAAAGGCGGGCTCGCCTTAATGGCTCAATAGCGCCCCCTACAAAAGTTTATGCTTCAAGCCCGACAATACGGTTTCGCCTACATGCATGCAAATTAGTACACACCTGTATCATGTACCGACTTACAAAAAACTCTCTTGGAGCCATGACCGAAACCAAACAGGAAGTCGTCCATTTTGAATTGATAGTGGCGTTTTTGTGCATTTCACAACATTTTCATGGGTTGTACTTTAACGAACTCCACCTAGGTGGATTGAATTCGCTCAGCGTACACACAAGACCTAAACGATGAAAAGTTATCAAAAGCTAGAGTTTTTCGTAAAATGGCGTGACCGTGGCTACGTGTCAAACTTCAACGCCAAACAGGAAATCATAATGGCAAATCTACAATTCCTATTGGCTGGGCTTTAAACAGCCATAACTCCGGTTCCCGGCATCGAATACCTACAAAACTTCCTACGCACACTTAGACGGCCAATAGGGACGGGCTGAAATTACCTAAGCCCCACCCCCTCTGTGTTCCTATTGGCTGGGCTTTAAACAGCCTTAACTCAGGTTCCCAGCATCGAATACCTATGAAAACATCATACAATAGCACTATTGCGCTATTGTATGATGTTTTACATATTCCCTCCAGCTTTTAAGCTCCCGGCAGCCATCGCAGACGCCATCTTGAAAATAATGCCTTTCCACAACTGAGATTGTCCTAGATTTTCAGTATGCTTTTTAGCATGCCCAATACTAACAGAATCCATTGGGGGAAAAAATCTATAAATTATTTGGATTTTTAACCATATACTGACCAATGTAATATTGGAATCCTTGCAAGCAGACCACTAGGGGGCGATCCCAACTTGCTTGTGATGGTTTTTGAAAACCTTATGCCCATACCTAACACCATGTCAAAAATCTAAAACTTGTCACCAAGTGCACAATTTGTATGATTTTTGACATATTCCCTCCAGCCTTTCCACAACTCAGATTTTCCTAGATTTTCAGTATGCTTTTTAGCATGCCCAATACTAACAGAATCCATTGGGGGAAAAAATCTATAAATTATTTGGATTTTTAACCATATACTGACCAATGTAATATTGGAATCATTGCAAACAGACCACTAGGGGGCGATCCCAACTTGCTTGCGGTGGTTTTTGAAAACCTTATGCTCATACCTAACACCATGCCAAAAATCTAAAACTTGTCACCAAGTGCACGATTTTTCTGAATTCCCTCCAAGCTAAATACATAGAGGCATAGTAATGCCTAGCACAGTAAACTCATAGTAACTGAACACATTAGCATAACAGACATCCCACCCTGGAGAAAATCATTTGCGGGAGGTTCACGTACATGCACGCACGCGCGAAAATGTTTGGTTTTAATTCGTTTTTTGGTTCTTTTTTCCCGGTTTTGTCCTTAATTATACATTCTTATTTTTGCCTGATTTTACCATCTCTATTTGACCAATATAAATCTACTTTTCTCCCGGTTTTAATTAGTTATTTTCTTTAATTATATATTTTTTAATGTTATTCAATTCTAATGTTTGCCTGATTTTACCATTTCTATTTGACCAATATAGTCAACTACAGTACAAGCACATAAATAGATCTTTATCTATCTCTCCCAAGTAGCACTCCATCTCTTATTTGATCAATATACACTGAATCAGTTATCTTAAAAACTAGCAAATCTACAAGCACTTAAACAGATCTTTATATATACACATACAGTCACTTTAAACTCTTTCAGCCTGGAGTATTAGTTATTTGGGCATCATTAGTGTAGCTATTAAAGCCACAAGCAGATCTTGTAGATCACCCTCAAGGTGTCACGCTAATCTGTTTATTTATTCCGAAGAACATAGAAAACATGACAAGCCTTGATTCCAATTGTCTCCATGTGGAGACAATGAACTGCAAAGATCATGGAATAGGGACTATGAGTCATTGGGACTGAAAATGTTTGAATATACAGAACATAAATTGCATGATATGGATAATGATATTGATCCTGAAAATATTTTTTACAATACTACAAGTAACCACTGTGAAATTTACACTGAAGATCAGCTTAAAAGGAAAGACAATATGGAAGGACCAATATCAATAATACATTTCAACTGCAGGAGTATGAAATCAAACTTCTCAAAGATAAAAAAGTGTTTGAGACAACTGGGGGGGAAAATCACAGTATTACCAATCTCTGAGACCTGGCTTGAGGATGGACAGGCTAGCTGATTTAGAGGGTTATGAAATATTTTTTTATAATAGGACTCATGGAAAGTGTGGGGGAGTTGCATTATATATTGATACAAGCTATAAAACTAAACAAGTAAAATGTCAATGGTAATAGATAATATAATGGAATGTATTACTGTAGAAATTGAGAAAAAATGCACTAATAAGTTGTGTTTATAGAACACCAGGATCATGTATTGAGACTTTTAGGGATTTGCTAATGGGGATGTATTAGAGCTTAAATCGGGCCTAAATATGTGAGCCCGGCTCGACCCAGCCCGACGGAACGTCAAGCCCGGCCCGACCCAAAACCCGATACATAATTGACTAATTGGGCCCAGCCCAGCCCGAAACCCGTCATTTTTCTAAACAAGCTTAATTGCTGCATACAACCTTTTTTCTCATTAAATCTTGATAATTCGTAAAGAACAGGAGTCATTCTACCCTTTTCCAACTGTCTTTATTTTTTTTTTAAACAGTTTGTTGCAAATTCAGCAAATAGGGCTATAAATGTATAAAATTACACGGCCTCCGCTAAATCAGGCAGCAGGCGCCAAGCGCAGTATAGCGCGCACAAAGGCCAGGCCAGGCAGGCTGGCTATTATAGTTACAAAGTTCAAAACATTTCTATTAGGCTATACAAAAGTAGCCTATTTAAACAACAAACCAACAAACCAAAAAAACTTCTGCTTAACTCATTTCCTGCCAGAATTATTTCAGATTTTTGGCTGTAGACTGCCAGAGATTTTCCATTGAAAAAAAAAATTCTCAGGAGCCGAGATACAGATTTTTTAAGTTTTAAGTTAACAATGAAGTGGATAGGAGTTTAAATCTTTGATATATCATATCTCCTTGGTCTTTGGATCTAAAAAAAAAAAAAAGGCGAGAAATTAAATAGAACGCAGATATGCGTCTTTGGCAGCCAATGTGTTAATAGCGATAACAATTAAATTGTGTAGAAATATTGACTCAAATCAAACTAGGCTTATGCAATATGCACCACTAGGTCTGGAGGACAATTTAACATTCGTTCGTGTTTACAAAACTTTACATTGTGCAATCTTAAATGAAATCTGGGACTCACTCTGGGCACATGAAATTAGCCTAGGATAAATCAAATAAAAGCCAAGGATAACGACATGCATGAAACATATAACATGAAAATATATATATATATATATATTTGATGAATAGCCTGCCCTGAATCATAACTAAACATTTCCGGATTAAATTAAATATCAAAATAGGCTAAACAAATAAAATAACCACAATTTGTTATTTTTGTCCAACACAAAACTCTTCTTCTTTTCAAATTAACACGTGTTCTTCTTAATATTCCCAACAAGTCAGCGCACGCACGGCAGGGCCTCGCTCAGGGCAGGCCGCAGGCCGCAGCTACGCAGCAGCGATTGCGAAGCAGCACAGCAGCTGAAGGGGGAGAAAAAAAAAGAAAGAAAAGATAAATGAAAATGATACAATCACAAGAGAGTGAGACTAAGCCTACATTTAAGGCTTATAATGCTTAGTTACCAATGATTAATTAAAGGCTAGAGGCTACAGTAGGCCTACCTACTCACCAATATTATAAGTTGTTAGGTAGAAAAAGGATGGAATCCACTGTGGACGATTTCAACGACGTCCTCCGCTCGGAGATGGTTCTGCCTGCGGCGCTGAAAACACGTTCACTGGCACTGCTGCTGGCTGGGATGCAAAGCACTGATCTAACCAACCGTGTCAGTTTTGGGTACTGTGCCTTGTTGGCACTCCACCAGCCAAGAATATCTCTTTCATTGTCCATGACAGCCGTCTGGGCAATATACAGATTCACCTCGTCAACTTCTCCCTCGTCTGCGCCTCTCTGCTCATTTTCCCACTCCGCAAACTCAGTGTCCGCATTTTGGGCCGAAGGAGCCGGTGTCCCCGCCGCAGCCTCTCCATCAGTGTCATCTCGTGCTGCTGCTGTAGGCATGGCTCGGAGAAGAGTGCGGGTATGCTCGTAAACACTGTCCCTGTCCGATGGTGACATCATTCTTAGCTGGTTAAATTTAGGCCAGAGGAATGTAGCGACTTTGTGACGGTTATCTATTATGATTTTACGAGCGAGCCACTCTTCGTGCCGTTTACGCACGGCGGCCTGCTGGGCTGAGTCCAGTAGGTGGGGTTGACAGTGGCGTTTGAGTCTCTCATGCCAAAGGCACACAAGATTGAGCGTAGGATACTGGTCTCCCTCGAGTTCCTTCTGTGCATCGTAGAAAGGCCTTAGGAAGTCTACTAAAAAGCTCAGTGTGTCAGGGGCTATGTTTTCGATCCGTGCACTCTCTCCGCGCGCTTCCAGTTTCGTATGGAGCTCATTGTAAACGTCCTGAACAGAGGTCAGTGTGAGGAAAACTGTACTGAACCGGGTGTCCCCCATTTGCAACAGGGTTTTGGACAGTTGAGCTGCCAGCCCAGTCTGTTTAACATACCTCACTAACTCTTTTGCAGCAGTAAGTGTCTGTCCTATATCGGGAGCAACATCCTTCTTCAACTCTGCAATGTCAAGTCCATGGCGTAAGACTGTGTTGAGTACGTGGTCAATGCAATCGAGTCGGGTGTATGGACGCAGAGCGTACTTAATGTTAGATCCCTGATCAGTAACCCACACAATTCTGCTCAGAAGAGTAGCATCAATGCCAAACTTTATCGTTAGCTTGTTGACAATCTCCCGTCGGATATTCTCTCCGGTTTTTGGATCTTCCAATGGGAACGCAGCTGTTGACAATGTTTTTGTCATAAGTTTCATCTCCTCTGTTATGAAATGGCACGTGATCGTCAGATAACTTAATTTGCGGTAATCGTCGGTCCACATGTCTGTTGTCATAGCGACAGTGGAGCCAGCTTTGAATAAACCCTGTAGTGTCTGTGCCAAGGATTCCCTCCTCTCTTCTGCCATGGCATTACACCTCTTTGCAATTGTAACGTTGCAAGGCATTACTGAGCTAAGTGCAACTCTCCCGTGCGCAGCCCCCACGTTAATGAGCTCTTGTGCTAGATCTTCAAAGCCCTTTCCATTCACGATATTAAACGGCCTAATATCTTTACAGCAAAAGCTGACACATTTATCTGTGACATTTTGTTTCACCGTTGCGGGCAAGGCTTTAGGGGCAGTTGTGAAAAACGATGCCACACTTGGTTGACTTGCCTCGACCGGCAGTCCTCCAGATTCACACCGCTCTCTGTGCCTGTTAAGCGTGGAAGTCCCTGTGTTTTTGCTGCTGTGACGGAGCACAGTTTTGCAGCTTTTGCATTGCACAAAATCCAACTGATCATTGTTCTCGTCATGCACTTTGTCAAAATAGTTCCATACATCAGACTTTAGTCTTTTGTTTTCTTGCACAACTACACCATAATCACCAGATGCCAGTCTCCTTTTAACTTCACCAGAATCCACTGTTGTTCGCTCCATTTTTCACCTTTGCCGCTTTTCTTTTTGTTATTGTCGTTTCCCGCTGACAGCTCACAGCTGACGTTCAGATCAACGCATCTGACAGGTTATTGGCCAAGGCAGGTCATGAGGGAGAGGGAAGGGGCGGGAGGTGACACACACATGCACACGCGCGCGCAGTCACACACACACACACACACACACACACACACACACAGTCACAGTCACAGCACACACACACACACACACGGAGTCAAGCGCACTTTTAGCGCAGCTTACAACAGTGTGTCAGTGACAGTAACAGTCACAGACAGAAGACAACATAACATACCGCGCTTATTGTTGCTTTTTGTAAACAATAGGCAACTAAATTAATACAAATTAATTAATATAAACATTTATTTGTAAAAAAAAAAAAAAAGTGTTATTTTGTTGCTTAGCCCAGCCCGACCCAAAACCCGACAAATACGTGACGAATTGGACCCGACCCGGCCCGTGCCGACGGGCCGGGTCGGGTCCCGGCAAAAATCTTAAGCTCTAGGATGTATGACAATATAACTAATAAGAAAATGGTTTTCATCTGTGGCGACACAAATATTGATTTACTTAACCCATCTGAGAACAACACAATCACAGAGTTTATTAACTCTATGTACAGCATGAGTCTATATCCCACCATCACAAGACCAACTAGAATAACAACACATAGTGCTACACTAATCGATAATATATCTACTAATGTTATTGATAGAAAAATAGTAAGTGGAATAATTATAAACGATGCAACTGACCACTTGCCAGTCTTTGCGGTCATTAAGGGCGGTATCAGGACCAACAAGGACGCAAAAGTTCACATATTAAAGGGATACTCCACTTTCAAATAAAATAAACATTTAAAAAATATATTAAAAATAAATGAAAAAAGTAATGGAAAAATCACGGCCCCCTCACGCATTAGAGTGTCCTACTAATGTGTGAGGGGGCCGTGATTTTGCCATAACTTTCATTTTTTTTAAATATATTTTTTTAATGTTTATTTTATTTGAAAGTGAAATATCCCTTTAAGTAGAATTAAAACAGAAGAGGCAGTTATGTCTTTTAAAAAAGATTTAACCCTCGTAGGGTCCTCGGGTCCTTTTAACCCGGTTTAACATTTTCAACATGAATTAAAAGTATGTAAAAAAAAAATGTTCTCTATGAAACTTCTTCTATTTGCCTTATTTACTGTACTAAACATGTGATATGAAAATGAAAAATTTCATTTTCATGAAAATTAAAATTTTCACCCAGGGCCTTCGGGTCAAGGCCCTGGGTGTGACACGAAGACCCTACGAGGTAGAACCAAAACTGGAATAAGGTCTATGTAGATCAGCGATGTTAAACTGGTGTTTCGTGGGGCGTTTCTGGCCCGCGACGTCGTCAAATCTGGCCCGCGAGGTGATTTGAGAAAAGGGCATTTAATACTACCTCTAATGGGAGAAAAAAAGGCAGAAAAAAACGCCAGCGCCCAGTAGCTCCTTACTGAGGCTGCCTGGGGGTTGAATACTGGACAAACTTGTTATGCGAGAACAATCACCATTCAACTCTACCTGAGAGAACGCTTTTTCAACAGCATCACAAATCCGGTAAAATACCGTTGTATGGAGAAGTATATGTCAGTTGCGTCTCTCATCTGGAGCGGCTGCATTCCTCCCCGCACCCCGCCCCCACCTCCCCCCACTTTGTAACCAGTGTTGCTGTTCTAATCTTGAAAACTAGAATGAATTTGTCAGAGGGTGTGACATTAGTAGGATAACCAGCGATAGTTAAGAGCCTGCGCAAGGCTAAATAATTAACACCGTGTGTGTGTGTGTGTGTGTGTGTGTGTGTGTGTGTGTGTGTGTGTGTGTGTGTGTGTGTGTGTGTGTGTGTGTGTGTGTGTGTGTGTGTGTGTGTGTGTGTGTGTGTGTGTGTGTGAAATGAAACTGAAAGTAATAACTTCTCCAAAAGGAAGGAATGGCAGGTCTGATGGACAAGAAATAAATAATCCTTTTGCACATCCATGTTCTGTTCGTTTGTCAACAATGATCTAAATGGGAAGTTTATTTCAGCAGCTAGAATCTGACAGTTTTAGTCCGTTTTTTTTGGTGCGCAACACAACCCTCGTTTAAGTGAATTGCTTTCACCTGCTGTTGCTGTGCGGAGTGTGCGCAACAGGGCATATCTCCGCCAAGCCAGGGTGACCTACCCAGGCCCATGAAATTCATATGCAGGCATAGTAGCCAATTAGAATGAAATCTGCAAAAACGGACTCATATACTGATACAGAACCATATATTGGCTATATATTATCGTTGGAAATCTTGTATGTTCCTTTTTTTATTATTATTTAAAACAATTTAAAATCGTGAAAATAGCCAAAATTACAACACCAAAGGCCAAGTGGCCTTGCCCCTAAAATGACAAAATTCCAGGCCTGAACTGCAGACATTATATTGCCTTTTGTTAGGCTATTCAATGTTAGTTTTAATTTCTTGAAATCATATTTATTTAATTTGCAATACTTCAACTGTATGGCATGCTAAGGTTTTGAGACATATTGTATTATATTACTACACAATAGTAAATAAATAATTCTAAAAATATGCTTTAAATAACTTATCTATGGATTATAGTTATGATAAGTGTTGCCATAATCATGTAGCTCTACAACAGAGGCATAGCCATGACAGCAATGGTACAAAATAATATTTAAGAAAATGTATATATATATTTTTTAAATAATCATTTTCAGCCATTCGGCCAAGTGTTTCCTATATTCGGTATTCGGTTTCGGCCAAGAATTTGATATACTGTAGTTATAGCAGTGACTCAGGTGTAGTGGAGTAGAAGTAAAAGTACTGGAAATACTCTAGTAAAGTAAAAATACCCCAAATCTTTACTTAGGTACAGTACTTGAGTACATTTAATTAGTTACTTTACACCACTGTTCTATAAATCTAGTTATTTAACCACCCACACACATTACCAGGTATTGTTTAACTTCAAATTGATTATTCTACTTAAAATGGTTTATTATTATTATTATTATTATTATTATTATTACAAATTGCATTGTTTGTTTTTAATGTCAATAATTAAAGTAGCTATTCTTCTTATTAATACATTTAAAAAAAAAAGGTGATATGCATAGTTAGTACCAGTGTCTGAGTGCGTGTGAGCGTGCATGTGCGTCCACAACTGGTTCCGGCCCCCATCAAGTCACCATTTGACCAATCTGGCCCTCACCCCAAAATGAGTTTAACACCCCTGATGTAGATGATGTGAATGAATCATACAATACTTTTTTGTCCATATTAACTGCTCTCTATGATAAGAACTGTCCTCTAGTGAAGAAAACAGTCACATTAACTGTTCTCTATGATAAGAACTGTCCTCTAGTGAAGAAAACAGTCACATTAACTGTTCTCTATGATAAGAACTGTGCTCTAATGAAGAAAACAGTCACATTAACTGTTCTCTATGATAAGAACTGTCCTCTAATGAAGAAAACAGTTACATTAACTGTTCTCTAGTGAAGAAAACAGTCACATTAACTGTTCTCTATGATAAGAACTGTCCTCTAGTGAAGAAAACAGTCACATTAACTGTTCTCTATGATAAGAACTGTCCTCTAGTGAAGAAAACAGTCAAAAATAAATTTGGTGGAAAACCATGGCTGACTAAAGGAATACAAAAAGCATGTAAGAAGAAAAATGCGTTATATAAAGAATTCCTAAAAAAGAGGACAACAGAGGCTGAACACACTTATAAGACATACAAAAATAAATTAATAAGAATTATGAGAAGCAGTAAAAGGGACTACTATAGTAAAGTACTGGAGGAAAACAAGAGTAATATTAGAAATACATGGAAGGTACTGAATGGCATAATAAAAAAGGGGGCTGGAAAATTAGGATATCCAAATTATTTTCGGATGAGTTCAATTATTTTTTTGTTAATGTTGGTCCTGGTTTGGCTAAGAAGATTCCAATGTCTGGTTTTAAAGATAATGTGGAAAGTAAACCCAAAAAGGTAGCTAACTATGTTTTTAAAGGGAACAGATGAAAAAGAAATAATTGACATTGTCAACAAATGCAAGGCTAAGACATCTATAGACAATAATGGAATTGACATGGCATTAGTTAAAAAATATTATAGAATATGTGGCGAAACCTCTTACATATATCTGTAACCAAACATTGGAAACAGGGATGACAAGACAAGATGAAGATGAAAATAGCAAAAGTCATACCAATATATAAGGCTGGAGACAAACACAAACTCACAAAGTACAGACCTGTTTCCCTCCTACCCCAGTTTTCAAAAATATTGGAGAAAGTGTTTTATAAGGTTAGATGAGTTCATTACCAAATACAGTGTATTATGTGAACAGCAATATGGTTTTAGGGCTAATAGGACAACAACACATGCACTTATGGAATTTGTTGAGACAGTAACTATGGCAATAGGAAACAAATATTATGCAATAGGAGTATTTCTAGACCTCAGTAAGGCATTTGATACTGTAGCTCATGAACTGTTATTACAAAAATGAGAAAATTATGGAATTAGGGGGTTAGCTCTCTCTTGGGTAAGTAGCTATTTACAAAATAGAAATCCGTATGTACAGATAAATAACTGTAAATCACAATTCCTGAATGTTAAATGTGGGGTCCCTCAGGGTTCCGTGCTGGGCCCACTGCTCTTCATCTTGTATGAAAACGATATGTGTGAGGTTTCAAAACTATTGAAAACAATAGTATTTGCGGATGATACAAACTTGATTTGTTGTGGAGCTAACTTGGAGCAACTTTTGGAAACAGTGGAACAGGAATTGAAAAGATTAAAGAGTTGGTTTGATTCAAATAAATTGACACTAAATTTGAGTAAAACTAAGTACATAATATTTGGGAATCGTATAATTAATACAAACAAAATACTTTCAATAAATGAAATAGAAATTAAACAAGTGATTGAAATCAAATTTCTTGGAGTAATAATTGATAAAGTATGCTGGAAGCCTCATATAAATTATATAAAAACTAAAATAGCGAAGTCTATTGCAATACTATATAAGGTCAAAGATTTTTTAAACAAAAGTTTCATTATACATGTTGTACTGTTCCTTTATACTCCCATACATAACGTACTGTGTGGAAGTGTGGGGAAACACGTACAAAACAAATACTCATTCAATATTCATCCTTCAAAAAAGAGCCATAAGAATTGTAAATAAAACCACATATAGAGAACCAACTAACCAACTCTATCAAATTAAAAGCACTAAAATTCAAAGATTTGGTTGACCTTAAAACAGTTCAAATAATGTACAAAGCAGAAAATGGATTATTACCAAACAATATCCAAAAGTTGTTCCAAGCGAGAGAAAGTCATTACAATTTGAGAGGAGTCTGTATGTTTGATCAGCCAATAGTGAGGACAAATGCAAAATATCACTGTATCTCTCTTAAAGGAGTTACTCTGTGGAACAAATGCAGAGATGAATTGAAACAAAGTGCGACATGGAATGCGTTCAAGCAAATGTTTAAAATGGACATACTAAATAGATATAGAATAGAATAGCTTGTTAGGTATAACAAATGTACTGTAGGTTAGAACTGGAGCATAATTTTGACTGTCTAGTATGTTTGATTGTTTGTTTTATTCATTTACTTTTGTTGTTTTTTTGTTTTGCTTTTTTTTAACTTGTTTTTGTTGTTTAAATGAAAGTGTGTAAACACTGGGGCGGAAAGCCACAATATTTTTTCTAAAAGTTTGAGATATTTGAGACATATAAAGAAGGGGTAGGACCTGATAAGTTTTCACAAAACTTCTTCCTACTCCTTTTTCGAACATGGACTATAATTCAAGGATGTTAAAATAATTTTGGCGCTGTTTTTTTATTATGAATTCTTTCTTCTTTTTTTCTCCTTTGTCTTTTCTCATTTATATATTTTGTAATATGTTCGAAATAAATAAATAAATGAAATTAAATTAAATCTACAAGGCAAGCTCACACCCCTCGTGAGCTTGTAGACCTTCCAATTTCATTAGGCTATTTGAATGCATTCGCCACTCGTTTTTAGCTTTGATTTATCATCAAAATTGATGTAGAAAATAAATTGGCCACAGCAGCAGCAGCTGCGCTGTGCTTTTTTTTTGCAAACTGTTGACAAAGTATTCAATCAAAGCTACAAAGAGGACATAAGTGTTTTAGCTGAGCTTCATCAACAATGCTGCCAGCTTAACATACCTCGACGTGCCTTTTGCCGTCATAAAGGCCTCCGTGAGCTGAGAGAAGTCACTGTAGTTACATTACATACAGTGCAACGGGCAAAAGTTATTATTTTAGACACGGGTAACTCCTTTTTATCTCCGTCTCTCTCTGCATCTGAGACCAGTGGTTGGTCACTTTTAGACGCCCACTCCTCCCACAGCGAATGACATTAATTCATTTTGTCAGATTGACAGTTCAGCGACGAATGAGAACAAAGAAGGTTGCAGATCCGGTCTGTGTGAGCCTCATGTGTTCAAACCCAGACAGCAGGCGGGCTCTAGACCAGATCTGAGTAATGAGAAGTGAATACGAACCGTTCTCCCGCAAATCCACTTTTTGATCGCCTGGTCGGCATTTGCGGGAGATTTATGTATCGCTCGCGGGTGTACGGGAGCAACGCTAATTCCCGGGAGACTCCCGGAACTTCCGTGAGAGGTGGGATGTCTGGCATAAAACAATTACATACTGGTATGAACAGATTGCATATTAAACCCAAATAATCCCTGTAAATGCATGGATTTCCCTTTAATGGAAGCAGCCATTTTTTGCAACACACATGGCTAGAATACTGAGGAAAGTTCTAGAACTCAAATATAAATCTCTGCTTATATTAACTCATTGAGTGCCATTAACGTGTTTCACGTGTTTTACCGCTATGGTGCAACGTGCCATTAACGTGTTTCACGTGTTTTACCGCTATGGTGCAACGTGCCATTAACGTGTTTCACGTGTTTTTGGGAAAAAAATAGATTTATAAAAAAAAAATATATATATATATATATACATTTTTTTTTTAACCCAAGATATCATTATCTGAAGATTTGCAGCTCCATCCACTCCTTGTTTAACTTATAACTTTAAAAGGCTGTATCTCGCTTCCTAAGCACTTTCTTTTTTTACTTTGAAAAAATAAAAAAATAAAAATCATAATGGCCAGAAATAGATAATAATAATAATTTGGGCACTCAATGAGTTAATAGCTGCCCACACATTACAGCACCTGAAAGGGAATTAGCCTGTTGTCAACTGAACAACAAGGGAAAATTGAAACTGAAACTAAACTTAGTTGAATAACAAACAATATTCTTTGCCAGAGGATGGCAGCTTTAGCACATGACTAGGCTTATCTGTCAGTCTCTTCCTGTATTAAGTCTCACGTGATGTCGCGAAGTCTTGACGATCTTGCAGGATCTGATGAGGGTTCATAGACTCTATTTTACAGTTGGTAACTAGCATTTTACATGTGAATTGAGCATGTGAATTAGTCTCATGTCCAGCTATTTGACCATTTTGCCTAATAGTAATGTACTGCAGTCATTCCTATTGCTATTAATGAGTTTTCATTTTAATGTAGTCTTTTGAGAGTTCATGTTTGATTTGAGATAATGGTAATGGCACAATAATTGTGAATATTTTGTGTGTAGTGTCCATTGTCTGTTTTACTTCAATGGTGTTTTTTGGAAAATAAATTAATAATCATTGTGAAGGGTGTTATAACAGATGAAGTTATGGTAGCTATAATGTGCTGTTACGCTGAGCTCATAATGCCTTTTGACCAGCCCTTACAATACTTATAAACCCTGTTATAAGTTGTCATTCATAATTATAAACATTTATATAACAAGTGTTATGAAGCCTTATAACACACATTATGAATGTGATTATAATGCCTTATACAGTATATGTAATCTTCATATACAGTGTTGTCATTTGATGTTACAGAAAAGAACTGCAGGAGACTTTGTGCCAGTATACCTCCTACACCCTCAATGACATTGCCACAGTGACAGAATTCTGTCAGTCACGTTCAGAATGGATAGACGATCGGACATTAGAGAAAAAAACAATGAATGACATCAAAAAGGAAGAAAGTCTAATTGATCTGAGCTTTGGCCATGTGACCGGGTCCGAGGACACAGGTCAGGCTTTTGTAGAATATGTAAAGAGCAAGGTGTCCATGACTGCTGATGCAAGACGTGAGGAGCTGAATAAGAAGCTGGGTGAGGTTCTTAAGGAAACTAGAAGAGGCTTGGAAAAGCTGAAACCGTTTGTGGATGCTGTGGAATCACTGGCTGTTACCTCTCTGCATGTCTTTGCGGAAAAGAAGCAGGTGTTACAGCTGCCTGAAGGGACAAACTTTAAGAGTGTTCAGGCTGTCATCACTGCTGCAAAGCTGGTCTGCCCACTCCTCCTGCAGTTTAAGAGAGAAGCAGATACCTTCTTCTTTCCCAGCTTTCACAATGTTGACGAACATACAACATGTTTGGATAAATATGTATGCAAAACCAAGCTCATCTGCGAAATGTTGGAGAGAAGGTAAATTAAGCAAACTGCCTTTGGTTTTCTTTATTCATTACAAAATATGATTCATTGTGCACAAGCCAGTACAAAATATTCTGAAATTGAGTAAGGCTTCTCATTCATAGCTCTGTCAGAGAATTTGGGAACATGAAGAATACAAAAACTGTGGTCCAACTACCTGCATATTTGTCTGAAGGTGACATAGAGGAAATGCTACGTCATATCAATTTGCTCACTGATGTCAGGTATGTATTATGTCTCAGTGGATTAGACATATTATAAAAGGTGTAGGTTGCACTAAAATAGGTGTCAAGTCACTGCTGGTCGTGTTGTAAAATGTGAAGTCCACTACTTAGGAATGAAATATATTTACATATATCAGAAGAAGAAGACTCTCATACCTGCAGGGCTTGTTTTACAGTGTCTAAAAGTATCAATATCCACTGGCATGCAGTCGTCTAGTCCTCTGGCATAGGCCAATCACAGCGCGTCTTTTCCGAGACTTAACTTAAACATGTAACGAAAAAACATCACATGGATGCACCTGGGACGTATCATCAGTGTTGTAGCCTGGGGTCATAGGATGTTTCGGGTCTCGCAACATACACCCTCACCCAGGTGACCCAGCCAGGGTTGATCAAGCCCCGACTTACGTCCCAGGTAGCTACCCACGGTCAGTCCTAAATAGGGAAAGACAGGGCCACGCAATACGCTTGTCCGAAACTACTCTGCCAGGAATGGGGGAGAGCGGAGGCTCTGGCACGTGGAGGGGCTAGGCTCTGTGGATGGCCTGCTGGCCGGGCTCCTCCGTCTCACCAGGTCCAGGACCTGAGCGTTGCACCAGACTCCCCCGCTCCAAACATTTCATTCTGGTGTGATGGTGTCTTGGCCCGTGGTGGTACTGCAGGCTCCCTTGCGTCTTGCTTGAATGGTCCTCCTAAAGGCCTCACCGTGGATTTGTTGGGCTTCTTCCTCACGGAAGACACACACTGGGGCGCCAACCCAAACTGCTCCCGGATGCCGTCTACATTCCGGCTGTCACCCGTCTCTCCGGTGGTCACCAATCTATTCCTGGTTAACAGCTGTTGGTCTGTTTAGCAGACTACGACGGCTCGTGTGGAACAACCAAAGCATGGATGCATGTATAATGACAACTAATAACATATTATTGAGGAGAAAAAAAAACGCCTTTGACCGCAACAAATAGCATAAGTAGTGATATGCTTATGGGCTCTTCTCTATGTTATGGGTGCTGCCGGGGAAACTGGACGACAGGGGCAATTCTGCAAATAGACCCCATGGCTAGTAATTTGGGATCAATATAAGTAGGAAAAAAGGCTATATGTTATTTTGGTCCAGACTTGACCTTTAAGTTAATAGTTTCACAGTATTTTGAACAAAGAATTGCACCAGTAACATCAATTATATTGACTCGCTGGGGTGACAGGTTGCTTAGGACATGAAAGGTGTGTTGCTGGCCTGCCTAAACTTTTTGGCACACAGTAGACTGAGGTAGCTTCCCATTAGAACGCTTCTGAAATAAGGGCGTGTTATTTAAATGACGATCGATTGCAGCTGCCAGATTTATCAACACACTGTCCTTTTTTTACGCTGTGATTGACAGGGTACACCTACTTGATAAATCACATGTGAACCCTGTCGTAAGATGATTCCTGAGCTCAAATTTAAGCTGGTTTCTACGTTCCATTGATAAATGAGGGCCAGTACTCGTATCGTATAGAAAATGCTGATAACATTTAAAGTCCAAACTCATGATATTGTTTTTAATATCCATTCTCTATTCCCTCTGACAGGATGGACCAAAACTTTACAACTTGGTTCATGTTCCAGGATGACTCCTCCTCTGGCTTTAGGAAGGAGTTCAGCGATCGTCGTTTAGGGATGCTACAGTCTCTAGCTGAATTGAATGAAATTGCTGTCCAGCTAGATACGATGAAGAAGGGTGCTCTGATCTCCAGTGTAACAGGTGGCTCAGTAGCGGTAGTTGGAGGTGTGCTCACCATTGTTGGTGGAGTTTTAACAGGCGGAGCGTCCCTAGTTCTAACCGGGGTGGGGTTAGGAGTTGCCTGTGGAGTCAACAGTTTAGTCACCAAAGGCACAGAGATCGCAGTAAACAAAAAACAAAAAAAGAGCGCTAATGAGATAATGAGCAACTTCAGGGAAGATTTAAGGTGTCTCCGGGAGTATATAGAGGAGGTGTCTGGTAAAGCAAACACCACGCTGGGAAAGGACAATGTGGATCTGCTAGGATCTATCAAAAAGGCCAACAAAATTAAAAAAGGCATTAAAGCTTTAATAGATCATGTTAAACCAGAAACAGACCAGGGAGTAAGAGGCCAGGGAGGAGCGGATATGGGCCAGGGAGGAGCAGAAATAGGCCAGGGAGGAGCAGAAATAGGCCAGGGGGCAGCAGAAATGGGCCAGGGAGCAGCAGAAATGGGCCAGGGAGGAGCAGAAATGGGCCAGGGAGCAGCAGAAATGGGCCAGGGAGCAGCAGAAATGGGCCAGGGAGCTGCAGAAATGGGCCAGGGAGCTGCAGAAATAGGCCAGGGAGCAGTAGAAATAGGCCAGGGAGCAGCAGAAATGGGCCAGGGAGCAGCAGAAATGGGCCAGGGAGCAGTAGAAATAGGCCAGGGAGCTGCAGAAATTGGCCAGGGAGCAGCAGAAATGGGCCAGGGAGCAGTAGAAATAGGCCAGGGAGCTGCAGAAATTGGCCAGGGAGCAGCAGAAATGGGCCAGGGAGCAGCAGAAATGGGCCAGGGAGCAGCAGAAATGGGCCAGGGAGCAGTAGAAATAGGCCAGGGAGCTGCAGAAATTGGCCAGGGAGCAGCAGAAATGGGCCAGGGAGCAGTAGAAATAGGCCAGGGAGCTGCAGAAATTGGCCAGGGAGCTGCAGAAATTGGCCAGGGAGCAGCAGAAATGGGCCAGGGAGCAGCAGAAATGGGCCAGGGAGCAGCAGAAATGGGCCAGGGACTAGCAGCTAGTAGTACCATCGCTTTAAATGCTGTTGGCCTTGGTTTGAACATGATGAATGTCTGCAACAGCATCAGTCTGGTTACAGGCCGCCGGAGTGAAGTAACACAGCTAATCCAAGCCAGAGTTTTACTGTGGCATTCAGAGCTAAACTCATTGATGGAGATCGACTACTGTCTGCGTGAAAGCATGCGGACGTCAGCGGAAAGCATGCGGACGTCAGCGGAGAAGAAAAATTGCCTCGAATTGCCCTTTTATCCAGAAAATTGGATTTGAAACTTTGATCCAGTGAAAGAAAAAGAAAAAAAGTTTTTTCTTTGTCATTTTTATTTTTTTAAACTGTATAATGAAACATTCAGTGATTTAAGAAAATGTACAACAACAATCACATTGTGCTTTTTTCCTGATTCTAATATCCCACTTCAACTCCTTCATGCAGAATTCTGAGCAGGAATTTATGAAGCTAGCCAGTCTCAAAGGTCAACCAAAAAGTAAAATGTCATAGATAGAAGCGCTCTTGAAATATATTACATGTAGTCCTTTGCTATTTTACTTGTTTAGCATTAACATTGTATGAATGTGCTTATTAAGGATTCTATTTTTGATGTATGTTGGCACCCCCCCACCAAAAAAAAGACTGGCACTCAAAGGACCACAAAGGAACAACTCAATGGTCTTTTATCCTTCTGACAAATGATGTCATATTGAATGGTCATGTGTATGCCAGTAAAAACACAAATATATATTTTGTCACCTGAGTATAAAGTGTTTATACATTTGTTTCTCTCCAAAATATGGTTAACTCGTTTATAAATATATAAGTATATATGTTTTACGACTGTGATCGTATTTTTGTTATATTTGTGTTCTGTTATATCATTTGGATTTCTTTTTTTCTTTTTTAAAGATTTTTTTCTGGGTCTTTTCTACCTTTATTGTACAGTGGAGATGGACAGGAAACAGGGAGAGAGAGATAGGGAGAGACATGCAGCAAAGATCGTCGGGAACGGGACTCGAACCCGCACAGCGCTGTCAGGCTACATTAGAGCCTAAGTGCCAGGACCGCTGGCCAGGGTTGTCTTTTTTTATTTTAAAATAATAAAATGAAAAACATTTGATTGTTATTTTCCTTAATATCTTGTTCCCACGACTTTTATAGGGTTACGAAAATGTATCTTGAAATAGTAAATCACACTCCTTTGTAAATAATATATAAAGAAAAACAATATTGATATTTTTAAAGAATAGTAATCAATCAAATTATGAAAAACAAAATGTTTTTTTTATTGTGTTGATTAATTTGATTGAAGAGTTGGTGCCATGGTTTTGCACCTTTTCTGTCTTTCATGTGTCTGAGGTTGATAGAACTTCATTAAGCCCCCTGGTGGTGTTTTTATGGTGTTTTATGTCTTCTCTGACTATTTTGAGTTTCTACCTGGAGTCTGAAACCTTGAGGGTCAAACATGCCAATAGAAAAACAGCGCTTTAGTGACATAGTAAAAATATACCCTCGCCCTCATTATAACACAACAGGTGTGGGCATGAGGAGGAGGAGGGACTAGGACAGGTGGGTGGTGCTAAAGTGGTGGAGGAGGTGCTAAGGTGAGAACCAGGTATACTTAATTATCTGAAGGCGTGTCCACATAAAAACATAGTTTTAACAATTTATGTACACTTTTTTTGAAAAAAATCTTCCTCCTAGTATAACCATGATCACTGAAAATCACGGCACCCCGTCTTTAAATCAACTAACAGCTCAAATGGATAAATGTCAGTTGGCTAATACTGGGATAGTGTAATGTTAACTACGTAAAACTTGTTCTACATAGTGTCACGACTTGTGAATAAGCTAGATACACGGCACAGTATTTTGGCTACATTTGATAGTTTTGTCAAAGACATAACCCTTACAAAAGCCTAATGTGCCTAAATAGTGTAACTGTGAAACTATGAGTATTCCTGTATAGACACACACTACATGCACCTATTCTATTAAAGGACGACTTCACCCATTTTCAACCTGTCTTCATATAATAGGTCCTCACTAATACTCATTATAATATGGCACCATTTTTGTCTACTTGGTCTGTGTCTCAGAGGAGGGCTGTGGACAGGTCAGAAACCTGTCTACCAGTGACAGCATCGATGGGGAATCCAAGCTAATAGAAACTACAGGCTTTCTATTCCTGGAAAGTTAGCATGTTATGATGGCAGCCATTGTTCTCGTGTCAATACAAATTTAAATATAAACATTATAATATTGAAGAAAAAAAAAACTTCCTGACGATGATGTCACTGGTAGACGGGTTTCTGAAGTGTCCACAGACCTCCTATGAGACACAGACTGAGTAGGAAAAAATTACACAATTTCATCAGGAGCATTAGAGAGGATCTATTATATGAAGATAGGTTGAAAATGGGTGAAGTCGTCCTTTAAAGGGACATTTCGCAGATTTTGCATCAAACCCCTATTTTTATCTACACTTAAAAAAATAAGTCGTTGGATCTAAGTGATTGAATAGTGGACATTGGTTGCACATTAATTGTTTGCATTGGCAGCACTCAATCCAGTTGTCTAGGTTAAACACATCAATATTAACTTAACCTAATGTAATTGAATAAAGTTATTGTCTCCGCCAGGCCGAAAGGCATGGTGAGAGAGTATGTTTTCCACCCTGTCCGTCTGTGTGTCCGTCCGTGCGTCCGTCTGTGACCAGCTAATCTCCGGCACCGTTGTCTTGATCGCAGCAAAACTGTGCACACACACTCCCTGGATGCCAATTCAGAACCTTTGCCCCAAATTTTTCTCATGGGCCTTTTATAGCGCCACCAGGAGGCCGATTTGTGCAAAATATATTTTTTGACACTACCCTACAGATTTTGTCCAAAAATCACGCAAATCGGTACACAGTATCTCTATAGTCATTAAACGAAACGTGTCTTTCAGATTTCTCATATTCCATCCTGATTGGCTAAAAATGTCTTCCAAAGTTTGAAGGAGTGCTCCGTTTTGAACAAAATGCCTCAAATCATGAACACAGCATGCAACTTCCGTGAAATTTTGCACGCACATTCCCATTAGGCAGAGGAAGAACTACCATTTGCAATTTTTCAAATCAGCCTCATGGTGGCGTTATAACAGGCAGATTCGTGTTTTTACCTATAATTGCACCGATCTGTGTAAAACTTTGTATGCACACTCCCTAGAGGTCAAGGAAAAACCTTTGCCCTGCATTTTTCACATCTGCCTTTTATAGCGCCACCAGGAGGCCGACTTATGTAAAACACATTATTTTTATACTTCCCCTTCCAACTTTATCCAAATTTCACACAAATCGGTACACATGATCGCTATAGTCATGTGATCACGACGGATGTGTTTGATTTTTCATATTCCATACTGATTGACTGCTAAGATTGACATCTAAAGTTTGCATTATTGGCTTGTTTTGAACAAAATTCCGCAAATCATGAACGCACCGCCCAATTGCACTCAAACTTTGCACGCACATTCACACTATGTTGAGGAACAAATGCCACCCTTTTAACATTGGCCTGTTATAGCGCCACCAACAGGTCTAATTTAGCGAAACACATGTTTTTAACAAAATGCCTCAAATCATGAATGCAGTCAAGTGTCCGATTGTCGTGCAAGGCCTAAGAAGAAATCGCACCCTTTTCACGTTCCCCTATTATAGCGCCACCAGGAGGCCACAATAGCCTACCTGACCTGGCGTAGACCTGTGCTCCGAGGAGCACTTTTTCTAGTTTATACATGTTTCAATCACGTTCTGGCAACGATGGCAATGATTCAGTCATGTTATTTTAACATCATTCCATTTATTTATAAATAAATGTTTCAATCACTTTCTGGCAACATGATTCAGTCGTGTTATTTTAACATCATTCCATTTATCTATAAATGTTTTAATGTTCTGGTAACACAATCTAGTCATGTTAATTATTCCAGCTAAATGATATGATCATATTAGTCCAACACAGTGCAAATTGATTTTATTTCAAATGCAGGGAAACATTACAGTAAAGTGCATTCTGTAAAACTCTGTGAAGTATCAATACAAAATTAAAAACACATGTTATGTAAAACACTATCAATGCAAACATGTTTAATATACCTTTGTGTAAAACACTTGCATAAAACTATATAAACACTTAAACATTTTAAATACATTTTAGACATATTTTACATATTTATAATTATTTTACATTTGATTTGTTTCCTTCCCCATTAAAACAATATGAACACTTAAACATTATTTTTTTTAATACATTTTAGACACCCTCCTTTCTACTTATTTATTATCTAATAATACATTGCAGATAAGTCCCGTCTTCCGTCATCATTCACTCATTCACTCATTCACTCAATCTCTTCCGTTATCATTGTTTCCCTTCCATTAACACAACCACAACACTGTCACTAACCAAACAAGCCACAACGTGCGCGATTAATTTACACGTGCCGTAGGCTACTTTTCATTGCTCACCACACATTTGCCTCCTCGGAGCATAATTAATTTCAACCAGCACAAACTGACAACATTACGGGTAGACCATTTTGTTCCCTTTAGCGTGAGCACCGCAGAGCGAAACCGAAACCAACACGACGCAGCCGCTATTGAAATCTCCCCACAACAACAACAACACACGCGACCACTTCGCTTCAACCCACGCCGTTGCTTTCACTTTAGTCATGTCTATCACACCACACTCGGGGACTGCCCATAAGTCCGACATCCCATTACTCGGACTACGTGGCTTCCGCGTGTGGTTAGGGTTAGGGTTAGGTATAGGGTTAGTAACCGTCGGAACAATGCGCTGTCGGAACAATGACACGGCACCACCACACTCACGGTAATATGTCCGTCATTCACGTGCCATGTACATCCCAAAGACAACATTATCAACAACTTTGAGTAGCATCACACTTGAGTTAGTAGCAGAGTTAACAGAAAACTGCCATCTGAGTGCTCAGCAAAAAAAGAGCTAATGACGCAGCATACACTTTACAGTTAGTCACTTACTATGAACTCCTGCACAAGGTCTCCAGGATCCTCGTTCAGGTAGAGGCAGAGTCCTTTAATTAGGAGGTCCCTTCCCGCATCAATGTCATCCTGAAAGATGAGTGACAGAAGAACATAATACACTTACAACTCAAATACATAAGGTTCTTGCAGGTTAACGGGTACTATTCATGAATATATTGTATGTCCAAAACCATTTATTTTTAAAATAGTGAAATTAGCCGATCTACAAGCTCACAATGCTTCACATTGACAAGTGAGCTTGTAGATCGACCATGTTTACCACTTTTGTGCGACACCCTTATATGGTGAAGCACATGTTTGGCCATTTAAAAATGGTGCTGTGCATGCACGATCATCATCAACAACACAAATCCTGCTCCAATGGCCACCTTTCCCTTCTAGAACATTCTATGTATGGCCAGGAACAGACACAGTTCCATACTTTATAGCCACCCACCCCACACCGCTCCCTGAACTCTCAGAGGAAAGCAATGGGTGGAACAATGACAAGCCAGTGTGACTCTTGTAAACTTTAAACTTGGGCTTGACACCTAACTTAACCTATTAAGACCTGAGGCCGATTCTAAAACCGTTTTGTGTTTGTGGTGTTCAAACGTTTTCATGTCAAGGACCCCAAAAGATAATAGCTATTATACGTTATAAAACTTGATATGGTGAACCATATCAAGTTGATAGATGAGTCTTGCGACTAACAAGGCTAAATATCTGAGAGTGAAAGTGTAGTGAATATTATACAATGGGTGTGAATAACACACCTGTTATCATATTGCATGCGTGTGACCTTAGTCAACCTTTAACATGTCTCTGAAAGCCCATGCACCTTCTCTTATTGTAAACGTAGTAGTGTACTAAATTTAGGGAACTTCACAAAGTTTGTCCTCTCTTATCTCAGCCTAATCAATTAGTGTTAAGCAATTTGTGTAGACACATTGACATGTTTGCAGAAGAACACGGTTATCTACAAGGACCAGATGTTCATCTTCCAGCGAAATCAACGGGGAGGCCATTTGCACCCTGCAACGCACAAGAGGCTTTAGCGCTTGTGCAAGAAGAAGAAGAAGTGGCCTTCTGTTAAATACGGCACATCCTGCTACCTTAACAGACAGGATGTCTGTGGGCCTTAGATGCTGCGTGTTCCGCTAACCACCTAACCATGAACTTTTGCACCCCAGATCACAATACACATATAGAGAGGCTTCCTTGATTGTAATCAGTTTAAACCGTCCATTTGAGACCGCCTCAAATGGGATGTTCCACATTGAACTTGTATGTATATATACGACTGTCTGTCTTTCAATAAATTAGAACATGTTAACCTGGACGCTTGTTTGAGACTTAATGTGTTCCCGACCGATCGCTCCTCTTCTTTGCTGCTACAACTGAGACATCACCTGGTATTTTCCTATGAACTTCTCTCATCCACATCATCTGACCAGACTTTGAATGACCTAGAAAGAAAATCGCTACAGAAAGACAGGCTGTCCCCACAGGGTCCCACCCAGGGATTCCATAGGCTGACATTACTGTACTCTGACCTCTGTTTACCCTCACTTCCTGCTTCAAACAAATATCTAAGTGTCATTGCGATTTAAGAGAACTTACTGTGCATGTCGTTCTCTTTCAGCTTTTTCCCTTTCAGTTGTGCTTTCAAACATCTTCAGCAGGTTTGCAGAGTACAGGTCCAGCTGTGATAGGAACTTTGACAGCAGAGGGATTGTGGTGATCCGTTTGAACTCAGCATTAATCTGAAAGCACACATGTGGCTTTCTGAGACAATTTTCATTAATATGGCACAGCGTTTACACAATAAGTCACATACGCCGCCTATAGTTCATACTAACATACTAACTACAACAGGTTCCAAACATACAACTGTACCTCTGTCATTTTAGCAAACCGTTTAAGTATTCAATCAAACATTTCTACGACATTGGCTGCATAAGCAGTCATGTTTTAAGGTTAACAGGACAGTGTATTTACCAGTGGAGCAGGGTCTACAGTGTGCCCAGGCTGAACTTGGATGCAGGACGAGACTGAAGACGATACACAGGTTGTTTGTCTGTAACACATCAATATACAACAGGTTACAAACACAACTGTACTTCTGTAGTTTTAGCAAACTGTTAAAGTATTCAATCAAACATTTCTACTACATTGGCTGCATAAGCAGTCATTGCTTAAGGTTAAAAGGACAATGGCCCCGATTCATAAAGAGGGTCGTAAATATGGGGGTAAATAAAGTTCGTAAAGGAGGTCGTATTTTTGGTACTCACAAACTGACGTGCAATTCTCAAATGGGTTTGTATATCACAGAGACGTGCGTATGAGCAGGTCTATATTATAATGACAGCCAGCTGGGCGTGAAGATCACGAGAGTTTCATTGACATTGCCCCACGCCCCATTTTGCACCATAAAAGGCGTGAACCGTGACTTCTCTGATCAAATCTGTCACTTTACTGAACAGTGTTGCCATGTCCGCTTATTATAAGCGAATTTGGGTTTATTTTTCTGTAAAGTTGCTTGTAAATATTGGTAGCTGTGGGGTGCGTTTTTTTGGCCTTGTTTCTAAAGTGTAGTTCGTTATTTGGGCTTGCTTCACAATTGTTCAATTATTTTAACCGGTGGTTCTCAAATATTTGTATGTCATGGACCCCCAAGTTAATATGTAGGCTAATTTATCCCTATAAGCCTCATCTGAAAATGTGTTGTGCCAGCTGGAGCCCCTTACCAGATTTGTGTTGTTAGAATGTTTAAAAAATCTTTCAAATACTCTACATTTACCAAATTTTATTGCAAGATTTTCTTTTTTAAATAGCAGATCTACAAGCTCACAACGCATCACAAAGCGCTTTGAGCTTGTAGATTGGCTTGTAGATCTCCAATCTCCAATGTATACACTACAGTATATCATTTAAATGTATACAGTTTATATGGCTAGCTTATTTTGGGCTTATTTTCATAGACCTGGTTGCTTATTTCTCTCACAAAATCTGGCAACACCGGAGCTGGGAGTTTAACTTCTCGTCCAAACTTACAGATGTCGGCCGCATTGCCTTGACACTGACAGAGAACTTGAACATCATTCTGATATGTCTTGAAGCGAGTCCCACTATTGCACGATGGATCAGCTGAACGTAATGTGTAATGTTTACAAGGTTTAACCCCGCCAGCAAATAATAGACTAATAACCTTCTACTGAACATTGCTCACGTTTACCGAGGTAAAAAGATGATGGTGAAAATAAATCCAGGGCATACAAGTGGAACGCTGCTATCCGATTATGGACCAGAGCTTATTGATTACTTATTGATTAAATCAGTTAATTTTTGATTAATATATCACTCCTACGGAATGGGGAATGGATCTTCTGGGCACAGCTTTCCTCATCAGATGGTAACATGTATTAGGCTGTTGTGTGTGGCGTTCATGTGATCAATATACAGTAGAGTAGCCTACAGTAGGCTATTACAAATTAATACCGCGGCACGGACACTGGAGGTGCGTCGATCAGTCCCTCCGCAGTTTCATTAAGGCATGATAGCCTATTTTCATTATTACGTGACACTTTGGCTCAGATGGCCCGCTGGCAAACACACTGAGGGACCTAATAATTCCGCTCTAAATGCAATGCAACTGATAGCCTAGAAAATACATAAAAAGCGGTGGAATCTACATCATGTCTATATTATGTATAGGCTACAAGCAATACATCGTTTGACATTTATTTTTAATTTTTTATATATATGTTTTGACAAATGTTGGGCACATATATATTTTATTTGAGGTTTGCCACTGTTGTAATTGATTTTGGCATGAAGAATAAAGCATTCTAAAGACATACGCACATTTCAGCCCTGGTAAGACAGCCTCGGGGCTGACCTGAGAACGTGCGCACCTGACGCACAAAACACAGACCAAAAAACTTTCATGAATCTGACTGCAGGTGTAGGATTTGTCCTAAATGCCGGTACGTACAAAATATGGTCGTAAATCGCTTTATGAATCGGGGCCAATGTATTTACCAGTGAGCAGGGAGTAGGGACGACAGCGTGCCCAGGCTTTTGTTGGACACAGGGCGAGACTCAAGCCGCTACACAGACCATTTGTCTGCAACACATCAACATACAGTACAACAGGTTACAAACATGCAACTGCACCGCTGTAGTTTTAGCAAACTGTTAAAGTATTCAATCAAACATTTCTACTACATTGGCTGCATAAGCAGTCATTTTTTAAGGTTAACAGGACAGTGTATTTACCAGTTGAGCAGGGACAACAGTGTGCTCAGGCTTGACTTGGATGCAGGACGAGACTCAAGGTGCTATACAGGTCGTTTGTCTGTAACACACCCACGTAAAACAGGTTAAACACATACAACTGTCCCAATAGACCATATTGCACATGGCATCACAAACAGAGAGAACAGAGTTTATGTGTCAGTGAGAGTGTGTTTGTGGGTGTATGTGAATCCAACAGTTCTGTCACAGCTTTTGGGAAAAAGCTGTGACAGCCTGTTGGTCCTAACCTTAATGACCTTCAGCCTGTCTGATGGAAGGGTCTCGAACAGGTGGTGTCCGGGGTCCTTGACTTGGATGCAGGATGAGACTCAAGCCGCTACACAGGTCGTTTGTCTGCAACACATCAACATACAACAGGTTACAAACATACAACTGTACCTCTGTCTGTAGTTTTAGCAAAATGTTAAAGTATTCAAACATTTCTACTACATTGACTGCATAAGCAGTAATTCTTTAAGGTTAACAGGACCGTGTATTTACCAGTGGAGCAGGGACGACAGTGTGCCCAGGCTCGACTTGAATGCAGGGCGAAACTCAAGCCGCTACAAAGGTCGTTTGTTTGTCTGTAACACACCCACATAAAACAAGTTACAAACATACAACTGTACCTCTGTAGTTTTAGCAAAATGTTAAAGTATTCAATCAAACATTTCTACAACATTGACTGCATAAGCAGACTTTTTTTTTTAAGGTCAACAGCACAGCATATTTACCAGTGGAGCAGGAGCTTCACTTGGATGCAGGGCGAGACTCAAGCCGCTACACAGGTCGTTTGTCTGTAACACACCCACATAAAACAGGTTACAAACATACACCCAATAGCCCATATTGCACTTGGCACCACAAACAGAGAGAACAGAGTTTATGTGTGAGTGAGTGAGTGAGTGAGTGAGTGAGTGAGTGAGTGAGTGAGTGAGTGAGTGAGTGAGTGAGTGAGTGAGTGAGTGAGTGAGTGAGTGAGTGAGTGAGTGAGTGTGTGTGTGTGTGTGTGTGTGTGTGTGTGTGTGTGTGTGTGTGTGTGTGTGTGTGTGTGTGTGTGTGTGTGTGTGTGTGTGTGTGTGTGTGTGTGTGTGTGTGTGTGTGCGCGCGTGCGTGCGTGTGAAGCCAACAGTTCTTTCACAGCTTTTTCCCTAAAGCTGTGACAGCCTGTTGGTCCTACTCTTAATGACCTTCAGCCTGCCTGATGGAAGGGTCTCGAATATGGACAGGAGACGGTTGTTTGTGCCAGCACTTCTGAGGTACGCACGCGTTCGGGGAGACCTCCCCTACAACACCACACTTTCAGATAAGCCGGGGAGGTGTAGAAAAAAAGTGTGGCGGACCGTCCAGTGAGGTCAGAGGCCTGAAAAGTGCCGTTTTCAGACAATAGTGGACACTGGACAGGAGATGGTTGTTTGTGCCAGCACTTCTGAGGTACGCACGCGTTCAGGGAGACCTCCCCTACAACACCACACTTTCAAATAAGCCGGGGAGGTGTAGAAAAAAGTGTGGCGGACCGTCCAGTGAGGTCAGAGGCCCGAAAAGTGCAGTTTTCAGACAATAGTGGACACTGGACAGGAGAACGTTGTTTTTGCCAGCACTTCTGAGGTACGCACGCGTTCAGGGAGACCTCCCCTACAACACCACACTTTCAGATAAGCCGGAGAGGTGTAGAAAAAAGTGTGGCGGACCGTTCAGTGAGGTCAGAGGCCCGAAAAGTGCTGTTTTTATGACAAGACTGGGGGCAAAATAGGGCCCTGTGTTTTCAAAGTGGTTTTCTAATTAATGCCACCATGAATATGTCAATACCGTCCTTTATTCTGTAATCCCATAGCTGTAGTAAGTCCATTATTGGTGCCAAATCACCCACATTTATACGTCAAGGCTAGAGCCAATACAAGCTCTAGCCTTGATGTATAAATGTGGGTGATTTGGCACTGCTGTTGTTGGACAATATTCTTTCCAAACATTTATTAGTTCTGAGTACATGGGAATCAACTCTGGGAGACCATACTTTTGTACAAGAAAAAGTTGCAAACTGTTATCATTGTAAAATAAGTGGTGATAACGCACAACCCCACACCATAAAATAGAATACAGACAAGGCTTTGAAAGTTTAAAAAAAGACCCTTTAATTACTCTTTACTAATAAAACAGTGTACACTTTAACTGGAAAGGGTTTACAAAAAGGCTTACAGTGTGCTTACAGTGTTTCTCATTCACTGTTACACAGAAGTAAACACTCTGCAAATTATCAAAAACAGAAAGAAATAAATAAAGTTTCCAATATTTGTTTTTAAACATTACCAATTGTCTTAAGGTAGACTGAGAGGCTACTTTAGTAGTTTAGTAGTCACATATTTGATCAATTTACTTTATGTGTGTGTGTGTGTGTGTGTGTGTGTGTGTGTGTGTGTGTGTGTGTGTGTGTGTGTGTGTGTGTGTGTGTGTGTGTGTGTGTGTGTGTGTTAATAACACAACAGAGCCTTTTAGGTAGTTTGTTCAAGGTAAGGTACATCATCACAGTACATGCTTAAACTTTGTACTCAGAGAATTAACTTTCCGCCTGACAACTCATACATAACACAATCTCGCTTTTGAAAGTGCTGAGGCTCACATCAGACAGAATAGCTTTGGAAAACAAACAAGTGAAAATACCACAGCATTTATGTTTTTGTTCGACCTGCGGAAAGTTGATTAGTTTCACACTATTCGTTTTCTCGTATGACACGACAAAGAAACTAGCTGTGGTCAGTATGTTTAGCATCAGCTCAAAGGTATAGCCTGCTGTGTCATTGGATGCATTTGTCATGATATGCCATTGCTGGTCTTTACAGGTGTACAATGACACATATGGTGACTTGTCAAAAAATACACAAATGCTGGACACAGCATAATCATTTTGGTGGTACAGACAGGAGAGAGTGAACGTTTTGGGAATTTCTGCACCAGATCTTAGCAGGAGAAGTAAAGTCTGTGGGCTGTGAATTACTTTATAGGTTGATAAGCTTAAGTCCTGCTTACATGTTTCACATTGGTCAAGTTGAGAAGGAAATATTTTTGCAACTGCGTCCAAGATGCCTTTTTGTGACACTTCAAGTGGCTGCACTATGAATTGAACACTGGACAGGAGACGGTTGTTTGTGCCAGCACTTCTGAGGTACGCATGCGTTCAGGGAGACCTCCCCTACAACACCACACTTTCAGATAAGCCGGGGAGGTGTAGAAAAAGTGTGGCGGACCATCCAGTGAGGTCAGAGGCCCGAAAAGTGCCGTTTTCAGACAATAGTGGACACTGGACAGGAGACGGTTGTTTGTGCCAGCACTTCTGAGGTACGCACGCGTTCGGGGAGACCTCCCCTACAACACCACACTTTCAGATATGCCGGGGAGGTGTAGAAAAAAAGTGTGGCGGACCGTCCAGTGAGGTCAGAGGCCTGAAAAGTGCCGTTTTCAGACAATAGTGGACACTGGACAGGAGATGGTTGTTTGTACCAGCACTTCTGAGGTACGCACGCGTTCAGGGAGACCTCCCCTACAACACCACACTTTCAGATAAGCCGCTGCCCTTGGATTTGAATGATGACGAAGGTGGATGGTTTCAACGGGTGTATTTATTTTCTCTTCAACACAGGATGAAGCTTTGTTCGAACACCGTAAAAACTATAAAAATAGAAATTAATAATGTTACAATCATATTAAATCATTTCATAGTTTCACTCAACAATAAAATCAGTGCATTTCAAACTATCACTTTCAAAGTACAATTCAACAATAAAATAGTTAATTTATAGTTGATATAATTCAGTGAATTAATGCAAATACCAAACGAAAATGTACCATAACCAAATCAAAATACCAGACAAACAATTAATAGTTCCCAAATTAAATCAGAAAGAAAATCCAAAACAAACAAACAAGAACACTCTTGTACCTCGCTCCGCTATCCAAAGGGTGCTATGGGCGGGTGCGTGGCGCTGTTCCGACGCCTCGCAGCTCCGACAGCCCGCGAGTCCGACAGCCGTCCCTGGGAGGCCTCGACCCGGCCCAGGGAGCCTCAAAGCTGGGTACTCGCTCCAGTCCGGGGGACCCACGCCTCCGGGGGACACCCGGCTCTCCAGGCGGTCCCGTGGACCCACTCTTAAGCACCCCTCGGCGGGCGTTAAGTGAAGTGGCAGGCCGCGGCCAAAGCACCGCGTGGACCTGGTGGTACAAACGGCGACGAGCGCCCATGGGACTATTATGGACTTAGCGCGTTGGACCCGGCTCACCGGCCGGTCCCGCGGACCTACTCTTAAGCACCCCTCGATGGGCGATAAGTCGGGGGGTCCCGCGGCCTATGGACCGCAGGCACCTGGTGGTACAAGCGCTGCCGCAAGAGTTTTCATGCCCATTAGCAGGGTCTTATTTCCTCGCTGAGGACTGTCTTCTTCACTCTATGGCTTGAGCCGATGTCGGTTCTCTTGGCTAAAGGTTTCGCTGGGTAGAGGACAGTGGGAATCTCGTTCGATTAACTCGGGCGATCCCCGCGGCGTGCGGATCTCCTCGCCGAGCCCCGTGATGGGGCTCGAGGCGAGGCCGGCCGCGGTAGCCCTCGAGCGGTCCGTGGCAAGACAATGGGAATCTCGTTCGAATTAACCCGGGCGCAGCCACTGCCGAGATACGGGACAACCGGGCCGCAGGGCAGCACGACCAGCATAGATACGTAGCTGCTCGCAGGTTCATGTCAGGCTCCCCCACCCCCGACACCATCAAGGTAACTTGACTTGCGGGTCGGGGGCTCTGGTTTACTCGACTCCTGCGTGCCCCACACACTATGTGGTCTGCACCCATGTAAGGTACTGTCCCGGCGTGGACACTTGGCAGTGCCTGCACGCCCAACTCACACAAGTCTGCTGCGCCCTTTAAGACAAGCATATGCTACTGGCAGGATCAACCAGGTAGGCCTCCTGTTCCGCCGCGGACGTTGCGCCCAGCTGAGGCGCGCGCCGTGGGGTTGCCGGTCCGCGGAGACCGCCCAGGCCCCCCCGTGAGGAGGGCGGCGGTGTGGTGTCTCCCGGAGGCGCGCACTGCGTCGGTCACCACTTCTTCCGTTGCCCCTCAGCCGGACGAAAGCATGTTACAGGGGATTGGTGCCCGTGGCCCGTTACGCAGCTGTTTGGTCGGTCGCCGGAGTACGCGACGCAAGCAGGGTTTGAGAAACGGAGTCTCCGGAGCGCGCCTTTGCGCCCCCGCGGCGTGCGGATCTCCTCGCCGAGCCCCGTGACGGGGCTCGAGGCGAGGCCGGCAGCGGGGGCCCTCAGGCGGTCCGTGGCAAGGCAACTAGGGCAGACGGTGCGTCTCGGTCTCGCTCGGCCGGGGTCGGCCGCGGAGGAGTGCGGAGGACAGGCCACCGAGGCCTCTCCGCACGTGGTCTCTCCGCGCCTGGTCGGGCCCGCAGTCTGCAAGCAGCGTCCACCGAAGCACACGAGGTGACGGCGGGGCCCTTGCAAGAGGCGGGCTACGAGTGCCTATCGGTCAGGGAAAAGCAGCGGGTTCCACGGCCCTTGCGGGCGGCATGGTTCCCGTGAGTAGCCACCGTGGCCGACGGCGGGCCCTGCATTCGGGCAGGCCTGCCGTCCGTGGTCCCAGCGTCCGCACGCTGGTCCTTATATCCGGTCTGGGAAAAGTTGGCGAAACTACCGGGAGAGAATTTCAAAGGAGGGGGCCAGGGCAGAGCCCAGATCCTCGTGGGCTCCACCAGGACCTCCAGGGCGACCGTCCGCCCGGCCGTGCCCGAGCGGAGGCCTCTCTCTTCCCATAAGCCCGCTGGCAAGAGGCCTCCGATTTCATGGTTCTCTCCCCCCTCGCGGGGAGGGGGGAGAGGGACCCACGGCCACCACCACCCGGGCGCCCCGCTCGGGCACCCGGGCACCCGGGCCGCCCCGAGACGGAGCCTCGCCCCGGGCTTCGGGACGGCCGAGCTCCATAGGTACGTTCTGGAACAAGTCGGCGCCTCGCCAGGGAGACTTTTTCACAGGCGGGTGGCAGGGACGAGCCAGGCGCCTCCTGGGCCACTGGGAGGGGACAGGGAGGTACGACGCGGAGATCCAGGACAAGGGACCCCTCGCGGCCCCGACACTGCCCCAAGACCATGCCCCGGTCCCGGGCATGGTCCCTACCTACGAGATGGTACAAGTGGCCACTCTCCACCCATTCGAAATTTCCAGCAGGGGACAGGCCTGCAGCCCAGAGCTTGCTGGGAGCTCTGGACTCTGAAAAAAACCATGGCTTTTTTTTCGAAAACTCCAGGATTTGGGGGTTTTTCGGCCGCAGTTTCCCCGGGCGGCATCCATGGGACCCGGGGGGGGCACCGACGCGTGCGCACCCCCGCCCCGGATCCAACGAGCCCTCCGCCGGCCCCGGGCGACCCAGGGACAGGGAGGTACCGGCCGTTTTGGCCCGAAAAAGAGCAGATCGGCAAGCTCAAAAAAAATCTCAAAAAAGTTGAGATTTTCGGCCGGGGGTCCTCCAGGGGGTCCCTGGGGACCTCTGGAGCCCATGCAGACACTTAGAAACATTTTTTTTTTTTTTTTTTGGGAGAACCAGGATTTTGGGCGGTCCGTGTTGCCGTCTCGGCCCCAGGCAGGTGCCTCCGTGCTGGGCATAACTACCCGATGGCACGGGTCGGCCTTTCAGGCACCTCCAGGAAAGTTCCTGGAGGCAGGAAGGCAGGGGCCCACCTCCTCCAGGGGCTCCTGGACTTAGAAACATTTTAGAATTTTTTTTGAGAACCAGGATTTTGGGCGCTCCGTGGCCCATCGCTGCCCCAGGACGAGGCCTCTTCCTGGGCATGGTCCCTACCTACGAGATGGCACCAGTCGGCCCTTCTCCCTGGCTCTCCCTTCCACACAGGCCAGGGGCCAGGGAGCCCAGTCCCTCACAACACAGTGCCGGGTGCACACTCGCCCGCTCTACCCGCCCCGGGAGCCACCGTCCCTGGGTAGGAGGTGGTCCATGGACCCCCGATGGGGACCAGGGACCGGGGACGGCGCCGCCTTGTGGACGCCGGCGGTATTGTGCCCCAAGACAACAGCCTTTTACAGGCTTGTGGATCTGCTCTTTTTTCAGCCGTTTTGAGCCCAGATTCCGGCTGTCGGACCCGCGGGGCGTCGGAACAGCGCCACGCAACCCTTAGGGGTGCGTGGCGCTGTTCCGACGCCTCGCAGCTCCGACAGCCCGCGAGTCCGACAGCCGTCCCTGGGAGGCCTCGACCCGGACCAGGGAGCCTCAAAGCTGGGTACTCGCTCCAGTCCGGGGGACCCACGCCTCCGGGGGACACCCGGCTCTCCAGGCACCCCTCGGCGGGCGTTAAGTGAAGTGGCAGGCCGCGGCCAAAGCACCGCGTGGACCTGGTGGTACAAACGGCGACGAGCGCCCATGGGACTATTATGGACTTAGCGCGTTGGACCCGGCTCACCGGCCGGTCCCGCGGACCTACTCTTAAGCACCCCTCGATGGGCGATAAGTCGGGGGGTCCCGCGGCCTATGGACCGCAGGCACCTGGTGGTACAAGCGCTGCCGCAAAAGTTTTCATGCCCATTAGCAGGGTCTTATTTCCTCGCTGAGGACTGTCTTCTTCACTCTACGGCTTGAGCCGATGTCATTTCTCTTGGCTAAAGGTTTCGCTGGGTAGACGACAGTGGGAATCTCGTTCAATTAACTCGGGCGATCCCCGCGGCGTGCGGATCTCCTCGCCGAGCCCCGTGATGGGGCTCGAGGCGAGGCCGGCCGCGGTAGCCCTCGAGCGGTCCGTGGCAAGACAATGGGAATCTCGTTCGAATTAACCCGGGCGCAGCCACTGCCGAGATACGGGACAACCGGGCCGCAGGGCAGCACGACCAGCATAGATACGTAGCTGCTCGCAGGTTCATGTCAGGCTCCCCCACCCCCGACACCATCAAGGTAACTTGACTTGCGGGTCGGGGGCTCTGGTTTACTCGACTCCTGCGTGCCCCACACACTATGTGGTCTGCACCCATGTAAGGTACTGTCCCGGCGTGGACACTTGGCAGCGCCTGCACGCCCAACTCACACAAGTCTGCTGCGCCCTTTAAGACAAGCATATGCTACTGGCAGGATCAACCAGGTAGGCCTCCTGTTCCGCCGCGGACGTCGCGCCCAGCTGAGGCGCGCGCCGTGGGGTTGCCGGTCCGCGGAGACCGCCCAAGCCCCCCGTGAGGAGGGCGGCGGTGTGGTGTCTCCCGGAGGCGCGCACTGCGTCGGTCACCACTTCTTCCGTTGCCCCTCAGCCGGACGAAAGCATGTTACAGGGGATTGGTGCCCGTGGCCCGTTACGCAGCTGTTTGGTCGGTCGCCGGAGTACGCGACGCAAGCAGGGTTTGAGAAACGGAGTCTCCGGAGCGCGCCTTTGCGCCCCCGCGGCGTGCGGATCTCCTCGCCGAGCCCCGTGACGGGGCTCGAGGCGAGGCCGGCAGCGGGGGCCCTCAGGCGGTCCGTGGCAAGGCAACTAGGGCAGACGGTGCGTCTCGGTCTCGCTCGGCCGGGGTCGGCCGCGGAGGAGTGCGGAGGACAGGCCACCGAGGCCTCTCCGCACGTGGTCCCTCCGCCATGCCCCGGTCCCGGGCATGGTCCCTACCTACGAGATGGTACAAGTGGCCACTCTCCACCCATTCGAAATTTCCAGCAGGGGACAGGCCTGCAGCCCAGAGCTTGCTGGGAGCTCTGGACTCTGAAAAAAAACATGGCTTTTTTCCGAAACCTCCAGGATTTGGGGGTTTTTCGGCCGCAGTTTCCCCGGGCGGCATCCATGGGACCCGGGGGGGGCACCGACGCGTGCGCACCGAACCAGCATCATGTCGTTCTGAAAAAACTAACTTTGTATCGGTTATAATAGACGATTTTCACTCTTACACAGGCTCCCATTATGCCAACGGAGGGGGTCGACAGACTGGACGACACGGGACTCTCTGAAATAACTCAACGTTCCTTTCAATGATGGTGAGTGATTAGCGACACTGCCGACACATCAAAGATAACACTTAAAATGTCCGGATCTCTCCTTTAAAGAACAAGTGAAGTAAGTTCTCATTATAAACCACATTGTTTCAGAGGACACTAATAACAAATATAATATAAATACTCTGTCATATTCTTGTCATCTGGATGGACAAAATATCTATAAGCCAGATAGGGTCGCTTGTAAAATAATAATATTTGGCTTTGATGCTACTTTAGATCAGATGTAGGCCTATTTGACATTGCAGAAACATAATTGCCTTGAGGCATGTAACGTTAACGAGCGTCAACGAGCATCAGCTGGACACACACACACACACACACACACACACACACACACACACACACACACACACAGTAGTGCAGTGCTCTAAAGCTCACATTTTATATCACACGCACCATACAGTAAAAAACTCCTGTAACGTTCACTAATTAATTGAATGTTGAGCATAGCACATATGTTCCAGTGATTGTAATACAATTTGAATGAGGTACATTTTTGGCCTGTCATAATACTGATTAGATACTGACATGATACTAACCATGATATTGTCATGATATTGGCATGATACTGACATGATACTGACCATGATACTGACATGATGCTGCCCATCGTACTGATCATTATACTGACATGATGCTGACCATGATACTGACTATGATACTGACATGATATTGACTTGATACTGACCATGATACTGACCATGATACCGATACTGATTATAGGAGATACTGACCATGATACTGATACTGATTATAGGATGTAACTCTTTTCTCAACAATTTGAGCAGTTACTACATTATGAACTGTTATAACTTTATGAGTGGCTACGCAATGTTCTTAAAGGTAGGGTAAGTGATTTGCGTTGGTTAAAATAAGTGTTAAATAGCTCTATATTCTGATAGTACTCATTGCTATAGAGTGTTTGTTCAGTATTAGGAGTCTCCTTGTCTCTCCACCTCTTTATTAAACAGAAAATGCATTTTCGTTTCAGTTTCAGTTTCATTTCCAATTTTATCCAACCAGGATAGAGAACTCAATCAGGATATAGATTAAACAAGTGAAATTGGAAGTGATGACACAAAGAAATGAGCAGGCAAAATTGGAACTGGAACACTATACAAATTAAGCTTCAAAATGGGTACTTTCTCCTGATTGGCTGAGATTTTGACACCTACCGAAACATTTATTTTCTGTTTATTAAAGAGCTGGAGAGACATGGAGACATCTGTTACTGAAAAAACACTCTAAAGCAATGATTACTATCAGAATATAGTATTTTAACCTTTTAACAAAATACTTTTTGTTTTAACCCAAAAATATCACTTACCCTACCTTTAATGTAACAAATTATTACATTATCCAAAAGTCTTATTACATTATGCGCCCATGATTTTATTACATTAAGAGCTGATTATGACATTATGAGGTTTTATTACATTTAGTCTATTATAATATTCTCTCCACCAGGCCGAAAGGCATGGCGAGAGAATATGTTTTACCCCCTGTCCGTCTGTCCGTCCGTCCGTCCGTCCGTGTGTCCTGTCCGTCCGTTACCACCTAATCTCCGGCACCGCTGGCCCGGCCGCTGCGAAACTGTGCACACACACTCCCTGGATGCCAAGTCAGAACCTCTGGCCCAAATATTCAGATTGGCCTATTATAGCGCCACCAGGAGGCCGATTTGTGCAAAACACATTTATTGATACTACTCCTACAGATTTTGTCCAAACATCACAGAAATCGGTACACATTATCTCTATAGTCATGTGATCAACACGGATCTATCCAATTTCCCATATTACATCCTGATTGCCTAAGATTGGCTTCCAAAGTTTGCAGGATTGGTCCATTTCAACAAAATGCCTCAAATCATGAATGCAGCTTGCGATTTCCGTGGAATTTCACACGCACATTTCTATTAGGCCGAGGAAGAAATGACACCCTTTTACCATTGGCCTGTTATAGCGCCACCAGCAGGTCTAATTTAGCAAAACACATTTTTGGAACAAAATGCCTCAAATCATGAATGCAGTGTCCGATTGCATTGAAAAGCCTAAGAACAAATCGCACCCTTTTTACATTGGCCTATTATAGCGCCACCAGGAGGCCACAATAACCTACCTGACCTGGCGGAGACCTGTGCTCCGAGGAGCACTTTTTCTAGTTGTCTCCGCCAGGCCGAAGGCATGGCGAGAGAGTATGTTTTACCCTCCGTCCGTCCGTCCGTGTGTGTGTCCGTCCGTCCGTGTGTGTGTCCATGTGTCCGTCCTGTCTGTGTGTTAGTAGTCTGGGAGGCTTCGGCTCAAAGCCTGGACAGCAGGGGCGCGGCCACTGATTTCTGATTCAAATCAACAGCCAATGAAGAAAAGGGGGCGGGATCCACATGCAGTGGGTCTTACATGTAAATAGGAGCGACGGGAAGCAATTTCCCCTTGAGAAATTGCGGCCGCCATTGTTGTGTACTGCTGTTTGCCTCTCGTCGGACTTTTTAGACGAGTAGACCGGTAAGAGGCGTGTCCGCTCAGATTCTGAGCGTAAGTTACATCCCGCCCACAAATACCAGGGCTTTGGCCCAGAAGTTCCTCGCCGCTCCCGTTTGTATGCGAGGCGAAAAACTTCTGGGAACTCAGATTAGTGTGTTAGCAGCTAATCTCCGGCACCGTTGGCCCGGTCGCTCCGAAACTGTGCACACACACTCCCTGGATGCCAATTCAGAACCTCTGCCCCAATTTTTTCACATGGGCCTGTTATAGCGCCACCAGGAGGCCGATTTGTGCAAAACCCATTTTTTTACATTACTCCTACAGATTTTATCCAAACGTCATGCAAATCGGTACACAGTATCTCTATAGTCATGTGATCAACACGGATCTGTCCGATTTCCCATATTTCATCCTCATTGCCTATGGTTGGCTTCCAAAGTTTGCACGATTGGTCCGTTTTAACAAAAAGCCTCAAACTATGCACGCAGCTTTCGATTTCCGTGAAATTTCACACGCACATTCCCACTAGGCCGAGGAAGAAATGCCACCCCTTTCACATTGGCCTGTTATAGCGCCACCAGCAGGTCTAATCATGAATGCAGTGTCTGATTGCCGTGAAAGACCTAAGAATAAATGGCACCCTTTTCACATTGGCCTATTATAGCGCCACCAGGAGGCCAGAATAACGTACCTGACCTGGCGGAGACCTGTGCTCCGAGGAGCACTTTTTCTAGTTACATTATGAGTTGCTACAAGGTGCTCTATACCACCAAGGTGGCCGCCAGGGAAAAGGGGGCGGGCCCTTTAGATCGCGCAAAGGGCAAGTTTCTGATAGTAATTTCTCCCCATTATGTTCAGTTGTGTGTGTTCAGAGATATTATTAATAATTAGAAATTTGAAATGAATGTTTACTGCATTTTTGGGTGAGCGGGGAACATAGAACCTTTTTGTTTTGTTAAATGGGGAACATAGAACCTTTTTTGGGGTAAACGGGGGAACATAGAACCTTTTTGTTTTGTTAAATGGGGAACATAGAACCTTTTTTGGGGTAAACGGGGGAACATAGAACCTTTTTGTTTTGTTAAATGGGGAACATAGAACCTTTTTTGGGGTAACGGGGGACATAGAACCTTTTTTTAAGTAAACGGGGAACAAAGAACCTTTTTTTAGTTGAGCGGGGAACATTATCCATATATGAAGTGACTGACCTCTCCTTGTGCTTTTTATAGAGGTGACGGAGAAAGTTGCTTGTTGTGGATCCTTTTTCTTCTATGACCATCCCACTCTCTTTACATTTTGCTGTTCGGTCGATTCCATTTTGTCTGAAGTTATTATAGGCAAAGGTTATTATGAACGGCAGCCGCACAAGCTGGAGTTGATGCAGCTGCGATGGTGCTCGCCAAGTTTACGTTAATGAGCCGCACGAAGCAGCTTGACTTAAGCCGATTGGAAGCCAGCTCGTGCAGCGTGCAGCCGCGCACCCGAGGTTCCCATCTCTGGTATTTGTCAGTCCTTGTCCATTTTATTCCCATACATATCGAATCATATCACAATTTATTTTATATCTATCTATTTATCTTTATCTATATATATATATATCTATAGATAGATATACGTCTACGTGCCACTGCCGATGTGACAGATATGGCCATTATATGGAAATGTGTGTGTCTGTCAGGCCTTGTCCCTTTAATGGCCATATATGGAGATCTCTGTATTTGGCAGTACTTGTCACTTTTATAGTTTCAGCGAATGCTT
Source organism: Gymnoscopelus braueri (assembly GCF_963280865.1). Taxonomy (NCBI): domain Eukaryota; kingdom Metazoa; phylum Chordata; class Actinopteri; order Myctophiformes; family Myctophidae; genus Gymnoscopelus; species Gymnoscopelus braueri. Next base: position 4,423,980 of record NC_137618.1, on the reverse strand, counting down.
TGCGGGGATCCCCGTTAATACTTCCCTCCGTCACATGGTGTGTAATGTTGGGTTGGAACCACAAACAGAGCCAATATGTCAGCATTAATGTTATCATTATAGTCCATACTCTATGTGCGCTCTTTATATATGTATACACACACACACACACACACACACGCACACGCACGCACACGCACACGCACACACGCAATTAGATAATCTTATTCCTGCTGACGTAAGAATATTCCTCTTCTCTGTAAACAAGCAAACAAGCAAATGCTAAATGTTTAGGGGGAAAAAATAAAAATAAAGAACTAAATAAAATGTAGGCATATATCTACTCACTTCCTGTTATAGGTGACTGACGTCACTTCCTGTTATAGATGACTGACGTCACTTCCTGTTATAGAGGACTGACGTCACTTTATGTTCCCCCCTGCTGCTAGTTCCTACCTGCTTTCATTGACTGCCAGTTCCCACCTGCTGCCAGTTCCCCCCTGCTGCCAGTTTCTAGCTGCTGGCAGTTCCCGCACTCTACCAGTTCCCACCTGCTGCCAGTTCCCACCTGCTGCCAGTTCCCACCAAGCCCCCAGAACCCAATGGTTGCATTGAAGCGCACTGGACATGCTGGCCATTCATAGGTACTGCAGCTTAAACGGATGGGGCCACTGCACAATGTACGAGCGAAAACGGTTTCGACCAATGGGCTCGACTCACGAGCTCGACTCACGAGCTTGCGCACAAGCTTGCGCACGGGGCCGCGCACCTCTGTGCCGTAAAACGCGTCACTTCTGTGACGCAGAACGTATCACAGTGGCCCCAAATAGGCTACGCCCATCACACTTTCCAACCCGGAAGTAGGGGTGAATTCTCTTCATGCGCTGGGTGAGCAACTCAATGCAAGTGGATGGGAGGGGATTTCGGGTGCCCTCTCTATTATTTTTAACTCTATGTTTCCCACCTGAGGCCAGTTCTCCCCTGCTGCCAGTTTCTAGCTGCTGCCAGTTCCCCCTGCTGCCAGTTTCTAGCTGCTGCCAGTTCCCGCACTCTACCAGTTCCCACCTGCTGCCAGTTCCCACCTGCTGCCAGTTCCCACCTGATGCCTGTTCCCACCTGATACCAGTTCCCAACTGATGTCATGACTGCCAGTTCCCACCTGATGTCCTTTGGGAGTTCAGACTGATCCAGGTGGTACCGAATAGCTGCCATCTTGCATAAGGTCTTCAGGCTAGGACTCAAGTCCAAGATGAACAGGTCTCTCCGAAAGAGGAAGACACGATCTCCCACCATGCAACAGCTCATACCATACCTCTTAGACGGGCCTTTCCCCTTAGGCTCGACCTTCTTCCAGGATAAGGTCTTTGTATTGAACTTCCACAAATCTTTGAAGGTCTCGTGGCCACCAAACACGTACAGCTCTCCATCGTAGGCAAAGGCTGAATGCTCGCAGGCTTCTTCTGGAAGAAGCGGTGTAGAAGGGGTGATGCTCAGCCAGCAGTCGGTCTCTGTGTCAAACACTCTGATGTTGTTGCAGTCCCGGATCCTCTGGGCCGTAGCCCCGATCTGTGTTCCCAAGCCCACCCGGCCCCCAAATATAAACATCTTTGTCCCGATGACGGTGGCAGAGTGATCGGATGAAGCAGGTCCTCTGGTGTTGATTAAAGACCAGACCATTGTGGCGGTGTCCAACTTGTACAAGTCATTGTTGCATTCACCCGGCCATTTGTTGGCAAGGCGACCTCCATAGACGTACATGACCTTCCCCAAGACGCAGGCTGAGTGCTCGGACCTCGCCCCTGGAACAGTCCCAGAAACCTCCGTTTTCAACCATCTGTGGGCGTCGACGTTGAACGCATAGAGCTGGTTAGTATACCTGTCCCCCCAGATGTAGACGATGTCCTCTACCAGCACGGCCGAGTGGCCTGCGAGCATGTTGGGAACCTCAGGGGGCCGCTCTCCTCGTCTTCTTGTTGTCACCGGGGGCAACTTCACCCAGTGCAAAGCCACAGTGTTTAAGATGTACACACAGATCTGACAGACTGATGTCCTGGTTGTATATCCACCGGACCCTCCGAAGGAGTACAGCTTGTGTCCTACGGTGACCACAGCCTGATCATGGTCATCTGGTCCCCTCAGATCCCCAGATCTCCAGGTATCTGGAGGTACCGCCCAGCAGAACATCTTCGATCTTCTGTCGAACTGTAAAGTTATGGACTGCTATACTTTGATGTTCAGATGAACTGTAAAGTTACGCACTGCTATACTGTGATGTTCTGTTGAACCAAAAGTTATGGACCGCTATACTGTGATGTTCTGTCAAGCTTACGCTGCACGTAATATTAATTCGGACGCACAAACAGTCATGCAAAGTTTGGCCAATCACACAAAGCCGACAGTTGCGATGGCCAATCAAGTGAGCTACTGGTTCTCCATGTCGGATCCAAAGACTGGCACTGCCAGGGGGTCCACATGTAGGGGTTTGTAACATTCTGTCAGGGGGTCCAAATGGACCCTTAGGGGTCTGTAACATTCTGCCAGGGGGTCCAAATGGACCCTTAGGGGTCGGTAACATTCCGTTTATGTCAGAGTGTGTGTCTAACGTATTCCTTCGCATCAAGATCGCCTGCCACACAACCTTGTTGTTAATAAAAAATAATTGTGATAAATATTGTGCAGAAGTGTCACCACGACACTGGTTGCCAAGGAGACGAAAATGATGTTACTTGCTGTTTAAACTAAGACTAATCTATCTGACCACGTAAAGCAGTCACAGGAGCTCTTGTCCAGAGTGGAGATGTGCTAGGGTTGGCCCCATGCTAAATGCAAAGAAAACCGAGGTCATGACCTATAACATCCCCCAAGAACATCCGCCCCTAACAACAACAGAAGGCACTGTGCTAAAGGAGGTCAGTGACTTTAAATACTTGGGCGCATGGGTCGGCTCCACAGAAAAGGACCTTAAGATGAGGAAAGCACTTGCCTAGAGAGCTCTTAATGGCATGGCGCTAGACAGAGCTCTTAATGGCATGGCGTTAGACACACGTACGTTGGGCGAAGCACATTCTGTGTGTGTAACAGTGTACGCAGTGGGGCTGTAGATTCGACACATGCAGTTTGATCATTCATCCCATAGCTCGGGGGCCATCCCACTGCTGGGCAGCCGTAACCATGGCGACATTGTTTGACGCAAAAACGCTAATAAACAGCTGAGATTTGGTGAAATCAAAAAACGGGCTTCGCAGTTGCGTTCAGATGGTAATGGTCAATGGCTGTGTGCACATTCAGATCAATTGCTCCAGCCACTGAGGAGAACCGGGCAGAACCAATGTTGCCTCACCACCACTACACCACTACAGAGGTTTGTAGAATTATAGGAGGACTAGACCATACCCGGTGAAGTGCGAAAGTAGTTGCAAACGTGGGGTTATTGCCCGTCCTGTCGCGCGTCCTCCTCGCACGTCCCGTCGCGCCTGAGATTTAGTGATCAGCTGAGATTTTGTGATATCGAAAAACAGGCTTCGCAGTCCCATGCACATGGTAATGGTCAATGACTGTGTGCAAATTGAGATCAATCGCTCCAGGCAGTGAGGAGAACCGGGCAGAACAATTTTTGGGCTAAGAGGTTTGGTCTCAGAGGTTTGGGCTCAGAGGTTTGGTCTCAGAGGTTTGGGCTCAGAGGTTTGGTCTCAGAGGTTTGGGCTCAGAGGTTTGGTCTCAGAGGTTTGGGCTCAGAGGTTTGGTCTCAGAGGTTTGGGCTCAGAGGTTTGGTCTCAGAGGTTTGGGCTCAGAGGTTTGGTCTCAGAGGTTTGGGCTCAGAGGTTTGGTCTCAGAGGTTTGGGCTCAGAGGTTTGTGGAATTATAGGAGGATTGAACCAATGAAAAGTATTAAAAAGCTAAACCTCCTAACTCCATTGGATCCTCAAACTCTCGGTCAAACCACCTAACTCCAACATGTGGAGATTTTGTCCAAAATTGATTAGAATGACAAAGGCAGACGGAAAAAACTCTCCACATTAATGGTGATTAACCTCCTAACTCCACTTGAGCTGTATTTGGGTAAAGTGATGATAATATCAGACATCCCACCTCTCCCGGAAGTTCCGGTAGTCTCCCGGGAATTAGCGTCCGCTCCCGGACACCCGCGAGTCCCTGTTATAGCGCCACCTGGAGGCCGATTTGTGCAAACCCCATTTTTTTATATTACTCCTACAGATTTTATCCAAACGTCATGCAAATTGGTACACAGTATCTCTATAGTCATGTGATCAACACGGATCTGTCCGATTTCCCATATTCCATCCTCATTGGCTAAGGTTGGCTTACAAAATGTGCAGGATTGGTCCGTTTTAAACAAAATTCCTCAAATCATGAACGCAGCTTGCGATTTCCGTGAAATTTCACAAACACATTCCCAGTAGGCCAAGGAAGAAATGCCACCCTTTTTCACATTGGCCTGTTATAGCTCCACCAGCAGGTCTAATTTAGCAAAACAAATTTTTGGAACAAAATGCCTTAAATCATGAATGCAGTGTCCCATTGCCTTGAACGACCTAAGAACAAATGGCACCCTTTTTCACATTGGCCTATTATAGCGCCACCAGGAGGCCACAATAACCCACCTGACCTGGCGGAGACCTGTGCTCCGAGGAGCACCTTTTCTAGTCTAAAAATGTTTTCTAAATCCCAACAGTATGTTGCTATATCAGTGGTACTCCAACTTGTGTCAAGGACCCCCAAAATGATATGTATTTCTAAAAAATATGTTGTTCCAGGGACCCCCCAGAATCACAGATCGGAGTTACAAATGTTTGCTTTAAAACATAATATTGAAGATTTGCATACATTTTCCATGATAAAAAAAAAATAGCAGATCTACAAGCTCATATTGTATATCTGCTATTTTTAATCTTAAAATGACACAGATGCGTTCCCGGATTGAATGAGTTAACCTTCATATAGGAATGGATGAGACACCTGCTAGCTTTCACAAGGGAATGGTATCATTGTTCTCAGAGGGAAGCACAGGAAAACGGTGTTTTTTCCCCTGTTTCTACCATCTCCTGGCACCACCGCTTGGCGTCGACGCGGGACAACAGCTTCACACAATAATTCACAAAGAATTTCTTAAATGAGAACATAGAGGCAAACAAAAGCCACCCACAAAAACTGTGGGAGGCACTAAAACTATTAGGCTGCAACGGAAAAATTCAGACAAAATCTACAAACATTTGCATTATTTAAAGTGGCTTGCTCACTACCGACAAGCAATTGGTAGCGGACTGTTTTAACAGTGTCTTCACCACAGTTGCAACCCAGTTGGTAAGCAAACTCCCTCAGCATTCAGGTCTGTATGGCCCCGACCACATTCAAGCTCACTATGAGAAACTAGGGGCTAAAAAATATTCCTTCTTTTTCAAACCTGTATTGACTAATGATGTGCAAAACAAACTCCTCGCCCTACAGCCAAACAAGGCCACCGGCCTTGACAACATCCCCACCAGATTCCTCAGAGACGCAGCGGTCTCCATTGCTCCCATAGTAGCCCACATTACAAACTTATCCATCAGTCAGTGTCACGTCCCACAAGAATTCAAGTTGGCTAGAGTAATCCCTCTATATAAAAAAGGAAGCAAACTAGATCCTGGCAACTATAGGCCTGTTTCCATCCTTTGTTCCATCTCAAAGGTTATAGAGCGATCAATCCAAGAACAAATCAACAGCTACCTCAGCGAGCGTAAACTGTTGTTTGAATTCCAATCGGGCTTCAGAACATCCCACTCCACTGACACATGCCTACTATATTTGACCGAATACATCAAACGTGAGGTAGACTCGGGCAAATACCGTGGCATGGTCATGCTGGACCTCCAAAAGGCGTTTGACACTGTAAACCACGCAATTCTACTTGATAAGCTGAAAGTGATTGGTTTTGATTGTACATCACTAAATTGGATGAGATCTTACAAGTGGTTGACATCAACGGAACCATGTCCTCATCCCTCCCGGTGAGCTGCGGGGTTCATCAAGGCAGCATTCTAGGGCCGTTACTGTTCCTTCTATACATTCACGACATGAATGCTGCCTGTAACTGCAAACTGTTCCTGTTCGCTGATGACTCGGCACTCCTGATCTCGGGTGAGGACAAGTTGCAAGTTGAGGAAGCTCTCAGCTCTGAACTCTCAAAAATCCGTACCTGGCTTACCGATAACAAACTGTCACTACACCTTGGGAAAACTGAATCCATTCTATTTGGGACCAAACATTCCCTCAGTAAAATGAAGGTAAATGACTTCAAGGTCAAAGTCGATGACACAATCATCACTAGCAAAGAAGAGATTACCTATTTGGGATGTATTCTTGACAAATACCTGACAGGTGAAAGCATGGCAACAAAGGTGGTCAAAGGAGTAAACCAGAGAACCAGATTTATGTGCAGAGTTTCCTCTTTTGTCAACCCTCAGGCCCTCAGGACCCTCTCAGGGGCCCTGATTCAGCCCCTTTTTGACTATGCTAGCTCCTCTTGGTACTCCAACACCTCAGTGTCACTGAAGACTAAGATTCAAACCTCCCAAAACAAACTGATTCGACTAGACTGGGGACCATGACCCACCTCTCTCCCACTCACTTTGCCAGCCTAGGCTGGCGCAGGGTGGAAGACAGGGTTAAACAACTAAAAATGGGACTGGTCTTCAAAATTGTAAATGCAGATTTGCCCGAAATGCCCCTTATACCCGCATATCTGTATAAATACCTCGAAAAAGTTAGTGACACCCACAGCCACGAAACTAGAGGGAGCGTAAACAACAATCTGGTACCACCCACCCATAAAACAAACATGGGCAAATTCTCCTTCTATAGCACAGCCACCAAGGAATGGAATAGTCTAACCCCATCCCTCAAAAAATGCAGTTCGCTGGGCTCATTCAAAACAGCCCTAAAAACTCATCTTTCTGGAGGCCTAAAGAGGAGCTAGTACCAGTTTCCCTGTAGACAGACGACCCCACCCCCCCTCCTCATTTTGGGCGGTGAAACCGCCCCTATAAGTGAGGTTTGGATATTTGTACAACAAATCCTGCGCTGTGATTGGCCAAAAATGTACCCCGCCTAACCCTGCACCGTGATTGGCCAAACACAGTCTATTCAGGACTGTGATTGGCCAGTGTCACATGACACATGTGCATAGCCCTATATAAGAAACCATAACTTTAAAAAAAACATAAATTTGTTTTTTTTAAGTTATGGTTTCTTCCATCATAAAGAGTGTTTCAATAAATGTATTTATTTTTAGTACATGATTGGTTGACTCCATTCAGTATTGTGATTAGCTAGCAAGACACCGCCCACTTCACACAGGGTGTGATTTTTTCTGTATTATCTGTATTTTCATGTTGATTTTTGAACTGTTGCTACTATATATGTCTATGAAATTAATTCAAGGACCCCAACGGAAACAAGTCCGCAAGGACTTTTTTGGCCGGACCTTTTAGACAAAAGCATTATAAATGTAACTGTGTTGTTTTACATTCTTTTGCCTAATAAAATTTTCAATCAATCAATCAAAAGAATACCTTGTTCTGGTGTTTGGAGGGCACAGATAGAGACCTGCTGTCTTCGGTCGCTCACTGCGACAGGAAAGCCCTGGGGATGTATTCAAAGATTTGCACAAATGTTCAAGATTTTTCAAAAATACCAGATCTACAAGCTCGAGTGCTGCGCTATGAGCTTTGAATAGCCAAAGTATAAGCATTATGGTTATAGCTAAAAACATCTAAAATGACACAGTATGCATTCCCGGTCTTATGAGTTACGCTACTACAGTTTAATCGTTTTGAGTACGATGCAATGAATGTTTCATCATTATCCTTGGTCACCGGCAGTACAAATGTAGTGCATTCTACTGCCAGTACCTGTCTTCAACAGGTACAATAATCATACATGGTTGCCTCGCTATCATTACAATAATGAACACCATCCACAGCAACAAGCCTGGTATATAGTTGAATTCTGGCCAGTAGATCTGCTGGATAATATAACAACAGAGGACATTTATTTCCCCCACTTCCAACATTATGACATCGATTAGGCATTGCTTTACATATATTTTAAATTATGTTTCTTGTTGTTGCTCTTTGATTTAACCCATTAACACATCGACCGCCAGAGGTTAATCTCATAATGTACTCACCAGTGCCAAGGTGTTTTTGTTGTTTTTTTCATGTCGCCATAGATCTTGTTAAAATCCTTAAGATTGAGCCGTACACGGTCTGTTTACATCCGCGACATCCCACTGTATCTCCCAGTGAAGACCACGTGTCAAACGGGGTATCCATGTTGTAGTTAGAGCGGATTACGTTAAACAGTGAAATGCGAGGAGAAAAAACTACAGGAAGAGAATTGAGTTTCAGTTTCGTCTGTAGAACGAGAGCGGACGTGATCGTCAAAACCGGATCCCAAATAATTATATTTCCGGTCATCAAACCGGAAACGGAAGTGGATAAAAAAAAATCCGAAAGAACCCGGAATTTTTTTGCGCGAAAAGACCGTGGACCGTAGGGCTACGGTCTCGGCGCTTAACAGTTGGATTTAACGGACCGTAGGACTACGTTCTTGGCGGTTAATGTGTTAAGACCTGAGGCGATTCTTAAAAATATTTTCTAAATCCTAACAGTTTTTTGAAAAAAATAGGAAAAAAAATATTTTTTTAAAATAGCAGATCTACAAGCTCATAGCGCGGCACTCGGTGCCGCGCTATGAGCTTGTATATCTGCTATTTTTGAATAGCCAAAGAAATCTAAAGTGACACAGATGCGTTCCAGGTATTAATGGGTTAAATACAATGATTCAAATGTCATTAGCCTGCGCATGGCAAGACGATATATATTTCCCATTATAGTAATAGATTGAAGTTGCGAAACACCACACTAAATGTCTCTGTGTTGTCAAGAATACAAATGAAACAGAGTTAATTCATTCTCTGTGCATAATGGGACCGATATCAAAGCTTTATCATGAGCTCATCATATTTAAGGATGATTTCTTTGAACCAAAAGCAAACAGGCTCTCTTGGTCACATATGCTTTTTTTTTTTTTACTTACATTTTTATCCCACGATTTTGTAACCCTATTTTTTACACCCAGTGCCAATTGTCTATGTAATCCTGGGCACTACCTTCCCTCTGCCAACCTAGGGAGGCCAGGGCCGAGCTCATGCCTCCTTCAATGCATGAGAGCCAACTGACCTTCTTGTCACCTGACAGGGGAGAGGTTCCCTGGTTGGACGTAGCGCGTGGAAGGAACACGTTATTCCAACCAGTTCCCTTCCCCTCCATCAGGCGCCCCGGCTGGCCAGGGGGAGGCAGTATAGTGACCAGGATTACTGCATGTTTTTGTGAGGGTACCTACCCTAGGAGACACGGGGAGAACATGCAAACTCCACACAGAAAGGCCCTTTCGTCAACCCCACCTAGGGTATGGGCACTGATGACGCGGAGGAGAGAACACACCCCCGGCGCCCACAGCGTCCCCTGCGGGAATCGAACCCAGGACCTTTTAGCTGTGAGGCGACAGCACTACCGACTGTGCCACCGTGCCCCCTACACACACATATGCTTTTTTATGTAATTCCCACACTAATGCAGTCTTTGTATAACAACGCTCATTCAAACATGTGGGTACAGCAGCTTGGCTTGAACAATCATTGATTCGGATCCAATACATTTCAAGGTTAACCCAGCTTTTGCGTTCCTGATCCATTGTTGGAATGACATTGAGTGCTGTCTTTTTTTAATGACTAAATCCATCAGTATAAGCATTTCAGTTTGATATACAGCTGCTGGACCCTATCCTGTCCAAGGTGTTTAATTGTCTGCTTTCTAAGTGCCCCCTTGGTTTTTATTGGACTAATTTATTCTGAATGGAAACCCTTGAGGGTATAAAGCCATTTGTTTGACACTGCTCTCCTTGTGCAGGTACCTTGACGTTGGTGGAGAGTCTTGCGTGTCTCAATGACTCTTGAAGGCTATACCGGCGGGGGGTCACACCCCTGGCAGGTTTTACCATGCCGGACAGGTTTCAGAATAGAGGCCAGACAAAAGTCAGCACCCGGTCCTCCAGGTTGGGGGTTGGGCGTGGGGTTAACAACCTCACCCTGTAAAACAAAAGTCTGTTACAGAAACGACGAGAAGAAGCCATTCCGGTAAATCACGGCGAAGAAGAGACGGCACATCCTTGGATGTAGCAATGACGGGGCCGGGTGAAATCCAGCAAGAAGCCCGACCCTTGATGACCCCAATCTTCAACACCAAAGCTAACACCAGAGTAGGCACCTGGAACGTACGCACACTATTCCAGTGTGGTCGCATGGACCAGGTGCTGAAGAGTATGAAAGACTACCGCCTGGACATCTTAGGCGTTCGCGAAATGAGGTGGACAGGGCAGGGGCGCCTCATGGTTGATGGAGCAATCGTTCTTTACTCTGGGAAGCAAGACCACCATACCCATGGAGTCGGCATCATCCTCTCCAGCTATGCAGCAAAAGCGTTGGTTGGATGGAAGCCGGTGAACGAGCGCATCATCACAACGAGGCTTTACACCAGACATGCCAAAGTAACCATCGTGCAAGTTTATGCCCCAACCGAAGTTGCCTCAGAAGAAGATAAGGACGCCTTCTACAATCAGCTCCAAACCGTGCTTGAAGAGATCCCCAGCTATGACATCAAGATGCTGATTGGAGACTTCAATGCAAAACTGGATAACGACAGAAGGGGCCTTAACACCACAGTGGGACCACACAGGTCTGCAAGCTCCACAAACGACAACGGGGAGAGGCTGTTGATGCTAACCAGCACCAACGGTTTCAGTAATGGAAACACATTTTTTGGGCACAAGCAGATCCACAAGATGACCTGGGTTTCACCTGGTGGTGGGACCCGGAACTGGCTGGATTACATCTGCATCAATACAAGGTGGCGCTCGTCATTGCTAGACGTTCGCTCCCATAGAGGTGCAGATGTAGGATCAGATCACTTCCTTGTGGTGGGTAAAATCAGGCTGAAGCTAAAGAAGGTGGAAAAGGTGCAGCCCAAGAGACCTTACGCGGTGGACAAGCATAAGAAGAATAACAACATATCAGAAAGCTTCCGTGAGGAGTTGAGTAAGAAGCTTGCGGTGCCACAACATCCTTCAACCATTGAGGAGCAGTGGAGCCTGTTCTCGCATGCCATCACTGACACTGCAGAGGCAGTTTTAGGCAGAAGGAGGGGTACCAACAAAGAAAGGTGGATAACAGACCACACATGGAAGTTGATCGATGAACGGAAGGTGGCCAAGATAAAAAAGAACAGAAAAGGAGGCTCCGGAGTTGGAGGATGGAAGACGAGGAGTACAGGCGTCTGGACAGGGAAGTGAAGAAGAGCTGCAGAAATGATAAAAGGCGGTGGCTAGAGGAGAAAGCAAGAGAGGCACAGGAGGCAGCGGAGAAGAACAACACAAAAACGCTGTACAGGATCGTGCGGGAGCTAACCAGCTCCAAGAGCAGCTCCGGTGTGCCAATCAGGAGCAAGGATGGCAGGGCACTCCTGACCGATGAAGAGCAGGAGGCAAGGTGGGTGGAGCACTTCAGGGAGGTTCTCAATCAGCCAATACCTTCCATGCTCTTCGATTTCGATCACGAAACACCGGCTCCAACTCTGAACGTTACTTCAGGAGAGATATCCGGGACTGAGGTTGTCCGAGCAATCAAAAGCCTCAAAAACAATAAGGCACCGGGACTCGATGAGGTAGCCGCCGAGTTGTTGAAGCACGGCCAGGATGTTGTTGTGGAGAGCCTCACTAGCCTGTTCAACATCATTTGGCATGCTGAAGAAGTTCCAGCCGACTGGAGACGTGGGGTCATTGTGACGCTGCCCAAGAAGGGAAACCTTGCGGACTGCAACAACTGGCGGGGCATCACACTGATGTCTATCCCTGGCAAGGTATTCTGCAGTGTATTGCTCCAATACCTTAAAGAGGAGGTGGACAACATCTTAAGGGAAGAGCAGGCTGGCTTCAGGAAGGGAAGGTCCTGCTCCGAACAGATCTTTACTCTTCGCAACATCATCGAGCAGTGCCAAGAGCTTCAGACACCCCTCATGATTAACTACATCGATTTTAAGAAAGCTTTCGACAGCATCCACCGGGAATCACTGTGGCAGATCGTCCAGCTGTATGGTGTACCACCCAAGTACGTAAACATCTTCAGGTCCCTGTACCACAACTCCACTTGCAGAGTCAAAACCAACAATGGCACAACCGATGAATTTGACATCGTGACTGGTGTAAGACAGGGTTGCATTCTGTCACCACTGCTCTTCATCATTACAATTGACTTTGTGATGAGGAAGTCCGTCACCGGGGAAAAGTTCGGTATCAAGTGGGGAGGGGGCAGATTGGCCGATCTGGACTTTGCGGACGACTTGGCTCTGTTAAGTCATACCCAGCCTGCACTCCAAGAGTTGACCAACAGTCTCCATGAGCACGGAGATAAGGTCGGTTTACGGATAAGTCAAAAAAAGACTAAGGCCATGACCATTGGACAATACCAACACCTTCCACCACTCACTATAGGCCTACATGACATAGAATATGTTGACAACTTCACGTATCTTGGAAGTAACATCTCAAACACAGGAGACGTGGAGAAAGACGTCAATAACCGAGTTGGAAAAGCTGCAGGAGTGTTTCAACGGCTCCGCAACATTTGGTCGTCTAAAACCATCTCTACGGCCATCAAGCTACGCCTCTACATGTCAGTGGTCATCCCAACAGCGACCTACGCCTGTGAGACATGGATGAAGACAGCCAACACCACCAACAAGTTGGATGTCTTCCACCGACGATGCCTCAGATCCATCCTGAGGATCTCATGGAGAGACCACATCACCAACGAGGAGGTGATGAGAAGGGCAGGGGTAGCACCACTGTCTGTCATCGTCGATGAAAGGAGAAGGAGAATGGCTGGACACGTACTCCGACTACCAAGAGAGAGACCGGCAAGTGTGGCAATGGACTGGATGCCAGAAGGTGGAAAGAGGAAGAGAGGGAGGCCAAAGAGGACATGGAGACAGACAGCTAAGGAAGACCTAAGCGAGATGGGTGTCAGCTGGTACGGAGCAAGAAGGGTCGCCAGAGACCGGAGTAAATGGAGAAGACTCGTCGTCCAATGTTCCAATAGGAACGGGAGGAACTAAGTCTAAGTAAGTTGACACTGCCAGCTGGACTCTGTCCGATAAGAGACATTTTTACAATGAGGTTAAGCTCTGGGGTTTGAAAATACACAATGTGGAGAAAAGGTTTACTGAGACGAAAATAAACTTTATGTCAAAATCAAAGGAGGCCACCGAAAACAAACCAATAATCTGAGAAGGAAAACTGGAGATCTCAGAAGATAATTGTGTGATGGGCAATGATTAAAAAAAAGAATTATTCTTTTTTTTCTTATTTTTTTAACAGCGTGTCTCTGTAGGATGGTACTGTAGCTGAGAGGGTCTGTCTGTTAGTCCAGAACTAATCTTGCAAACCATTGAACTGATCGCGCGCACACACACACACACACACACACACACACACACACACACACACACACACACAGTATGCACTTCCTGCACACACATAATGTACCTGTATGCACTTACATGTGTATTTGAATACAGATAGTTCCATTACATTAACTCATACTCTCTCTCACGCACGCACGCACGCACACACGCACGCACGCACTGTACACAGTATACACACCCCAATGTATTACTGTACAATGAGTACAGAGTTATACAAAGGGCACCTTTTCATTTGGGTGTGTTGACCTGTGTATGTGGGAAGCTGTTTGCTGTGGGAGAGAAGAGTGATCCAAGGGTGAACAGTACACAGCTCTCAGCAAATGAAGCTGAATTACACTGAAAATAAAGTATTGTGCAGTGGTGAGCAAGAGATGGAGTTTTTCTGTTTTCTGTTATTTCCTACCTCAGTGGCGTAACATTCTTCTTCGTTTTTCACACAAGCTGAATTTGTCAGTAAAATCTCGGATGACTCAAAGATGACTTAACAGGTTAAAACGTAACAATAGAAGAAGACTCTGCCTATTGAAATGTATTGAAATTTATTGAAATTTATTGAAATTTATTGAATTTTTTTCTGGCACAGGATGCAATCCTCTACGCCAGACTCAACACAAAATATATATTTTTTTCAAATTGCGACATTCACAATTCACAATATATTACCCTTCAACCCACCCCACCCCACAACCCACATACAATCCCCCAATATACATTCGGTACACGCATAATTTCATTTTTACATTAAAAATGTTAAAATCAGTTTTTTTCACCAGTCTATGAAGTTACAAGCCAGCCTTATAATTGTACAGAAAGTCTTTTGATGACCAGAATTTGTCAAGTCTATTCTTGAAGGTATTGACTGAAGGAGCCTGGACCACTTCCTCAGGAAGTTTGTTCCATGTTCTCACAGCTCGAAGTGTACAGAAATTCTTTCTCTTTTCAGAGTTACAGTTTAGTGGTAGCAATTTTAGGGAATTCCCTCTCAACTCGTACCTATTGTCCCAGAAGTGGACAACAGGCTCGGCTGTGAAATCATATATCTGGTGAACAAGTTTATAGACCTCAATCATATCTCCTCTGTGTCTCCTATATACTAACGTTGGTAACTGTAAATGTCTTAACCTTTCTTCATATGACATTTCTTTCAGACCTGGAATTAATTTAGTAGCCCTTCTCTGAACTTTCTCAATTTCTCTATATATTTGATTTTGTAAGGACACCAGACTGAGCTTGCAAATTCAAGATGAGATCTCACCAAGGATTTGTATAAATGTAAATGTATAAATAATTCTTTACGTAAGTTTAAAAAAGTTCTTCTGATTATCGCCAACATGGAATTAGCTTTTTTTACTTTTTCAGAGATGTGCGTTTGAAATTCTAATGAATTGTCAACGACAACTCCTATGTCCTTTTCTTCCTCTATTTGATGAATCACCAAATCTCCAACTGTATAGTTGGCCAAGTTGGCACTTGTTTTCCCAATGTGTAATTGTTTGCATTTGTCTGGATTTAATTTCAATAGCCACCTATCACACCAATTGCTTGTACTTTGGAGATCTGCTTGAAGTTGAGCTATGTCCGTGTCCTTGGTAATACTTCGAAATATTTTCGTGTCATCCGCAAAAAGGTAGGCATCAGATTTTATCACACTTGGTAAATTTATGTAAATAACAAAAAGCACAGGGCCTAATACGGATCCCTGTGGGACTCCAGAGGTCACTGCCTTCCAATCTGAAGTGGCTCCATTAACCACCACCTGCTGTTTCCTGTTACTAAGAAAATCTTGTATCCAACTGATAACTGTCATCTATGCAGTAGGACTTTAATTTTGATATTAGTCTCTTATGGGGAACTTTATCAAAAGCTTTTTGGAAGTCCATATATATGCAATCAACTGACTCTCCTCTATCTAAAGCTGCTGACCATTTATCAAGAACCGTGAGAAGTTGTAGTGTAGTCGATCTTCCAGATATAAAACCATACTGTTTGTTACTTAAAGAGGAGCTGGGCAGCAAAAACAGGCTCAAACAATGTCAAACTGTCACATTCTAGCTCTCACTTTCCATTTAGATCATTGTTGACAAACGAACAGAACATGGATGTTGTTTGCAAAAGGATTATTTATTTATTGTCCATTTGTTTGTGAGGTGAGGTCACAGCTTCTCTCTGCTTTTGTGTGATATTGATAGCCTAAACTTTGAATTTGTTTGCAGTTATTGATTATATTGCTTATTAGATATTAAGACTCATAATTTGGGGATTTCGCTGTATTTTGTCAAATGTATTAATCTATATTTTTTATTGATCAAGCATCAGGTTTTGTGATTAGATGCGCACATGCACTGCCAGCTGCAAGAGAGAGAGAGAGAGAGAGAGAGAGAGAGAGAGAGAGAGAGAGAGAGAGAGAGAGAGAGAGAGAGAGAGAGAGAGAGAGAGAGAGATTTTCATCTTTATCTAAAAATGATTACAACCAACCAATATTTCAGGACAATAAAAGCACACTATAACTTAGTAAATGCCAACCTCAAAATGGTTTTAAATATGAACTTCTCACCTACCACACACACCAAAGTGCATCATTATAAATAACAGTTTGATTTTCTGTAACCAATTCCCTAAATGAAAGTCGTCTTAGATCACTCTTCTCCAAACAATTAAAAAAACTTTTCAAACATTTCAAAAACACATAAACACATACATTCAAATACATCACAGAGACATTTTCCATCCATAAAACTATGAAAAACTGTCTACTACCTCTTCACATAAAGGACCTGCACTTGCATCTGTTATGTAGGGATGATCATAGAAATACAACTATTACTCAACGTGCCCTCTAGGTGGCGATGTAAGTATTTTATTCTCTGTGTTTGCAGCCTCTTTGTGTAGGGATATGTAAAGAAGGAGAGGACATACATCCTAATCTATACCATAGCATGCACAATATTTACAGAAGGAGAGGACACGACATACATCATAATCTCCTATTATACCTCTATGCATAATCTACACCATAGCATGTGAAAGGATATGTAAAGAAGGAGAGGACAGACATTCAACATCATAGCATGCGCCACAGACACGGGAGGCAAACTGGAGCCGGAAGTATACAGGAATGTATGTCAGTGAGAGTTGGGTTGAAGCTTATGAACAAACAATATTTTCTTTAATGATTGTGACCTTTGTCAGACAATCAGTTCAGAAAAATAAATAAATACATAAAACTAGAATTGGACAACTGACTGTGTATTGTGTATTTACTAAAACTAAAACAACTAAAATCAGAGAAAATAGCAAAAGCAAACCCACTTTAAAAAATCATAAAAACTAAAATGCTAAACTATTATAACGTTGCTGGGCAGTATGGGCTTTCATCAGACAATTGGTTTGAACAGGCTGTCAATGATTGTCAGTTCCATGATGACTCACACTGCAGCATGTCACTGTCAAAGAGGAAGCAATGTCCTCAACATGGCTACCAAAACTGCACCACCGGCCTGCTACTACAAAATGGTGCTTTGCAATGTGCATCACACACACACACACACACACACACACACACACACACACGCAAGCACACGCACACTCACTCGCACACACACACACACACACACACACACACACACACACACACACACACACACACACACACACACACACACACGCAAGCACACACACACGCACTCGCACTCGCACACACACGCACACGCACTCGCACTCGCACACACACACACACACACACACACACACAGACACACACACACACACACACACACACACACACACACACACACACACACACACACACACACACAGAGAGAGAGAGACACACACACACACACACACACACACACACACACACACACACACACACACACACACAGAGAGAGAGACACACACACACACACACACACACACACACACACACACACACACACACACACACACACACACACACACACACACACACACACACACACACACAGAGAGAGAGAGAGAGAGAGACACAAACACACACACACACACACACACACACACACACACACACACACACACACACACACACACACACACACACACACACACACACAGAGAGAGAGAGAGAGAGAGACACAACACACACACACACACACACACACACACACACACACACACACACACACACACACACACACACAGAGACACACACACACACACACACACACACACACACACACACACACACACACACAGAGAGAGAGAGAGAGACACACAAACACACACACACACACACACACACACACACACACACACACACACACACACACACACACACACACACACACACACACACACACACACACACACACACACAGCACAACGCAGCAGAGCAGAGATGAACAAAAACCACAAGAGGAAGAACATGCAACCACACGTCCTCTCATAGTGTATTTTCATCTACTATGACCTATACAACCCACTGTTTACTGGCACACACAGCGTCTAAGTACACAACACAACACAACACAACACAACACAACACAACACAACACAACACAACACAACACAACACAACACAACACAACACAACACAACACAACACAACACAACACAACATCCCTTGGCTCGCCCAGTGCCCCTGAGCAACACACTTTAAAGCACAATGCTACTTTGGTAGAGGTTAGCTTGTGTAGTTCCCTTGCTATGATGTAACTCCACATATTGGTGAGAACCGTTGCTTCCAAAGACTACTGACATTTTATTGTATTATTTTATTGTATCTTATCAACAACATCCTAAACAAGAGGACAAATGATGACCAAACAAACAGTCCATCGTCACACGTCACAAGAAGCATGATGTTAGTCAGGACTGGTGCTTCCTTTAGCCTAGTGGTTCTCAAACCTTTTCCATGTCAAGGACCCCCAAATGAACATGTATTTGGCCGCATCTGAAAATGTTTCTTGCCAGGGAACCCCCATAGAAGATTTGTGTTGGAAATATAAGAATACATAATACACATTGTTTTCTGATACCGTTTTTCAATGTGCTCACTGCTCAATGTGTAATTTCATTGAGAAATCCAAAGAAGAGCACAGACCGGGCGCTACTGTATATTTTAAGAAATGATCATTATCTTTTCATAATTACAAAGATAAATCTTGAATAAGATATATCTGGCTGTCATCACGAGACTGCTGTAAATAGACAGTCTTTCGATAACAGCTGCGTTTTTACCGTCTTAATACGTTGTAGTGTGGACAGAGATATTTTTGTAAACGGGGCGGCGTAGACGCAGAGCTTTTCGAAAACGAAAACGAAAAAGCTACGCTTTTAAAAATACCTGTGTACGTGTGGACGAAGCCTATAACACAACAATATGCTATACTGAGAGTTTCACAATTAGTAGAACTAACTGAGCAGTCCTTATATGGAAACACAGTTGTTAACTGAATGACAGCAACAGGAGTTTTTTGATCCCCTGCTATGGAGCCTAACATTCTAAATACAACATTAAATATGAATTAGATACAACACAAATGATTTTGAACATATGATATGCACAGTTGGCATTCTATACATTTCTCCCACTGCAGATCAAAGGTCAAGGTAAAATTACGTAATCACTTCTTAGGAATGTTGAGACCTAAGACATGTTGGTGCTTTTCTTATTATTTTCCATTTATGAACGAGCATGGAGTGATCCTGTGTTTAATCATGGAGATATTTAATTATATTAAAGTCTCTCTCTCTCTCTCTCTCTCTCTCTCTCTCTCTCTCTCTCTCTCTGCAGCAGCAGTAATACCACATGAAGCTATTTCAATAGGAAGTCCCTCTCTCTCTCTCTCTCTCTCTCTCTCTCTCTCTCTCTCTCTCTCTCTCTCTCTCTCTCTCTCTCTCTCTCTCTCTCTCTCTCTCTCTCTCTCTCTCTCACCCCCCCAGAAGTAATACAACATAAAGTTACTTCAATAGGAAGTAGTTTTTTCAGAGCTGTTCATCACAAGTGAGGAGAAGATGCTTCGCTCTCTGCCCTGCCTTCTACTCTGTGAGTATATAAATGTTATTACTAATGGATCTGTTATAGCACTATTATTACTAACAGGTGTATTGGACTAGTATTTTAACCTTCTCAAATAAGGAATATGTACAGTATGTGGTGCGAGGCAAGGCGTTGTGAGCTCGTAGTTTGGCTATTTTCACGATATATATCTGTGGAACCGAGTTAAAAAGAATGTAATGCCTTCAATTCCAAGTGCTTGTCAGGGTGGGGAGTCCCCAGTTCAAATATGATTATTTTGGGGGGTCCCCAGTTCAAATATGATTATTTTGAGGGGTCCCCAGTTCAAATATGATTATTTTGAGGGGTTCCCAGCTCAAATATGATTATTTTGGGGGGTTCCCAGTTCAAATATGATTATTTTGGGGGGTCCCCAGTTCAAATATGATTATTTTGGGGGGTCGCGGCCTGACAATTTTGGGAACCATTGTTCTAAAATATAAAGAGATAAAATAAAGTATTGCACACTCTGACTCCATTATGCAGTGGTATTTTAAATTATATACACACACACACACACGGACACACACGCACGCACACACACACGCACACACACACACACACACACACACACACACACACACACACACACACACACACACACACACACACACACACACACTAAAAACGATGTTAGTCAGGGCTGTGTAAGCCGTGGGTTGCAGCTGTCAGTACTCGAGGAAGATCCGGAGGAAATATCATAAATACAACCACTTCTGCCCACTATGGGCAGAAGTGATAGTGCTTTTGGAGGTGCGCTCTATAAAGGCCCTTAAACGAGTCTAATTTGGGGTTGATTAAATGTTAGATCTGTGTGTGTGTGTGTGTGTGTGTGCGTGCGTGCGTGCGTGCGTGCGTGCGTGCGTGCGTGCGTGCGTGCGTGCGTGCGTGCGTGCGTGCGTGCGTGCGTGCGTGCGTGCGTGCGTGCGTGGGTGTGAATTTTGTAGAATTTGTAAATGTGTGATAGGGGGACAGCCTTATGCATAGTCCACCAGAACAGTACAGTTCAGGAGGGCTCCCCGAACCGTACTGATGTCTGACAGGCAAATATAATTTCACACTTCTTTGTTCTGGAAGCCCCCGCCCACCATGTGCTGTTGGGCCACTGACTGAAGCAGAGGAACCAGGGTTACATTTAGGCAAAGTTTCTGTGAGCTTAGGGTTAGGGTTAGGCATAGTTTTTGTGAAGTTAAAGGTTAGGGTTTAGGCACCACAGGCGAAACACGTTTGCCCTGCATTTATCACATCTGCCTTTTATAGCGCCACCAGGAGACCGACTTATGTAAAGCAATTTTTTTAATATTACTCCTTCAGATTGTATCCAAATGTCATGCAAACATGTACACATGAGATCAGGACGGATCTGTTTGATTTTTCATATTCCATCCTGATTGCCTAAGATTGACATCTAAAGTTTGCAGGAATGGACCGTTTTGAACAAAATGCCGCAAATCATGAACGCAGCGTCCCATTGTGGTGAAACTTTGCACGCACATTTGCACTACATTGAGGAGCAAATGCCACCCTTTTAACATTTCCCTGTTATAGCGCCACCAGGAGGCCGATTTTTTCAAAATATTTTTTCTATATTATTCCTACAAATGTATTCCAAACTTCACGCAAATCGTTACATATTATGTCAAGTGCTCAAGACCGATCCGTCTGATTTTTCATATTTCATCCTGATTGGTGAATTCCGAACATTGCTGGCCCACAATAACCTAGGAGCACTTTTTTTGTTTCACCTGTTCTGGTGTAGTACATATTAGGCTAAACTGTGTGCATGCGCCATCTACAGGAAGCTACAGAGAACACATGCTCCAATTCATAATGTATTACTGATGAATTGAGTGCAAAGGACCACAATGGAAACAACTTTCTATGTTATCCTTTTAGCATAACCTTTGACTGTTCTACCTGTACTGTTAAAACACTTGTTTAGTATTCAATTAATCAACCAACCAATCAATCAATCAAGATGGGGGTATGGAATATGGGGGGGGGGTGGGGGGAGTCTGCCTGCTTGGTATGGAAGATGGGGGGTGGGGGACGGGGGATGGGGGTGTGCGGGTTGACAGTGTGGGGGCTTACAGGTAGGTACTACTTGGAAGATGGGGTTATGGGGAGGGGTGGGGTAAACGTAAAGTGGAAAGTCTTCCTTGGACTGTATACTGGCAGTGTACAAGACAAGTAAAATGTTAATTAGTAATAATTCATGTTTATGTCTAACTTGATATTGTCTCATTAAACGTGTTTCAGTGCTGAGCAGCTTGCCCTGCTATGGACACAGTCAAGGTGAAGATTAATTAATTATGTTTTTATTTATTTATTTATTCACTCAGTAAAAACCATAAGGGTATTTACACCTGCCACATTCTGCATCCTAGCAATTATTATTTATGTCACTTTATTATTATGTATTAATTCATGTTTTGTGCAACTACTGAACTTGCTTGTTTCTGTGACTTACTGACAGACAGACGGTTTATAACATTTAGTTTGATTCTGTTTGTGTGTTTGTGTTCTAGTTCTGACCCTGAAGCCAAACAGCTCCCAAATATTTAGTGGAGAATCTGTTACATTCACATGTGACATGAGAGAAGGAGAGAAGACTGACTGGTGGTATAGATTATACCACAATGGTCGGATATTTGGCAGAGACTCTCGTCAGAATGAATTCAAAGTTCTGTCTACAGAGCCTGGCCACAGTGGTGAATACCAGTGTATTGGTTCTCATGTAAAGAATCCCCGGGTTCAAAGACAAAGTAATAAAGTCAGATTGATTGTATCAGGTAAGTTATATAATCACATTTACTCATCACTGACATTATGTTTAAACTCATGTACACATACATATATAAACATTTAATTATTGTTCTATACACATAAATAAATACTTGCATATCCTGTATCATAATTCTATGGAAAGCATTTCCACTACATCTTTCATTATATCAACACATTCATTGTCAAGATATGATGTAAATAAGGGTGGTTAGAGTTCTTACATTGACATTTTCCTTTAAAACAAAACTTAATGAAAATCCACATGCCATCACATTACTCAATCATTTAATGTATTGATGTGACTTAAGACTTCTCAGGACATTTCCTCAATATATTTTCTATACATTTATTGAATACTTGACAGATAAATGTGACTGTGTCCACAGCTCTGCCTACAGCTACTGTGAGTTTTTCACCAGATCCTGTTTACACTGGAGAGACACTGACTGTTACATGTACAATACAGTCTGAATATACAGACTGGACTTATAGATGGACCAGAGGTGAGACTGTAGTTTCCTCCTCTGATAGACACAGTATAGATAGAAACATCCTCACTATCAGTAAAGTAGAAGATTCTGACCAGGATGACTACAGGTGTCTGGGTGAGAGACAGTCCCGTCCCAAAACCTCAACACTCAGCAACAAGAAAAGACTTGCAGTTGTAGGTAAGAAATCACATGAATCATTGTAAACACACACACACACACACACACACACACACACACAAACACACACACACACACACACACACACACACACACACACACACACACACACACACTCATTGTAAATGAACGTGGTGAGAGTTCTTACTTTTAAAAACTACTTAAATGGATTTGGAAATAGTTTCTGGTAAAAATGTACCTACCATCATAATCCTCCTATAATTCGACAAAGCTCTGTAGCGGTGAGCCCAAAATATCTTCTGCCCGGTTCTCCTCAGTGCCTGGAGCAATTGATCTGAGTTTGCACACAGCCATTGACCATTACCATGTGCACGGAACAGCGAATCCCGTTTTTCGCTTTCCCCAAATGTCGGCTGTTTATTAGCATTTTTGTGTTCGCTGGCTGGCTCCCGGGTTGCCAAATCATGTGCGCATATCCCCCCACGGGTATGGTCTAGTACTGAATAATTTTATTTTCTATTGATTAGGGGTGTAGCTGATCGCAAATCCACAGTTCGGTTCAAACCTCGATTGTTTTAGCCGCTGTCCGGCTCAAATCAATTATTATTATTATTATTATTTTTTTCACAATTTCTGCATTTTGGGTTTTAATACATCAAAAACATAATAATATCAAGAACACTTAAACACCCTATGATGTTAGATTTACTTTAATAACACTAATACTACTAATGTTGGTAGATTAACTTATTTTTAACATGAATTAGTAATACTGGTAAGTACCTTGGACATTTATGATTATTGACACTCTTGCAAGAGCAGTTTCATGGGTTATATGCAAAGTTAATATTTAATTTCAAACGTGTAATCATAGTGCATCGTAATAGATCAGAGCTTTACTGTAAAAATGGCACTCTAACCATCAAAGGTGGATATAACTTTGTTTCTGATATTAGATTAGTTTGAACAATCATTTTCTACCTTATACCATGTTAAATAAACTTTAAGGTATTAAATAAAGCAGTACTGCAGTCATACCTTGCTGTACGACGGTGCTGTGCAACGATAGTAGACGATCTACAAGCTCATAGTGCGTTGCATCAGAAACCAGTGTGCTGATATTGACACGATTGTAAAACTAAGAGCCATATCTTGCGCGTGCACTTACCCCTTATGCCTAAACTTTGAAAGTATTTTTTTACTAGTTTGAAAATCATTTTTAAATAGTTCAAATAGCCAATTTACATCGACACATTGTCAGCATGTAGATCTGCTATTTGAACTATTAAAAAAAAAAATCTAAGTGGTAACAAATGCCTAAAAAGTGTAGAGGTAAGGCGCATTGCAAGGTAGGGCCCTAAGTATAAATCAGGTTTATGGTTAGGGCTGTCAAGCTTGCAGATCACAGCTCTTTTTTTAACAGCCTCTCAGAGCCAATCGAGGATTCCATTATTTCATCCGACACTGGTTGGTCCCGCCTATATTTGTTAACCCTTTGCTGGGTGTATCTCAGACCCAATTTTGACGAGACTTGAAGTAAACCGTGGTTAGATAAGACGGAACCGAAAATGTAACCGAGGACGTCTGGACCGAGGTTTCCTGGTTCGGTCCAAAACCATTACACTCTTACTATTAATGTGACATTTCCTCAGTAGTTTCTGCCTGAATATATTTCCTATCATTTGACATAATAATCTCAGTTAACTTCCCCCATTAAAACACTATATGATGTCACTGATCTTAATGCATGACAGCTGTGCAGGTAGATAGAGACAACATCCCATACTGTAGCTGGAGGGAGCTCAGATTAGCTAGTTGAACATCATCAAATACTAATTAAGATGATGTTAGATTTACTTTATATGTTAATAATACTAAATAATACTATGTTGGTAGATTAACTTTATTTATTCATTTAACATGAATTAGTAATACCGATAAGTACCTTGGACATTTATGATTATTGACAATATTGCAAGAGCAGTTTCATGGGTTACTATATGCAAAGTTGATATT
Organism: Gymnoscopelus braueri; assembly: GCF_963280865.1. Classification (NCBI taxonomy): domain Eukaryota; kingdom Metazoa; phylum Chordata; class Actinopteri; order Myctophiformes; family Myctophidae; genus Gymnoscopelus; species Gymnoscopelus braueri. The sequence continues at coordinate 4,398,934 of NC_137618.1, read as the reverse complement.
TTATTTCAAGCATGTAATCATAGTGCATCATCATAGATCAGAGCTTTACTGTAAAAATGACATTCTAACAATCAAAGGTGGATATAACTTTGTTTCTGTTGAACATAGATATTAGATTTGTTTGAACAATAGTTTGAAAAAATTGTAACAAATGCCTAAAAAGTGTAGAGGTACTCTATAAGGTACCATGAAAGGTAGGGCCCTAAGTATAAATACGTTTATTGTTAGGTCTGTCAACTCAGAATGCAGCTCTTTTTTTAACAGCCTCTCAGAGCCAATCGAGAATTCCATTATTTCATCCGACCCCGGTTGGTCTCGCATTTAATTGTTAACGTGTGCGTGCGTGCTTACGTGTTGTGTGTGAGATGAATATTTATTTCATGTTTTTTTTCTCTCTCTCTCTCTCTCTCTCTCTCTCTCTCTCTCTCTCTCTCTCTCTCTAATGTAAACAACAGATCAACCAAAGACCACACTGAAAGCTGAGCAGACAGTCATACCAGCAGGGGGCAGTGTTACACTGACCTGCTCTGTGGAGGATTCATCTGGATGGAAATACTACTGGGACCAAAACAACCAATCACTGATCATACAAGATGATCAATACTCTACTGGACCAATCAGAGAGTCAGAAGGTGATCATTACTCTTATGGACCAATCAGAGTGTCAGTAGGAGGAGTCTACAGGTGCAGAGCAGGGAGAGGAGATCCAGTTTACTACACTGAATACAGTGATGCTCTGACCTTGAACACTGCTGATGGTGAGTTGAGATTATGTTTTCACCCCTGTCCCTGTGGTAATTTACTTAGCATTTTTGCTGCTACTCCTACAGACTTTGTCCAAAACTTTTTGTCCACAAATCGGTATACATAATCTCTGGAGTCATGTGATCAACATGTGTCATTCGGACTTTTAATATTCCATTCCAATTGGCTATGATTGTCTTCCAAATTTTGAATGGTTATTAAAATGATATTTTCCTTTTAGTTTTGTAGGTACAGGTGTTTTTTTTTTTTTTTTATAAAGTAACTATTTTTATTTTGGTTCCAGTGTCTGGACATGTAGTGGGTCTGATTGTAGGACCTCTGCTTGTCATTCTACTGACCATTCTACTGATCCTGCTGTGTAGATACAGAACATCTAAATGTGAGTACTACTGCATTAGGTGGATTATATCTAGATTACATTACATGAATTGCATTAAAATGGATTACATCTAGACTACGTTAGATCAGGGGTTCTCAACTATTTTTGGTCACTAAACCCCTTCTGTCTCAAAGGTTCAACTTGTAACGGTTTGACTTGGATGTTAAAGTTTCGGTGCCAGTTAGGTCAGGGCCTAACACGGTTCTTGACCAGTTTGGAGACAAAATCGTTTTATTTTTTATAAAGTCAACCTCACAAAGGATTTACCAGAACACTCCATTAAAACCCAATGAACCATAAAACCTTTAACCAGGGATTGGACACCAGAAAAACATAAACCTTCAACTCAACAGAATAAACAACACAGACCACAATAAAATCTCAATTCAATTAGAATGTGTTGAAGAAAAGGTCCCGGCCCACACCCACAATCCAGTCCACAGATTCCAATATACCAAGTACCCCATATGATTTAAATTATTGCGCAATAGGATGTCATGTTTAAATCAGATTGATTACATCTAGATTATAACCACTGAGCAACTCTCTGTAAAACATATTGAATACCATGGCATAACAATTTAAAGGTTCTAATATTTATGTTATAATGTATTGTTTTTAATTTACAGGTCCATGTTGCATCAGGTAAGCACAGTATTGATCTCTGTTTATTCAACATGTCAGCAGCAGATTACATCTGCTTTCATACTTTATTTACGTTAAATATTTATATTTTAATTACAGACCTGTTCAGCCTCAGGGAATCAATCAGAGCTCAGCTACAGACCAGGGAACCAATCAGAATGTGTCTCCTGATGACATGTACCTCCCACTGCAGCACAGTCAGTCTCTGAACCAATCATGTTCTGACAAGAAAAACTGCTTCTAATTTGAATATTAATTAATTTAGAAGTGAATTAAACATACACTACTAACCCTAACAACATACACTGTAGATTTGTATCTCTTTTTTTTACAGTTGGTTTTGGGTTTATTCTTCCCAATTAGCTGAATAATTCACTAAATTGAAAAAAGGAAAAAAATCCTGAAATGAATGCTTATTTGTTTACATTTAGGAGACACAAGCGTCTATGGAATTATCAACAACTCTGATGACTATGCAAACGGTACAGTACGTTTTAAAAATAAACATTATTTTGTACAGTCAAGGTCAAATTTCATGTCTGTGTGTGACAAGTGGGACACAAGGAGGGGTTTCACGGGCGCTTCAACACGCTGGGAAAATGTCTTTAATTAAAAAAGAAATGTCACAAGTTGTGTCTCTGCATGTGAATGAGAAGACTACAGTGTGTTTGTGACCACAACCGTTTCTCGTCTCGACTCGTTCTCGGTATTTGAAATAATGATTCATTATATTAATTATCCATTGTGTTTTGTGATGAGAGCATATTATGATGAACATACTGTTTGGAAGACATTTCACACATTTAACCCATTTAGACCTGGAACACCAATACATAACTAAAACTTTCAATCCGGGAACCCCTGTTCTGGTTGTTGTTGCTGTATACAGTATATACATACATTTTTGAAATATATTTTGACATTTTTCAGAAAACATAGGTCAGGATTTAGAAGGCGTTTTTAGAATTGGCCTCAGGTCTAAATTGGTTAAGAAGAGGACCTACAGTAGGCTATGAGATGGTGAATAAATGCATACATGGTATTATTGTATTTGTAATAATGCATTCATGTGTTCATCACAAACTGATCATTAAGTCCTATTGTTTGAGTTCTGCATTGGTTTGAAACCTATAGCAACAGAATAATCAATAAGATACTTGTGTTACATTGTAATGGGGTTATAATTATTGGAAGTAGGCTACATTAAAGTATTTCAAGTGGTTTGGGGTTTGTTAGCAGAATAATGAAACCACAACTAAATTAAAATAAAAGCGCCACATTAATGCTGATATGTTTACATTTAGGAGACACACATGTCTATGGGGTAATCCACCACTCTGATGACTATGAGAATGGTACAGTATATGCTTTTTATTCAATCATTTACTACTACTACTAATAATTATTATTATAATTAGTGCTGTCAAGCGATTAAAATTTGTAATCGTGATTAATCGCATGATTTGTGTAGTTAATCGCACAATTAATCGTGTTTAATCGCAAAACCTTTTTTGTTCTAAATTCAATGATGAAGTGAAAGAAAACGGTGTATTATGTTGTAGCCAAATGAAGAAACTAGCAGCTTCCTAAGGCTTTTATTTAACAAAGTACAGCCACTACAAGGGCAATACAAATTTATATTAATAATATTTCTGGTTTAAACTTTAGACAGTCAGAATCAGAACCAAGAAACAGTGGGTCTCAAGTGTCCCAGTGAGTGGCCAGTAACATTGTCCGGTTTAGACAGTCAGAACCTAGAACCAAGAAACATCGGTCTCAATGTCCCAGTGAGTGGCCAGTAATATTGTCCGGTTTAGACAGTCAGAACCTAGAACCAAGAAACATGGGTCTCAGTGTCCAAGTGAGTGGGCAGTAACATTGTCTGGTTTGGACAGTCAGAACCTAGAACCAAGAAACAGTGGGTCTCAGTGGGCAATAACATTTCTTCTGGTTTAGACAGTCAGAACCTTCAACCTAGAACCAAGATACAGTCTGTCTCATGTCCCAGTGAGACTAAGGTGAAGTTACTCTTTCAAACACAAAAAAAAAAAAGAACACGAAGCCAGTCGCTAAGACATACAAGCTGATTAACATGTTGAGATGATAAAGAAACACGCTTCTTTTGAACAATATGCCTAGCAAGGGAAAACAGCCTCTCACACTGCACTGTGTGGCAGGTGTAGATGTGAGCTACTGCCGACTGAGTCACATGTAACTGTGTCAATTTACTGGTGGGATAAATGACACCCTTTAACTTATTCACAAATGGTTTTGGCAACAATAAAATATCAGATGCACAATAAAGTGCGGGGTGCGTAATTGTTGCTTATACCAATGGAATAAAATGATTAACCTTGCAGACTACGCCACTTAGGTTTGGATTAAAGGAGCCTAAGAACTCCTTGATTAACTCTCTTTGTTTTAACAGGCTTTTCACAGGTTCGAGATAACTGGGTAAGTACTTAGACTTTAGGAGAACACAACACCAATAAAACCAAGGAGGAACTGAGACCAACACAGTGGATAAAAAGGGGTAAACATACATTTATTAAGATTCGTCCCTGATACAAGAGGCCTCTGTGCCTTTAAAACACATACAAAATAATACAATCCTAAAATATAAACCCTAACCTCCTATGGCGCCGCTAAACTAACTAAAATGCAAACAACGGGCGAAACAACAATAATAGCAAGAGCGCAAATAAATAGCAGAATAGGCAACAGTACTTTTACAAAAGTAAAGTGCGGTGCTATATAAAGTGCGTTCAGTACTATGTGGACTTAGGCCATTCAAATGCAACACCGGGGGTTTTCTTCGGCCAATATGCAGAGTGTGCAAATAGCAAATTGTGCAAATTAATAGCAAAATGTGCGTCAAATACTTATGGACAAGTAAAGTGCAGGTGCTATTAAAATACAATAAAAAATGCTATAAATAATTAAGACAAGTGTGTGCGAATACTGGGGGAAAACAGGTGGAGGGAAGCCAAGCCAGGACTCTTCAATGTTCGTCTGTTTCTTTATCACCGTCTGGAAATACAGAAGCAATAGGCCAGTTCATCTGTTTACAGACAAGGTACTGTGGGCTGCTAGCAGTGGTGGCTATCACAAATACGAGTGTTGCGTGGATAGAAACGTACTCCGAAGGCAGCTTTCGCTGCCTACTGATGGAGTTGCGCGTCGCAACACTTTAGCCTCTCTTTCGTCCACTCCACTCCAGGCCCTGCTTCGCTATATGGTCTGGTCGTCGCTGCTGTCGTCCTCTCCTTCCCCTCTTTCACGGGTCTTTCTATAATGGAGCCGTCTGCCAAATGTTTGCTCGTTGCTTTCGGTGGCTGGCAGCACGCACTCTCCCGTCTCTCACGCCCTTTACCTCGGCTACGCTCTGGGACTTTCTGTGTCGCACCGGTCCTTTCACACACACTCCTGCTCTCTGTCCTACTCGCTCCTCTGCCTTTTTGAACTGAGCGGTTATTCTCATTTCACAGAGACACCGCGCCCTTCTCCGTCGTGGTTGGCTGTTGATTACGTGACCTGCTGTGGGATTGGGCCGTGGGGACCACGCCCGAGTGTCAGTCAATCTCACAGCTGTTCGCTGTCATTGTCAATCGGGGCATACCAAGTGGCTCGGGGACCGGGGGGAAAACATGTCCATTCATAAATAATACAGTGCACTCATCACAATAAAGGTTAAAAGGGTGTTAAGATGATGAAACAGTGCATCAATATAAATAACAAAAAATAATAATAATGTCCCGTTTTCCACCCTGTCACATAGACAGATTCTTTTCTGCAATGCAGGCCAGTCTGCTGTGTGAGCCTGCATGTTGTGACACTCTAATGGACATGCGTCCACACTGATGCTGGGCTCTGCTTTGTATCTGCCCACACAGTCCTCAATTGAGTCTTCTTCCTCTTCGGACTCTGACTCTGACAACCAAGAGGGAAGACTTTTTCTTTGGTGGCTCTGGTGCCTCTTCCACAGACAGGTTGCTTACTCCTCCTTGAGTAAGGTGTTGAGTGAAGCCCACACTTCACCTCTAGCTGCTCTGGGTAGACACTTGAGGTCCTTGAATCTTGGGTCGAGTGCAGTGGCAATCTTAAGATATCCCATGTTGGCCTTCTCCTTAGAATAGAAGTATAGATGCAGAATAGAACAGAATACTGTATTAGCAATGATTAACACAGTATCATCAACTAAAACCACTAAATGAGTTGAACACAAAAAGCCAACGTTTGTTTCCAATGTGGTCCATTATAAAACATACAACATCCAGGAATAGGTTCATATTCTTTGGATAACACTTGTACTTCAGACTGTAGCATATAGGTTTCTTCCTTGTGTTAGATAGGTGCCTTATTGCAGGCTACTGTACAAAATAAATGTATGCTGACTTTGCGCTTCTCCATGTCTGTTCTGAATGTGGATTTGAATTTGGCCACGTAGGCAGGGTCATCATCGGAGCTCTCCATCACCCGAGACACAAAAAGCTGGCAGCACCACAGAGCATGAAACATACTTCTCACCTCCCAGAAGTTCAGTCAAATATCTTCACAGAATAGAGTTCAAAATTACTTCACTTAATACTGAGAAATGACCATTCACTGATTACAAATACACACAAAATGATTGTTTTTCTTTTTACATTTTCACATTTCATATCATTTCTATATTTCATATATACTCAATTAAACTCTTGCCCATTTATTTCATACTCCCTACACACACACACACACACACACGCACGCACGCACGCACACACCCACGCACGCACACGCGCACACACACACACACACACACACACACACACACACACACACACACACACACACACACACACACACACACACACATGACACCTAAAGAAAACGAATTCCAGCCTAAGTCCCATGTTAGGTGAGGTCAATAATATAGCGTGGCAAAAAAAAAAAAACTTATGTGTTCTGTGTATTTTGCATCGTCAAAATACCCACAACAATTTTTTTTGCCACTATTATTGATAAATTATAAGCTTTAAGTTTGGCTAATAGCTATACAAACACACACGCTATTTATGACAATGAGGAATATAAAACCGAAAACATACCTGCAGGGCTCCAGTAGTAATTCCAACTTATGCAACTTGTCAAGTTCAGCAGCTGTTGGCATGGCAATTTTCTTGTGTGTGGTGCCTGTGGATAGGACGTCTCTCAGTGGTTGCTCGTTTCTGCGGACACTCTTAATCATCGCCAGAGTTGAATTCCATCTGGTCGGGACATCTTGAATAAGCGATTCCTCCTCTTTCCCATTTTCTTTTTGTTGATGATGTAGTTCTGCAGCGTTAGCTGGACTGTGTTTAAAGTGGCCATTTCTGCATTTGGCTAGTGCATTGTCAAACGGGCTATTCTGCAGAGACACTGTGACAGAACGCTGGAGACTGTGTGCAGTTTAGGGAACATGATCAAATGTGGGCACGTGATTCATAGCTGCGACCATATTTCGGGCACTATCTGTGCTAAGTGTACTAACTTTATCACAAACGTTGCACTCCTCTGCAACTTTAATGAAATGTTCGGCGCATGTTTCTGCATAGTGTCGCTCTTCAGTTTTCATGACCGTCAGTGCATGTGAACGCAGCTTAATCTCCATTAATATAGTGGACTGTGACCCAGAGGTAGTTGTGGTTACCCAGCGATGTCCAGTGATCTCCGGTGAGAGCAACGGTTGTTGCTTGTTCCTACTCCTTGGCTCGTGTAGCCCTCTCCTTTTCATACAACTTGTGTATTCTGTTTATGATCGTGGCTCTTGAGGGTAACACATACGTGTAGTCATTCGATGCAATCCTAACAATATCCCTCAGGCCAACATCTTCCACAATAAGCACTGGCCTGCAACTTGTAGCCACCCACTTTGCAATAGCATTCGTTAGCTTGACACTCTTTGGTTGATCGATACGTCTCGCACAAGCTCCATCCTGTCGCAATGTTTGTTTTGCTGGCGTTTTGCTGGCATCGACTGTAAATGATACTTAAAGGGACTACACCATGAATTTTAACTTTTTTGTGTGTTTTTGGTCTCCCCTACCTCTCTTCTATCCCCAAAAATACACCGGTTTGAACACTTTGGCTTTCACAGCATATCTGGGGTTTTCTGTAACTTGGTCTCAAAACAGGCCAAACTGATTTTCAGGGTACAATACCTCCCGTTTTTCAGTTCCAACCCCCTAAAAATAAAAAATAAATATTTTTTTCTTTCTTTTTTCCTTTTTTTTCTTTTTTTTTTTCTTTTTCCACACAGAACCAGGAGATAACATAGATACAAACTGGCTCAATAGCGACCCGTGCCAAACAGGACAATGTGGTATTGCAGGTGAAAGTGCTTTATAAGCCAGAGAGAAGTTAGTTGGAATGAGTATATCTGAGGCTTGATTTAGGCTCAAACCTTTTGAAAAACGTTTGAGGGACATAAACAATATGATATTAAATATTATTATTATTTTGTAAATTCATGGTGTAGAACCTTTAAGGCTCGAAATACTTCGGTGGTAACTGAATACAGCCTGGCAGTGGCTACAGACAACGTTTTGTCTATTGTGCCATCTGGGAGAGTTTTAAAGGTAAATTGTCCATTTAATATAGTTCTAGTATTTTCTCTTGGCTCCATGTTTGCTTCCTGATAAGCGAGTCGCTATAGAGCGTCGCAGTTCCCGCCCACTTCCTGTTTTTTTTTGGTGCCGGAAGAAAAAACTCAATGCATTTTTCCATTGACATTTCCAAAAATATTTATATCTATTAATTTAAGCCTCGAATCAAGCCATCATGACATGACATGAATCATGACCATAAACGTTTGATTCTGTGATTTTTTTTTTGTTGAAAACGGCAAAACAAAGGGTATTTATTAAATATAGTATATCATATAATTAAATATAAAATAAAAAAAATCACAGAAAAAAACGTTTTATGGTCATGATTCATGTCATCTCGTGATGGCTTGATTCGAGGCTTAAATTAATAGATATAAATATTTTTGGAAATGTCAATGGAAAAATGCATTGAGTTTTTTCTTCCGGCACCAAAAAAAACAGGAAGTGGGCGGGAACTGCGACGCTCTATTGAAGCCGGTGGAGTGTTGGTTTCTAAACCGGCCTCCAATCACTGTTATTGGTTGAACGCTGGTTGAAAGACACACGTATAAGCGAATCACAAACCAGTTGTCCTCAACATCCCGCCTGCCAATCGCTGTGATTGGTTTAGTGGTTCAGAGCAGGAAGCAATGCAATGAATTTTGAGCTACGGATGCCTCGAAAGGTAAAAAAAAAAGAGTGCCGTTAATAAGGAATTGCGTTAACGCATTAATAACGCGTTAACTTTGACAGCACTAATTATAATACATTTTAGTTTGATCCCCAGATCTAAGATAATTGTTAAATTATTGTTAAAACCAGAGAGGGCCATTTTCACCAACATGAAATGTTTATTATGGTTTCCTATCAGTCTAGAATAAATCCTACTGAGTCCCCAACTGTTTAGTACTTTCATCTTTATTACAGATATTGAGTTAGAGTATCCACTGAAAATTAATAACACAATAACTGTTCATGATGTGAATGCATTAATTGAATTACATTGAATATTAAATGATTTGGTTATCTGAAACATTTTCATTATATTTACATCTATGAGGACTGTTTGTCAAGGGGCATTATTCATATATTTACAACAGCAGTTATAACATTTAGGAAAACTTGACACTAACAAATCAACAAAAAAAATACAAGATTGGCTGGACTGCATATTTAAAGGAGCACTTCACCCATTTTCAACCTTATCTTCATATAATTGGTCTTCGCTCATGCTGAAACCTGCCTACCAGTGACATCAACGGTAGGCAGGTTTGGTAATTTCAAACAAGATTTCAGAATTTTTGTTTTTGTTTTTTATTAATGGAAGAACAATTCTTCTAGGCTTTAGTTTTTATTGGCTTAGAATCCCCATCCACAGTCAACCAATGAGACGCAGAGTGAGTAGATGGAAATGAGCATTAGTGACTGAGGACCAATTATATTGATATAAGGTTGAAAACATTACATGACTGAATCCAGAATTAATTATATGTTGAAACCAAGTGGTGTTTGAGTCGAAATATGTGTGATCTGTTGAGATGGAATGAAAACGTAACTGAATTAATGATAAAACTCATGACAACTGAATGAAAATGTAAATTAAATTAAGGCCGTTTCAGATGGAGAGCGATTGATGCACCTAGTAATTCATTTTCAATGAGAGGCGGGTGATTATTTGTGACGCACAGAGAATTTGAAGGGCGGAGAGGCAAGCGGCCGCGGTCCGTGAAATTCTCGTGCTCGTGCTCATTTCGTGCACACGCCCGTGGGCGACAAGAGCTGGATTGTGGTCAGCTTTTGTTCCACACTACGCTTGTGTTTGTGTCTGTACATGAGGGGCACACCACCATCCCACTGATCCAAGCGAGAGCGTCCACGTCAATCGTTTCCCATCTGAAACGGCCTTAGATGATAAAACTCATGACTCTATGAGAGCTGAATACATATTCTAGTCTAGATAAAATGACTACATATTATACTGCATGTTCAATGACTCATAAAACTATAATGTCACTTTGTTTCAGCTCCTTAGAGACACACGACAACCCAACACCACACACCTGGATGAAGTCACATGGATTGTAACCAATACATTTAGAGTAACATCTATCTAGGCTATATCACTGTTTCCCAATCAGTGGGTCGGTCCAATTTGTATGGGTCGCAAGTTAATAGCCCTTTATTTTTTATTTTATTATTATAAAAAAAATCCCCAAAACCTAAAAAAAAATTGTCAACAGATTCTAACGTTTTTCAAAATAATTCCATAAAAAAAATGAAAAATCCATTAATCAGACAGAAAAAATACTGTGAGCTTGTTGTCCCGGGGAGACATAAAATGTCTTGTTTGGTTCTCGAGCTAAAAAGTTGGGAACCACTGATCTATATAACCATACAACCCAATAAATGTTGGGGAATACGGATGAACATTTGCATCTTTGCTAAATCCAGTGTATTTACATTACATCATGTATGTATTGTCCAGTAATATGCACTGTCCTGTCCAAATAAAGAAAGTAAAGTAAATGAAGGGTAACATTTAAATTCATAGTCATATATGAATCATCACCATTAATTCTAGGGTAACATTTATGTATGTAACTGTACTGCACCCACCCACCCACCCACCCACCCATTCACTCACTCACTCACGCACGCACGCACGCACGCACGCACGCACGCACGCACGCACGCACGCACGCACGCACGCACGCACGCACGCACACACACACACACACACACAGATACACACACACACACACACACACACACACACACACACACACACACACACACACACACACACACTCACTCACTCACTCACTCACTCACTCACTCACTCACTCACTCACTCACTCACTCACAGAACTCTCTCTTTTTTTTCTTTTCTTTTTTACTGACCTCTCTATAAATGAGACTCAGATCTCAATAACAATACATTTGTAAATAAAGTTTTAAAATATATATTGTTTTGCCATGATTTCCATTTAGGTATAAATTGTTAAAGTTTGTATAGATTTTGACCTGCCGTCTGAAACCTATTTTCATTCATCTCAATTAATTCCATGTTGTTGTTTTTTCATTCGGTTTTTCTACTTTATTTTCTCAATTATCTGTGTATGCTTACATGTTTTTAAGTAAAGTAATTGAATACATTGTATATTTTAGAATACACTTTGCTTCAGTTTGCTAATCAAATGTTATGATGAATCTTTTAAGAACTATGTTTGAATGTAAACAAGATAAATTAGATGAGTGCATGTACTATTTGCATTTTAATTAAAAGCAGTTTGTTGTCACAACGATGTTGTGTAAACTCCTTATTACACATTTATTATGTCACCCAAGAACATTGTCATGTATTTAACAATGTTTTGACTACAGTCAGTGTTGGGCAGTAACTATTCACTAAGTAATATATTACTGTAATATTATTACTTTCCTCAGTAACTAGTGGTGTAACATATCAATTACCAAAACAGTAATACAAGTACAGTTATTAAAGGAGTAGCTCACCCCCAAAATTTCTTATCGATTACAAAGCCCATGAAGCCTTGAATTCGCAGGGATTTTTTAGTTTTTGTCGCATTCCTTAGCCAATAATTTGATGACTGGGTCATCGGTTAGTAGACTCCTACTGGAGACTCCAGCGGTCATCAAATTATTGGTTTAGAAATGTGACAAAAACAAGAAAAAAAATCTCCATGAATTCAAGGCTTCGTTTTTTTACAGAGACAGACTATATTAATCCTATAATTTGTACTCCTCATAGTAGGAGGTTGTCGCATGTGACAGGGGCGTCAATCTGTCTTGAGGCTGGGGGGGGTCCCTCGCGCCCGCAGCGCGCGAGGGACCCCCCGTGGCCGCCAAAATCGCGCACGCGCGCTTCAAAATTTTTTTGCGGTTCTGGGCGGATTGGGTCAGTTTTTTTCGCGGTTCTGGGCGGATTGGGTTAGTTTTTTTCCAGTTTTGGGTTTCTTTATTTTGGTTTTAGGGTTAGGATTAGGAGTTAGGTTAGGGTTATGTTATTTAATTCATATTTTTGCCTGATTTTACCAATTTATTATCTCAAAAAACAATTTCTGCCTAATAAAATATTCAAACAAAATGGGTTTATACTAATGTAAATTTTTTTGTTATATGGCGGATTTGGGAGGGTTCTTTCTTGGATTTTGGTTACTTTATTTTGGTTTTAGGGTTAGGTTAGGGTTATGTTATTTTGCCTAATTTTACTGATTTAATATCAAAATACTATTTTAACATTCATTTTTTATTATTCTAAATGACTTGGGGATGAGTAGCCCTGATCACCTCAAGGCAAAATACAGGCCGAGGCACAGCCAACTGCCAAGTAGGAGTAATATACATTTTATTTTACCCACCACTGGCTGTTTCAAATAATGAGCAGAGCAGAGGAATTGAGCATCAACCATCTACGATTATCAATAGCTACTGTAAAGTATAACGAATAGAAGGTTTAGCACAGAGACGTGTGAGTTTTGTTCAGAACATGAAGTTTGCTTTATATTAACTTAGTAAACTTACTCATCACTGATGCAGCCGCACTTGGAGTTGGTTTGTTTCAGAGGATAGACAGACACTAATAACAAATATAATGCACCTGAGAAACTTTGGTCAACTTCATTATGTACTTGCATAATACATGGTCTTTAAACAGGTGACAAAGATTAAGACGAGACCAGATCAACTTGAGACCGAGTCTACTGTTGTCCTAGTAACAGCAGATGTTGTCCACGGTGAAAGAACACGTAGCTGTCCTCGTCAATGCCTGTTTGTTTTTTTTCCCATATCACAAAACATACCGATCTGATTCTTGTTTGGATGAAGAAACGTCAGACAGACGAACACTCACGTTGCGTTGGGCGCTGATTCTCCGTTGGTTTTGTTGTTGTTGAGAAACAGGAAGACAACCACTCTTTCCTGTGTCAGTCTCTAACAATAGATTTAAAGTTAAACGTTTTATAAATGCCACTATTCACCATTGGAGTCGGAGTCATCGTGTGTAAGGTACAATATCTATTCAGCCCATTTAAAGCGTGGAAATAAACGCATCAATGAATACATAAATAATTGTTTATCCCCTCGGGGATTCGAACCACTCCCAACGTCGGCATAAATTCACCAGACAGGTGCTTACACCGGTGAGCCATTCTTCTCATAACAATTGCGTACCGTTAACAAGTCATAGAGTATACAACCAGCCATTAAAAAACAAAACAGACATGTATCAACTTGAGACCTCAAGTCACCACACTGATTTTATTTTACTGGTCTCCAACACGGCTGTTTAGTACAGATTTGTTTCCAAAATATCTCACCATGATCATCTATTATTCATTATGTTATAGGCTACTTAGAAATAGTAAATATGACGCATGATAGGTTAGATACACCTGATTCGAATGCTATCAATGCATTGAATGGGTAAATAGGCGAGTTTATTAGACCTTTGAATGGGCGAAATAGGCGACCTACTTTACCTACCCGCGATTTATCAGACCATTCATTGGGTGTTATCAAGACATACTGACCTACCAACGGACATGACTTAAATAGTTCAGTTTAGGTTTCGCTTTTGGTTTCGGACCATGACGGAGGCGCGCAGTCACAGGCGAACTGGAACCCCGTGAAGGACCACCGAGGGAGCTAAGGCGACCGAGTTGCCGTCCTGAACGGTGTGACGTTCGCCTGTGCCTACTCAGCGCCGTTCGAGTTATGTACCGATAGGCACAGAATCGTAAATATTGTTGTGGCGACTGCTCCGCCTCCAAGTAGGTCAGTAGCTCCTGAATGAATGGTCTGATAAATCGCGGGTAGGTAGTAGGTCGCATATTTCGCCCATTCAAAAGGTCTAATAAACTCGCCTATTTCCCCATTCAATGCATTGATAGCACTCGAAGCCGGTTTTAGATAAACTGTTCGTTTATGATCAATGGTAGGCCTAATGATCAATGGTTATTTATATTGACCAGATCTGTAGAGGGCGCAGGTGAGTAATTTAAATAATTTCCGTCTGGTGGACATGTTTTATTTTCTGCCCAAAAAGTGTATTATACAGAGAAGGTGGTGTGCTGAGGTGTAACCCACCGTGGAGAATAGTTTTTCAGCAAAACAAAACAGCCTTTGTTTCGATGAGTAGCGAAATCGTTTTCTTTAGTTTTACTACAGTTGGAGACCTCGCGCGGTAGTGGAATTTGCAGTCAATGGGAGGAGCACCGCTCCTAACGGAGACCAGAGCTCTAAATGGACATGCCTTGAAATGCCATTTTCTGTGCAGCGACTGCAACTGTATCTTAAACATACTATTTCCAGGTGATTAGATTACATAAACATTAGCTTCAATAATTTGTAGGACATTTAAAATTGACTGGTCAATAATCACTTCACTGTAATGTGGGGTTTCAGACACTTTTGGCCATATTTTCTCTATAATTGGTCATGTTATAAACAGTTTATCTAACCTATATCATGCGTCATATTTACTATTTCTAAGTAGCCTATAACATAATGAATAATAGATGATCATGGTGAGATATTTTAGAAACAAATCTGTAGTAAACAGCCGTGTTGGAGACCAGTAAAATAAAATCAGTGTGGTGACTGAGGTCTCAAGTTAATCTGTGACCATGTCTGTTTTGTTTTTTAATGGCTGGTTGTATACTCTATGATTTGTTTATGGTACCTATTTGTTGTGAAAAGAATGGCGCACCGGAGTAAGCGCCTCTCTGGTGTATTTATGCTGACATTGGGAAGAGTTCGAATCCCAGGAGGGAATGAACATTTATTTATATATTTATTAATTCATTGATGCGTTTATTTGCACGCTTTGAATGGGCTGAATAGTGATTGTACCTTACACATGTTGACTCCGACTCCAATGGCAAATAGTTGCATTTATAAAACGTGTAAATCTATTGTTAGAGAGACTGACACAGGAAGTGGTTGTCTTCCTTTTCCTCAACAACAACAACAAAACCAACGGAGAGCCGTCCACAACGCAACGTGAGTGTTCGTCTGTCTGGCGTTTCTTCACCCAAACAAGAATCAGATCGGTATGTTTTGACATTGTGATATGAAAAAAAACCCGGCATTGACGAGGACAGCTACGTGTTTTTTTCACCGGGGACAACATCTGCTGTTACTAGGACGACAGTAGACGCGGTCTCATTCTGATCTGGTCTCGTTACAATTTGAAACACCTGCCTGATCGTAGTGTCACTCCTGTCAGTCCATTCTCCTAACATTATCAGAATGGCAGCTGCTAAATCCTTTGATCTCTGATGACCGTAACATTATCCATATCCTCCTCTTCAATACCTTCGGTTTTGGTCAAACTACCCCCCAACTTGGAAGCACCAGGAGGTTGTTTGTTTATAATTATACACTACCAATCCTTGGATTTGATGATAAACTCCCGTTTTCGTCGTTAGTTTGAGTCGGCGGGGGTCTATCACTCTCTGTTTCTTTTTCCTCGGTAGCTTTCACTGTTTTAAAATACTTGCTTAAATCTGCACACTTTGCAGCTAGCACAGATAGCTCTTGTATCTTCTCGTGTCTCGTTATGTTGTTGAGCTCTTTCCCCAAAACGTAAACAAACCCGGTGAAAAACCACATGGATGTTGCTGTGTGTCGGTACAATACAAAAACGCATCGTCCCAAAACACACTCGCCCCGGGTATATCTGGCGGCCTCGGCCGGTGAAAAAAATAGGGGTGAGTGTGTTTTGGGGCGAATGTTTTCACCGTGCTCCTCTGAATTTCGAGAATGCGGCGCTGTGGACCAAACCATTTTGGGATTTACACGGGGGGGGGGGATAAATTAGTGTTTATTAGTGCATGTCATGATTTCAAAAGCGGGTTCGGATTCTATTAACTTAAATTAAAAAAGTATTTTTTAATTATCCTAAATTACTTGGGGGGGTCCAATTTGACTTGGGGGGGTCCAATCTGAAGCTAGGGGGGGACAAAACCCCCCCGTCCCCCCCGGGATTGACGCGCATGGCATGTGAACAGATCTACAAGCTCTGTGGGTCATAAAGATTAGCATGGTGGATCATGAGGGAGAAGACAGAGATACTATCAACACCTGGAAGTGTTATTATTGGGTTTATGTCAGTCAAACATACAAAGAGTATTGTTTTGGACATCTAATTAGTTGAAGCATCTGCAATGGCAGGTTTGAGAGGAAATGCAAATGTGTGCCGTTCTGCTGTTTGGTTGATGTTTGACTAATTACCCTGTCAGGGTTTATTTCTCAATAATGACCCGCTCCCCATTGATTATCCCTTGCCTATTTGATGGTGCCCTTACTCGCTGTATTATGGTAAACTGCTGTATTGTGCTGCTGTTGTACAATGTTTACAGTACGTTCAGGATGTGATGTCATGACTCTCAGTGAGCACCAGAATGTGTTGGCCATGAGAGACATGTGACCTCACCCTAGTGGTGAAAGTAACATTTTATTCAAGAACTGTTACAGCACTTTGTATTCTATGAATACTAAACTATTAACCTCAATGTCCCACTCTGTCTGTATCACTGGTTCTCAACCAAGGGTCTGGGGACCACCAGCGGTCCAAATTGATCCTTAAAGGTCTGTAACTCTGAGAGTGTACAAATGGAACCAAATGGACCCTTACAGGTCTGTAACTCTGAGAGTATACAAATGGAACCAAATGGACCCTTACATGTCTGTAACTCTGAGAGTGTACAAATGGAACCAAATTGACCCTTATGGGTCCATTTGGTTCCAATTTGTACACTCTCAGGGCCCACTCACACATAGACGTGCGACAACGTGTCGGATACGTGGGGGGAGACGGGGGGATGCGGCCGTTTCAATTCATTTCCTATGGAAGTGGTTTTCTAGTGTCCGACGTGCCGCGGGGGAGGGGGAAGGGGAGAGGGGCGGGCTGTGACACGACAGACGCTTGAAAACCATGTGACTGTCTTCCATAGGAAATGAAATTAAACGGCCTCATCCCCCTGTCTCCCCCCACGTATCTGACACCTTGTCACACGTCTATGTGTGAGTGGGCCCTCAGAGTTATGGGGGTCCGTGGCCTAATGCATATCAAACTACGGGTTGATCCTTGAAATAAAACGTATGAGAGCCAGTGTTCTGCACAGCAGTGTGTGAACACAGGACATGAAGAGAGAAGAACAAACCACAAGAGGAACAACATACGACCACACGTCCTCTCACTGTGTATTTTTATTTATGATGACCTACATGTACACAGCCCACTATACTGCACTCTTTTAATGGACCACACAGTCACGGTGCCAGTATGTCTTGGAGGGCTGTCTGGACGCCATTCTGGACACCCTGCAACGTCTTGAAGATTGCATGCTGCGTCTTGAGACGAAACTGGCCGGCGGCCAGACAGCTATCCTGTTCAGAGTCCAGAGCATGTGGGAGCGAATGCTCCAGGCGGGGGAGGCGCCCGTCCGCTCGCGCACGGAGGTGGAGACAATCCGCTCCCACGCCGTGCAGGTGGGAGCTCCCGGCACGTGGGCCGGCTCCTCCGGAGCATCGGACTCGGGTCCCAGCCTGCTGCCCGAGGCATCGACCTCCTCATCACCGGACCCGTGGGTGAGGGCCCGAACCCGTCCTCCGGGGGCCGCCTCGGGGGGGGGCCGCCGCTCTTCCTCCCGCGAGAGAGCGCGAACCCGGCGATGGAGGTCGTCGTCGGGGGATCACCGTCGATGGAGGTCGTCGTCGGGCAGTCGCCATGGTCTCTCCCGCGAGAGGGAGAGGGACCGTCACCGAAGGGCCTCGTCCACCGATCTTCACTTCTCTCGCCGTCCTGGGGCGCATCGCCAGAGGTCTCTGTCTACTGAGGTGGCGCGCCGTCAGTCACCGTCCGGAGCGAGGTCTCGCCATCCAGTTCCTGCCTCCCCCTGCTCCTTCTCCTGTGGGAGGGGGCCCGCCGGGGCACGAGACCGAGAAGCAGCGGCGGAGCCGGCTTGGTCTCTGCTTCTATTGTGGCGTCGGCGACCATCATATTAATAACTGTCCTGTGAGACCCCCGTGTCCTAAGTAGAAGTTAAGTTTCAGTTTAGTTGTTTTGTTGCTACTGCGTTCTTAGTTTGTTCGTGCCGCTGTGGTTCTGTTTGCTCACCGTTTTTGCCCTTGGTTTTTCCCTCTGTCTCTCTTTCTTAACTGTCTTGTCTGCAGCTCCTCCTTCGCCCCGGGTCAGCGGCGACGAACGGCGGGCGGCCTGCCGAGACGTCCGGACCTGGACGGGCGCCGCCAGTTTCCAGGTGCGGCGTCCGGTCCTTCTGTTTTGGTTGGCGGTCTCGGCAGGTCCGCTTGTGTCCCGTGCCCCGGTCGTCGCTGTCCGGGCCTCTTCTCTTCCGCCTAGTAGTCTTATTTACCCTCATTCCTGTGTCGTGCCCTGCCTTTGAATCCTACCTGTCCCGTCGAGTTCGTATCGTGACACACACAGCCCTCTCTGTGTTTAAGACTTGATTAAAAAACGTTGTATTTTATAAAGCCTAGGCTTAGACTTCTATGGCTCTCCTCTCCTCTCCTCTCCTCTCCTCTCCTCTCCTCCTCTCCCCTCCCCTCCCCTCCTCTCCTCTCCTCTCCTCTCCTCTCCCCTCAACCCACCAAAGTGAATGTTTGTACATTCACACTTTTGTCACATGATCCAAACCACACTTCAGCCTAAACCACTTGTGTTACTGCTTCCTGTACATTTCTACTCTACTGACAACTCATTGTTGTCTTCTGCCTTAACTACTTTTCTGATGTTGTTTGAGCACAGTTTCCATCATTCTACTGTTTATATAATTTAATTACATTTAATCCATGTCTCCTGTATCACGTACTGCTGCTTACTGCACCACTACACTGCTAGATGTAACAAACAACATACAGACACACAGACACACTAAGCTTTAATCCACCAATCCTACAGCATTATCATATGTTTGTCTTAATCATTTAAGTCATTTAATTTAATCACATTTAACACGCTTTTTATTTATTGTCTTAAACACCAGCATATAGAGAGAAGCAGGAAACCACCAGAAAATAAGACCTAAAGTTACATCCTCCCTCCAGACCACAGGATGACTCACCATGCAAATAATAACTACCTTCCTGTGTCTCTAAACACGCTACATTTCATATCAATGTTTATAATACTCATCTTTCTCATACTCTTTAGATGGTAAAATAAATGCTAAATGGTGCATTTAAACATAGCACCTTTATCCAAAGTGCTTTGCGATGTACATTACATTTACTCATTCTCTCTTACACGCACATACACACCCACCCACGCACGCACACACGCACGCACAAGCACACACACACACACACACACACACACACACACACACACACGCCTTCACACCTTTCCTATGTTTTACACATAATCCTTGTACATATATTTCATCACTCTGCTACAGTATGTTGTTTACAGTGGTTCTCAAAGTGGGGTCCGGGGACCCCCAGGGGTCCTTGGGGGGGGGGGGTCCAGGGGATCCCCAGCAAGAGTACTTCATATAGCATCAGAGTCCTCTTAAGCACTTTATCCATTTATACGTTGGCTATTCAAAAATAGCAGATCTACAAGCTCACAGCACGTCACCTCGTGCAACCCTGCAAGCTTGTACATCTGCTATTTTTTGAGTGGCGCTAGCCACTCCAAGGACTGACTTTGTCTGTGTGTCTGTCCGTCCGTCCGTCCGTCCGTCCGTCCGTCCGTCAGTGTGTTTGCGGACGGCCTCAACATGTTTTTGTCTGACCTCAACAGCTGTGGCTGATTGCAACACAAAGATGCAACCAGTTACACTAATTATACACAAACAGGAGTGCAACACACACACACACACACACACACACACACACACACACACACACACACACACACACACACACTTTTGAGTAAAAATACTTAAAACGTGTAAAAATACTTACAAAAGAGTATAAATACTTACAAAAGAGTATAAATACTTAAATATGAGTAAAAATACTTTAAAGTTCCTAAACGGAGTAAAAATACTCAGCCTCTGCCAGCCTGGGGAGAGCCCCGAACTGAGCTCATGCTTCCTTCAATACATGGGGAGTGAGCAGACCGCCTCTTATCACCTGACAGGGGCAGTTTCCTGGTAGGACGTAGTGTGTGGAAGGAACACGTTATTCCAACCAGTTCCTTTCCCCTCCATCAGGCGCCCCGGCTGACATGGGGAGGCAGTATAGAGACCAGGATTACTGCATGTTTTTTGTGAGGGTACCTACACGGGGAGAACATGCAA
Source organism: Gymnoscopelus braueri (assembly GCF_963280865.1). Classification (NCBI taxonomy): domain Eukaryota; kingdom Metazoa; phylum Chordata; class Actinopteri; order Myctophiformes; family Myctophidae; genus Gymnoscopelus; species Gymnoscopelus braueri. The sequence goes on along the minus strand of NC_137618.1, from coordinate 4,378,250 downwards.
GAGAGGCCCTTTCGCCAACCCCACCTAGGGTATGGGCACTGATGACACGGAGGAGAGAATATGCCCCAAGCGTCCACAGCGTCCCCGGCGGGAATCGAACCCAGGTCCTTCTAGCTGTGAGGCGACAGCGCTACCTGCTTTAGCTAATGCTTTACAAAGTTGTTAGTGGAATCCCCTCATCTGATGATCTTGTCAGCGGTCTGATAGCCTAGTGAAATAAATAAATTACATTTGCTCTGGTCAAACCCCATTCAGCAGTTAATTCATACTGCACTGTTTTAGTAGCCTTGTAGTTGCAACTACTAGAAACTATTCACATCCTACACAAATGTAGGCTTTTGCTATAGGAAGAAATACACCCTTTGCCATGCACTTGTTACCATGCATAGGCTCTCTTGTCATGTATATTTTTGTCATTCATATTTATTTATTTAATTCACATTGTCATGCTATTCATATTTCATAATGTATGCAATGTAATGTTTTCATATTGGTCAAGGTGCGCTGTTACAATGTTTTCATATTACGCCTGCACGTGCACATGAATGTGCGTGCATGGGCGTGTGCACGTGTGTTATTGGGGCGCTCCCCCACTTATAGTAAAAGTAGCACTACACCACTGAGTAAGGGTAATAAGGTGCATGAGCATAGCAGTTGGTATATACTGTTCATAATATAGACATAAGGTGCGAGATGGGTGTCAGTGCATTGTGCATGAGATTTAGGTGCAGAGTATCAGTGTCAAGTTCAACCACAGTCTAGTCCACAAAAGTTGCTTTTACTGGTATAATCCACAGGAAGGCAAAAGTCCAAGGCCAGCCTGATGACAGGCGGTGGTCCAGTGAGGCAGGTAGTGTGGAGCAGATGTATTCTCTCACCAGCTTCTCAAAGCATTTGATGACTATTGGGGTTACTGGGTTAGAGCGACAGGTCTCCAGTCATTCAGACATGTCACCTTGGATTTCTTGGCTATGGGCACAATGGTGAATAAGCTGCATATTTATCTCAGTGTCTCTTCCAAAAAAAGAGGAAGGAAGATTAGATCTGAATTGACTAATGAAGAAGTTATAAAAACATGCTGAGCTCATGACATGAAGTGTAGCATCTCTCTTCACCACCCTCCTCCCCCACCCCTCTACAGCAGCAGTAAAAGTTACCACATGAAGTTGCGTATACTGTAGGAGGAAGTAGCTTTTCAGAGCCGTTCATCACAGTAAAGGATGGGTCGCATTCTGCCCTGCGCTCTACTCTGTGAGTATATCTATATTATTACTAATTGCTCTATTATATCACTATTATTACTAATTGCTATTATTACTAGTCCATCTATTATATCTCTGCTGTCAGGCAGAAACCATGTCCAAAATATTAACTTTTCAGGAAATGAAAAAAAAACAAAAAACAATACTGTCTCATCAAAGTTGGTGACTTTATACATTGTCAGATACTTGAATGCGTCTTTATATTATCATCACTTTACCTAAATACAGCTGAAGTGGAGTTAGGAGTTTTTTTTTTACCATTATTGTGGAGTTTTTTACCGTCCGACTTTGTCATTCTTATCAATAATGATCCAGAGTTAGAGTCAGGTGGTTTGACTGATTTGGTAGCATTTTCATTGGTTCAATATTTGTAGAACCCACACACAGACGTAAAGTGTGTTCAATAGCACTGATACAGACACACCATCGAGTGTCTGCCTCTATAGTGTGTCACCATTTAATTGTTTATTGTCTCTGCCAGGCCCTAAGGAGTGGCCGAGACTATGTTTTGCACTCTGTCCGTCCGTCCGTGTGTGTGTGTGTGTGTGTGTGTGTGTGTGTGTGTGTGTGTGTGTGTGTGTGTGTGTGTGTGTGTGTGTGTGTGGTTCCGTCTGTCGACAGCTATTCTCCGGCACCGTTGGCATGATCGCAGTGAAACTGTGCACACACACTCCTTGGATGCCAGAGCAGAACCTCTGCCCCTAATTTTTCACATGGCCCTGTTATAGCGCCACCAGGAGGCCAATTTTTGCAAAACATTTTTTTTTACTCCTACAGATTTTGTCCAAACAACCGCAAATTGGTACACAGTATCTCTATAGTCATTAAACCAAACTGGTCATTCAGATATTTCATATTACATCCTGATTGGCTAAGATTGGCTTCCAAAGTTTGCAGGAGTGCTCCGTTTTGAACAAAATGCCTCAACTCATGAACACAACGTGCAATTTCCATGACATTTTGCATGCACATTCCCACTAGGCCGAGAAAAAAATGCCACTTGAAAATGTTCAAATCAGCCTCATGGTGGCGCTATAACAGGCCGATTCGCATTTTTCTTTAAGTAAAACTTTGTATGCGCACTCCCTAGAGGTCAAGGAAAAACCTTTGCCCTGCATTTTTTATAGCGCCTTTTATGTAAAACATTTTTTTTATATTACTCCTTCAGATTTTATTCAAATTTCACGCAAATCGGTACACATGATCTTTATAGTCATGTGATCAAGACGGATCTGATTGGCTAAGATTGACATCTAAAGTTTGCAGGAGTGGTCCGTTTTGAACAAAATGCCGCAAATCATGAACGCAGCAATGAACTTTGCACGCACATTCGCACTACGTTAAGGAACACATGCCACACTTTTAACATTGCACTATTATAGCACCACCAGGAGGCCGATTTTTTAAACTATTTTTAACTAGACCATACCCGGTGAAGTGCGCAGGCAAAAGTAGTTGCAAACATGGGGTTATTGCGTCGGACGCGTGGCGATACCCCCCCCCCCTCACACACACACACACACACACACACACACACACACACACACACACAGAGATCCGTAAGAATGTTTTCTGTGTACACGCGCGTAAATGATGTCGTCGTTTCTCTGAAGTTGTTGTGTTGTGCTGTTGGTGTGCTGCGGTGAATGGAATGTGTTCCCCTGGCGAAGTGCATAAGTTGGTGTTGCCATGTTCACCTATTGTAAGCGATTTAGGGGCAATGTTGGTGGTAGTGCGTTTTTGCCGTTGGTTGTGAACGTGCAGGTGGTTGTGGGGAGGTGTTGTGAGCTTGTAGATCGTCTGTTTTCCAAGAGGCAATGTGTATGTGTGAAGGGCGAAGGGCTCGCTTCGTTTGGCCTTCTTTTCATAGACCTTGTTGCTTGTAGGGCTCGCTTCGTTTGGGCTTGTTTTCATAGACCTTGCTGCTTGTTTCTGGCGCGAAACCTGGCAACCCTGCTCTCCCATTGTTTGACACATAAACACTAATAATAAGCTGAGATTTGATTAAATTGGAAAAAGGGCTTCGCAGTTGAATTCAGATGGTAATGGTCAATGGCTGTGTGCAAATTCAGATCAATGGACCCTTCGCTAAGCCCCACCCACTCCACTCTGTGACTGGTGGTGAAAAGTTAGTCACACCCAGGCCTGGCAGCGGCTGGCAAGCTCTGCTTCTCACCCATTGACTTGCATGTTAAATGATGGCTTTTCCCCTTAAAAATAATCGATCATTTCAGGAGCAAGAGCTTCAAAATCTCTTCTAAATGTAGTCAACAAGGCCTGCAGTAGGCTATGCACTGGACAAATGTGCATGACATTATTTCTAAAACTAAAAACATGGGAAATGTTAGAGGGAGTAATAGCCATGGATACACGACGGTCGACTGTCACGACCGTCATGGATGAACTTCAACCTGGCACTTTCTCCATTTATGGCCCGTACATCTACGTTCATATTTCAAATATAAAGTGCTTATCCAATGGCCACGGATGTTACATTTATGAACGGGCTCTCAGAAGTACCCGTATCATCCGTATTGTTCAATAAAAAGCATTTTAATCTGATCGGTGGCCATTTCTCCATATGCTTTCGACTGAGTGACCCTATCGGTTGGTAGGTGTATTGCACTCTGATACATTATGAGAAAATGGCCACTGATCGGATTAAAATGCTTTTCATTGAACAATACAGAATATACGGGTACTTTTGAGAGTCCCTTGCATAATTGTAACATCAGTGGCCATGGGGTAAGCACTTTATATTTGAAATCTGAACGTTTATATAGATGTACAGACCGTAAATGGAGAAATTGCAAACACCAGGCTGAAGTTCATCCATGACTGTAACAGGAGTTTTCATGTACCGCAGGGTAAGACTGCAGTAGCAGTTAATAAATAGACGAACAAATGAATTAATATACTTTAACGTGCGGAATCCGAAACAGGCAGCGCTGTGATTCTGAATTTTGTTACGATTACAGTGATTAGTAGCCTATCCTATTATTGACACCACCTGGGTGGGTGAGTTGTGTAACTTTCCTGACATTAAACTGTGTATGTGTTCAACAACACAGCCATGCAGCCTTGCAGTTTAAGTGCAGATTTCAGCTTGGGAAAAGCAGCCTCCAACGGGTTTGGGTATGGTTCATAGTCACCATTGCGTTATCGTGGTATTCCTATTCTTGCTATTATGTTGCAAATGATTGTGTGTGCGCGGGCGAAATAACATTGACAGCTATGACAGGTGACGAAAGCTTGCCAGACCTATGCCAGGCTAACAACGGTTGCTAAGCTGGCATTGGACAATCGCTTTTGGGGTGGGGTTTAGCGAAGGGTCCATTGCTCCAGGCAGTGAGGACAACCGGGCACACAGTTTTGCTGACACCGTGACACGATGGCCACAGAGGTTTGTCAAATTATAGGAGGATATTACTCCTACAAATGTTGCCAAACATCACGCAAATTGGTGCACATTATCTATAGTCAAGTGATCAAGACGGATTTTTTTCTCATTTTTTATATTCCACCCTGATCGGTGAATTCCGAACATTGCTGGCCACAATAACCTACCTGACCGGGTGGAGACCTGTGCTCCAAGGAGCATGTTTTCTAGTTTAATTGTTTATTTATTTGTACATTAACAAGTGGTTATTATAGCCACCCTACAAGCTGCAAAACATTTGCTAGATATCAGAATATTATAAAAAAATGTTTATACATGCATTATTCTACAGCATCAACCTGAAACTAACATGAATGTTTTTATAGTTTTTTTTTAATAGGCCCCTCCCAACTAATTCTGTAAGCCAATTAGGCAAACAGTATAGAACATTAAAACTGTGTTTTAGTCATAGAGACTCCTGAGATAATTTGTACCTAATTTGGTTAATCATGTTTCTGAAACAATGAGTTCAATTTCTAGAATGTGTAGAATCGTGGTTCTGTATTGTTTAAGGGCCCCTCAATGTTTGATTCACATTTGGGGTCAATCAGACGATGTGTTTAGGCTTTTGGGCATTTTTTGTGAAATAGGCCCCTCCCACAAATTGCAGAAGGCAATCATAGCCAATATGTAGGACTAGTAGCAAACAGTGTGTTTTGAAGAAAATGCTAAATGGCAGATAATCTAGTTAGTTTGAAAACATTGTGCTAAACATTTTTACCAAAATGTAAAGTGGCCTGGTATAGAGCCACAATGAGGCTGACTTTGTTGGTCCTTCCTTGGCTTACAGATGGGTGAAAACATAATATCCACCTCCAAGCCTTCTGATCTAGCATAGCGATGATGTCTATTTTGGTCAAACACTATTTGCAGTTCATAAAATACTAGCAGAATAGACCAATTATTATTTGTTATATGTTCTTATTGAACTTCAGTCAACTGTAGCTGTTTGTGTTGGTGCCGTGCTATTTATTATTTATGAATACATAAAATGTTAATTATGAATAATTAAAATGCAGATATTTATATGTAACTTGATTGTCTCATTAAATGTGTTTCAGTGCTGAGCAGCTTCCTCTGCTATGGACACAGTCAAGGTGAAGATTAAGCTATGTTATTATTATTATTATTATTATTTTATCATTCATTTATTTCAGTTTATTATTATGCATTTATTCATATTTTGTAGATAAACTTGCTTGTTACTGTGATTTAGTGAAAGTTCAACCTAGTCACCAGGACCAAATGTTGACACTGTACGTTTCTGCAAACAACTGATTCATTGAACCTTAACGTTTCTGAACCTCAAACACATTTCACCTTAACATTTCCAAATACGTTTATTATAATGGTTTTAATCACTGTTGGCACTGTGGTGATTTGTTGGAATAGTATAAGGACAGATAACTAATCATTAAATAAAACCATTTTCTGTTCATGAAATAGCATAACTAATAGGCTACATTTTATTACACATAATAGATAGGCAAATACAATTGTTTGAGTAGGATGACAGCTACAGTAAGTGTTGTTTCCCTGTGTGTTTTGACATGATAGGAAGCATTCACTTCGCTTCATGCCTTGTGTTGTCTAAAGACTGACACCTACAGTACTCCAAGCACTTCATTAAAGCAATAGGAGTCTTTGGTAGAGGTTTGGGTTGTGTAGTTACCTTGCCATGATGTAACTCTAAAGGTGAGCAAGATATCTAAAATAATTCCATTGATTAGAAATGCATCATTCAAGATATGCTCCTCATCGAAATGTATTGCAACCGGAAACCGCTCTAAAAGTCACTCTTTTATCACATAAGTGCAAACAAAGCTGATTCCGCCAATATACTGTATAACACCACAAAACCCAGTTCTGTTATATTAGTTTTTTAAATAACAATGTCAACTTCTTGTTGATTTCACTAGGTGAAGATTCTGATCCATTCCAGGCCTTCTTCCTAGCACAAATAGACAAATTAACAGGAAGTTGACATTTGTATTTAAAAGTATGCATAACTGGGTTTTGGGATGTTCTGTATTGTCAGAATCTGCTTAGTTTGAGTGCATTTTCGTGCTAAAAGGGTGACTTAGAGAGTGGATAATTGTAGTGGAGTAGAAGTAAAACATTTGCCTTTGTGGCTCCTAGGCTCTAAAGTAGCCTGGTTCGAGTCCCCAACCCGACTGTTTTTACTGCATGTCTCTCCCCCTCTCTCTCTCCCTGTTTCCTGTCCATCTACAATGTAAGCTATCAATTAACACATTCCATGCCAGAGTTTAATATAATATCATAATGTACTCACCCACTGCCAGCGATTTATTGTTGTCTCCGCCAGGCCGAAAGGCATGAAGAGAGTATGTTTTTCCCCCTGTCCGTCCGTCCGTGTGTCCGTCCGTCCATCTTTGACCAGCTAATCTCCGGCACCGTTGTCTTGATCGCAGCGAAACTGTGCACACACACTCCCTGGTTGCCAATTCAGAACCTTTGCCCCAAAATTTTCTCATGGGCCTTTTATAGCGCCACCAGGAGGCTGATTTGTGCAAAACATATTTTTTGACAGTACTCCTACAGATTTTGTCCAAAAATCACGCAAATCGGTACACAGTATCTCTATAGTTATTAAACAAAATAGTTCTTTCAGATTTCTCATATTCCATCCTGATTGGCTAAAACTGTCTTCCAAAGTTTGAAGGAGAGCTCCGTTTCGAACAAAATGCCTCAAATCATGAACACAGCATGCAATTTCCGTGAAATTTTGCAAGCACATTCCCATTAGGCCGAGGAAGAACTACCATTTGAATTTTCAAATCAGCCTCATGGTGGCGCTATAACAGGCCGATTCGTGTTTTTACCTATAATTGCACCGATCTGTGTAAAACTTTGTAAGCGCACTCCCTAGAGGTCAAGGAAAAACCTTTGCCCTGCATTTTTCACATCTGCCTTTTATAGCGCCACCAGGAGGCCGACTTATGTAAAACACATTATTTTATACTACTCATTCCAATTGTATCCAAATTTCACGCAAATCGGTACACATGATCTCTACAGTCATGTGATCACGACGGATGTGTTTGATTTTTCTATTCCATACTGATTGGCTAAGATTGCATTATTGGCTTGTTTTGAAAAAAAATCTGCAAATCATGAACGCACCGTCCAATTGCGCTCTAACTTTGCACGCACATTCACACTATGTTGAGGAACAAATGCCACCCTTTTAACATTGGCCTGTTATAGCGCCACCAACAGGTCTAATTTAGCGAAACACATGTTTTTAACAAAATGCCTCAAATCATGAATGCAGTCAGTGTCCGATTGTCGTGCAAGGCCTAAGAAGAAATGGCACCCTTTTCACGTTGGCTGATTATAGCGCCAGTATCCGGGTGTGCTACAATGAAATGTGTCACTGCGAGAGAGTGCTACAATGAAATGTGTCACTGCGAAAAGAAAAGAAAAAGAAGACCACTTCACGTAGGCTACGCGATTGGCACGCTGCAGCTTTATTTAGGTTCACGTAGATCTACGCGATTGGCATGCGATGTGTTAAGGGAAGAAAAGCCAAATTATTAAAACAAATTATAATAAGTATTGAAATTGGAAATACTTCAGTAAAGTAAAAATATACCTCAAAATTGTACTTAAGTACGGTACTAAACTAACTAGAGTAAATGTACTTAGTTACTTTCCACCACAGTGGCTGGGCCAGGCAATGTCATTTATGTTCACATAGCTACTTGGAGTATGTTTGAAGAGCAATACAGACAGTATGCTGGTGAGAGTTACATACTGAAGGTGGAGAAGGACAGCCAGGGGAACGGTGCTCCCTCCTCAAAAATGATATGGCCATAGTCTGTCCTTAAACAAGTGCATTATATGCCAGTCTATTATATCATACTAAGTATCATGTCAGTGATGAAAATGAATTATACATATTGTAGCCTACTAAAGAACATGCAACGTGTTGGAAATATGTGGGTGTATAATAAAATATTGAATTTTGATTAAAACTGTTGGTTACAGGTAGCTTATATAGAAATGTTAATGTGAAACGCTATTGGACAATGTTAATGTACAATGTTTTGGGGTCCAGAAATTTAGATTTTCAATGAATCAGTTGTTTGCAGAAACATACAGTGTCATAATGTTGTCCTGGCGGCTGGGTTGAGCTGTTTACATCATTTGGTTTGATGCTACTTGCTATGTTTCTATGTTCTATGTGTTTGTGTAGAGAGACAACAAGCTGTTCTGACCCTGAAACCCAACCCGGCATTTACTGGAGAGATCATTACAATCACATGTGACGTGAAAGACAGAGAGAAGAATGACTGGTGGTACCTGTACACTTACAACCAAAACAGACAAGTATTTTACTTACAGTCATATGGTAATCAATACTATGCCCAGAATAACATAATAGTTCAAGCTGAGCCGGGCCGTGAATACCAGTGTACTGGTGTTCTTAAAGCGGATGGCTGGGTTAAAAGACAAAGTAATAAAGTCAAATTGATTATATCAGGTAAGTCATATCATACTTACTCATAACTGACATTATGTTTAAGACAATTTACAATGTTCATATACAAAACTTTAATTTTGGTTCTGTAATCATAAAGAAATGTATATCCTGGACGTGGTAAATGGGACATATCCAGTGCCGGGGGGATCTCTAATTGTTGTTACTGTCTACTCTAAACACTTTGTAACAACTTTAAGTTCTTAAAGGAGCACTTCACCCATATTCAACCGTATCTTCATATAATTGGTCCTCACTAATGCTCATAATGGCACCATTTCTGTCTACCCATTGCTGGGTTATGGACAGTCAGAAACAGGCCTACCAGTGACATCATCGATTCGAGGATTCCAAGCTAATATAAATTATACGGCCTGTCTCTGGAATGTTAGCATGCTGAATTAGAAGCCATTGTTCTTGCATTAATAAAATCTTGTTTGAAAAGACTGAACCTGCCACCCGATGATGTCACTGGTAGGCGGGTTTCTGAACTGTCCACAGTCTTCATCTGAGACAGAAATGGTTCCATCTTATAATGAGTATTAGTGACTAGTGAGGACCAATTAGCCTATATGACTATAGAATGAAAATGGGTGAAGTGGTCCTTTGATATACATCCACACATAAAAAAATAAAAAAATAAAACCATTTCAAAGACATTCCCCCCCCCCCTTTTTTTTATGAACGGAAAATTAACATGCAACATAATATATTCTCTATTAATGTGACCTATGGACCTCAGTAGTCTCTCTCTCTCTCTCTCTCTCTCTCTCTCTCTCTCTCTCTCTCTCTCTCTCTCTCTCTCTCTCTCTCTCTCTCGTGTACCGTTAGTTAATGTTAATGTACCGTTAGTATTACTATTAGACAGTTCATTTGTTCATTTTGACGTGCACTGTTAATATCACTATCAGTTAATTTTCAGCATCATTATGAGACAGTTCATTTTGACATGTACCATTGTACCATGTTATTTTTAAGACACATATATTATGATTTGACAGATGTGTTTGATCATGTGACAACTCTGTGTCCACAGCTCTGCCTACAGCTACTGTGAGTTTTTCACCAGATCCTGTTTACACTGGAGGGACACTGACTGTTACATGTACAATACAGTCTGAATATAAATACTGGACTTATAGATGGTTCAGAGGTGAGACTCCAACTGTAGTTATCTCCTCTGATAGACACAGTATAGTTGGACACAACCTCACTATCAGTAAAATAGGAGATTCTGACCAGGATGACTACTGGTGTCTGGGTGAGACGCAGTCCCGTCCCAGAACCTCAACACTCAGCGACAAGAAAAGACTTGCAGTTCTCGGTAAGAAACCACAATATTGACACATTATGATCTTTTGCATACCATTAAGCTTAAAGCTTAAAGAAACATGTTTCCCAAAAGCCTTCTTAGCCTAAGTAGATCTTTCATAAGAAACTGTTTCAAGAAAGTTCTTAAGATTGTATATTATATTTGTTGCATGTTGCTATGCGACATTTAGCCCGCTATAACTACTGTAGATGGCACTGGTACATTGCTTCAATACATTCAAGAGTTCACAACCACCAGAAATCCCCTGTTGTTTGAAAGTTAAATGAAGAGACCTGTTGCACACAGAGCACATTAAAGGGACATAACATTATAGAACAGCAGGGGAGAACGAGAAGCATCGATTCTGCCCGCAATTGTATTGTAATTGCATTCGGCACCTCATTTCCCTGCATATTCATTTTCTTTGTTTCATTAAAGTTTGTATTTAACATACACAGCGCAAAACGACATAAACCCAACACAAGACAGCACATAGTGTGATGCTTGTACCTCTGCATCTATAGGTTCATATTATAGCCTACATTATAGAAATAGGAAGACATAGAGTTAAAAATAAAAATAAAACAAGGGTATTGTGCAGTCACAGTTACCAACAGTGCTAAAGTTTGTTCATTTTCAGCGTTGTTTTATTGATGGGTCGAGTACAATCCCACTTGTTACAGCAAAACTTCATTTGCGAGCATGCACTTGTGGTGAACAATCGTTTAGTCTGGCATCAATTGATTAGACAGCTACGGTTAAGATGCTTCTTACAGAGCCTTAGCACTGTGGTAAGAAGGGCACACATTTGGGGAAACACCCATAATTTAAAGGTAGGGTAAGTGATTTTCTTTGGTTAAAATAAGTGTTAAATAGCTCTATATTCTGATAGTACTCATTGCTATAGAGTGTTTGTTCAGTAAAAGGAGTCTCCTTGTCTCTCCAGCTCTTTATAAAACAGAAAATGCATTTTCATTTCAGTTTCAGTTTCATTTCCAATTTCATCCAATCAGGATAGAGAACTCAATCAGGATATAGATTAAACAAGTGAAATTGGAAGTGATGACACTAAGAAATGAGCAGGCAAAATTGGAACTGGAACACTATAAAAATGAAGCTTAAAAATGGGTACTTTCTCCTGATTGGCTGAGATTTTGACACCTACCAAAAAATGTATTTTCTGTTTATCAAAGAGCTGGAGAGACGGGGAGACTCCTGTTACTGAACAAACACTCTATGGCAATGATTACTATCAGAATATAGTATTTTAACCTTTTAACAAAATACTTTTTGTATTAACCAAAAAACATCACTTACCCTACTTTTAAAGGAGAGATCCAGTCATTTTAGGTGTTTGCTTTGATGTGTCGCTAATCACTCACCAACATACCAGGGGCAGTTGACTTTTTTCATAGAAGCCCCTGTTGTCCAATGTGGAGACCCGTTCCATACACTCAAACATGCACTGAATGTCCCTTATGAGCTGCCGTTCATGCAGAACGACGTGGAAGCTAGTCCTCGGTGTTGCCAGATTCTGTGAGAGAAACAAGCAACCAGCTCCATGTCGTTCTGCATGAACAGCAGCTCATAAGGGACTTTGAGTGCATTTTTGAGTGTCAGGACACTGCATAATGAAGATTAGTGGGAACAAAATTAACTTTGGAGCTGCTAAAATAGGCGATTTTCGTTTATACACATTACTCCATTATGCCAGTGGAAGGGGTCTCCACAATGGACAACAGGGGCTTCTATGAAAAAAAGTCCACTGCCCCTGGTATGTTGGTGAGTGATTAGCGACACATCAAAGCAAACACCTAAAATGACTGGAACTCTCCTTTAAGGCAGCATTCTTAAGGACCCCTAAGCAGTTCCTTATTGGGAAACCTAGCCATTTTTTGTCAATAGAGAAGATTGAACAATGATTCAGTGTGCAATGCATGTCCTTGGAAATTCACCCATTGGGTCAACTTTAGAGCCATGCTACTAGCGGGGCTAAACATCATTGTGGGCTCGCTGCGGCAGCAGCACACTATAGAGCACCGAAGTCTGACGTCACTGCCAGTAGAGGGCCAGTAGAGGGCGCTGTTCCAGGGTTTGTGGCTTTATTTTTTATGTTGAAATCCCCATTTGGGAATCTTAGATCACGTCATATAAGAACTGTGTTCCAAACATAAACACACCACCCTGGCGTTTTTGTCAGGGGGGTGGCTCTGCATCGTTTATGATATTCATTCATATTTGATACAGCCTGTTTCTGGCGAAAATGGAATTAATTCTGGTTTAAAAGTCTTAAGAACTACTACTTCCGGGTCTGAAATCACTGTCCCCAAAGCAGCCGCGTTCATGGGAAATGTAGTCTTTGGGTTGTTTGACTCGTTTCTAGTGTTTATATTGTGTTACTCTTTGGGTAAATGTGTACATTTACACCTTCAGTTGATGCTTCATATCCATATGAGTAAAAACGCCTGGGGGGTGTGTTTATTTTTGGAACACAGTTCTTATATGAAGCGATCTAAGATTCCCCAATGAGGATATCAATACAAAAAGTAAAGCCATGAACCTGCGGAATGCGCCCTCTACTGGCAGTGACGTCAGGACTTCGGTGCTCTATAGCTATTGTCACTACTCCTACATACTTTCACTTAGAAACTCCATTCAAACTGTAAAAAAATCTGCTTACTGTGGACACCTATGCTTGTATTTTTAAGTTTGAATTCATTTTTCGTTTTTGAAATATTTAACTTTAAGCACCCAATGCATTTCCAATGGGTTTTTACTAGTGGGGAGAGAGAAGGACAGAGGAGAAATGCCCCGTGTTTTCGTAAAGTCAACGTGGCCATATTTTTTACACTACAGATATTTATTTTACATCACCAAGTGCGCACAGGTCTGCTCTCCAATTTAATCCAAAGATCTAAGCTGTGTGATGTATACATTTTTAGTTAAGACCATTAATATAAACCCATGCACCTACACACTCTAGCAATCAGTGCAGCTGGTGCTACCTAATCTGTCAGTCATTGGCTGTCAGGCAGTGGTGCTTCAAAGCAGAGGTGGGGACTTGGACTCGAGACTCGACTTGGACTCAAGTCCCGATTTTGATGACTTTAGACTTGCTTGACCAAATCAAAAATAGACTTGGACTTGCTTGGGACTTGAATGCCAAAGACTTGAGACTTGACTTGACTTGAACGCTAAAGACTTGAGACTTGACTTGACTTGAGCCCTCTTGACTTGAAAAGTCTTTTCAAGTCACTTAAGCAAGCCAAAAATGTTTAAATAGTGTGCATCAACTATAATGTTATTAGTCAGAAATCCCGGCCGTCAGTGACACCTAGTGTAGTGTTGCCAAAGCTGCTTATTTACCCTAACTTTTGGACAAACTTTGGCTTGTTTTTGGCTTGTTTTTGGAAGTCGGTTCGCTTGTTTCTCTCCCGATACTTGGCAACACTGGCCCACATATTGCATGTTACCAAACAAACAACACACCGGCTTCACTCCTGCCGTCGCTGCTGGAACTGAAGCCAGGTGGAATAAAATGTCAACTCCAGCAGTTATAGCTTTCGGTTTTAAAGATTACAAGGAAGACAAGACGAGAAAAGCAGTATGCAAGGCAAGACCTATACTTCACATTAACATTACTGCGTGCTAAGAGCAAACTATAACCAGTGGTGGAAAGTAACTAAGTACATTTACTCAAGTACTTTACTTAAGTACAATTTTGACGTATTTTTTACTTTACTGAAGTATTTGCAATTTTCAGTACTTTTACTTCTACATTACAGTCATTTAGCAGACGCTTTTATCCAAAGCGACTTACAGTAAGTGCATTCAACATAGGTAGGGAACTAAACTACTAATCACCAGAAGTCTCAAGTGCATTTTCTGCAAAAACAAGCAACCAAGAGTATACCTAGCGCTAAGGTAAAAGTGCAATATATCAGCTACCTACTTCTACTCAACTACATATCAGAGGCAGATATTAGCCTACTTTTACTCCACTACAATTATTTGAAAACTTTAGGTACCAGTTACTTTGTAGATTTTGGTTATTAATACAAAACATACATTGACCACTTCAGCGCTATATACATTTCCTCTTCTACCCCAGATTTGAACGCGGTTTCCAGTGCAAGTGCTGAAATTTCACCATTGTGATAATAGAGCCTGCCTGCTTGATCAGAGGATACACTGAATTTGTGTCAGATCCTGTGTCTAGGTGAGACATGGCCTTTGACATGATCTAAATGTCTCAATAGAAGAGCAGGGAGACAAAATACAACCACCCTGATTGTATAAGTTATATTGTAGTAACATACTCTACCATACAGATTGTACAAAATTACATTATATTCATTAAAAAGGGCCCTTTTAAACCCTGTCCTCAAGGAGGAAATTAAAAGTACAGTATCTGCGTTCTGTTGGCCTGGAAGAACCCTTGTTTTAAAACAAATGCAAATTGTGAAAAATGCTCATGATTTATGTAAATCTTTACATATCTTGAATTAACATTTTGACTTGTTTGGGACTCGAAACAAAAGGTTAGGACTTGTGTGGGACTCGAAACAAAAGGTTAGGACTTGTTTGGGACTCGAAACAAAAGGTTAGGACTTGGGTGGGACTCGAACCAAAATGCTAAGGACTTGTGTGGGACTCGAAACAAAAAGCTGAGAACTTGGACTTGACTTGGGACTTGGCTGTGTTGACTTGGACTTGACTCGGGACTTGAGAGCAAAGACTTGAGACTCGACTTGGACTTGCAACATAGGGACTTTGTCCCACCTCTGCTTCAAAGTAACTAAGTATATTTACTCAAGTACTATGCAAGTGCTTACCATGCACAGTTTAATTTTGAGGTCCTTTTACTTTCCTTTCCATTTTGATACTTCTACTCCACTACAATGACAGCATTTGACAGCTTTAGTTACTTGTTACTTTGCAGATTTTATTTAATACAAAACCTACAGTAACCACATACAGCCGATCTACAATGTGACGCGTTATGAGCTTGTAGATCGGCTATTTTCTGAAAATTAGAGTACTTTTACTTTGGTACTCAAAGTATATTTTGATGCTAAAACGTTTGTACACTGTAAGCTCCAAACTTCCACCCCACCCCACCCCACCCCCACACACACACACACACACACACACACACACACACACACACACACACACACACACACACACACACTCCACCGCCACCCCACCTCCCACACCAAATGACATACCGCCCTCTGTCATACAAACTATACAAAAGAAAAGCCGATCTACAATGTGATGCGTGATGAGCTTGTAGATCTGCTATTTTGGAAAAAGCTTGACAGTCCTTGGAAAGTGAGTAGAGGTGGCGGCAGTGGCTCAGGGGTAGAGTGGCCGGTAGAGCGGCCAGATGGCAACTGCGAGGTTCACAGTTCGATCCCAGGCTCCCCCAGAGTTAGTGCCGAAGTGTCCTTGAGCAAGATGCTGAACCCCTAATTGCTCCCGATGAGCAGGTGCCTTGCATGGTTTCCTCCGCCATCGGTGGGTAAAATATTGATGGCAATAATTTTGTAAATTTCAAGCTCCAATTTAACACTAATGGTGCGTATTGGTCAACATAACCCCACCACACACACACACACACACACACACACACACACTTTAAACCGTGGTAAATAGCTAATCTACAAGCTCACTGGAGCCAGGGGGAAGCACCCCGCACCCATCACTCCTGCCCCCTATACCCCTCCATCCCCTTACTACCATCAGCTATTCAAGCAGGTGTTTAACTGATGACAATTAGGAGAATGATAATAGGTGCTCCCGATCTGATCAACCGGAGGCAAGTCTGCACCCACACACAACACAAAGACAGAGATACCAAGTCAAACTGAATTTGTACTTTTTACTACAGTTTTTTGGCGAGCCCACATTGTTTCTTCAGGAACAATATTTCTAGTTATGTTTTGTTATTACGCTACAGATGCTTAACTTTGTGGGTTTGGAAAGGTTTACTTAATTGATAAATGGCATAGTTCTACTTTTTATACTTCCATACAGATTTTCTACTATGGCTTTAAATATAATCAGATGTTATTCCTACTGAGCCAGTGAATTTATTAATGTATACTGAGTGTAGCTTTCAACTTGTCCACATTGTTTATCCAGGAAGTGTGTGTTGCAGTTTTACGTTTTTCTCTCTATTCTGAACAACAGATCACCCAAAGATCACACTGAATGCTGAGCAGACAGTCATACCAGCAGGGGGCAGTGTTACACTGAACTGCTCTGTGGAAGTTTCATCTGGATGGAAATTCTACTGGGACCACAACAACCAATCACTGATCATACAAGATGATCAATACTCTACTGGACCAATCAGAGTGTCAGTAGGAGGAGTCTACAGGTGCAGAGCAGGGAGAGGAGATCCAGTTTACTACACTGAATACAGTGATGATGTCATCTTGACCACTGCTGAAGGTGACCAGGCCGAGAGGCCAGGGGCAGGAGATTATGTTTTTACCCCGTCCGTGTGTCTGTCTGTGAGCAGCTAATCTTGTACACCGGTGGACCAATCGGTTTGGGACGTTGCACCCTCCCAGTAGGCCTAGGAAGCACCCCCCACCCCCCACCTCACATTTTCACCCTCATGGTGGTGCAATCGCAGACCACTTCACATTCTGGCCTATAACTCTTTAACCTAGGGTTTTACAATCATTTTCCTTTTTTTCCCTGGATTCCTTGGATCATGACGCAACTCTTGGCTTCCAAAATTAGCAGGAGTGGGACGCATTAAAAATGCCTCAAATCTCAAATCTGGTCTGCCTCTCATTGTAATAAGACATTAAAGGGCCTCTAAACAACAAAGAGCCAAAAGCACAAAAGTCCCCCTGTGTCATGTGACAATGAACATTTGCTTGCTTTGCCTTCACAAATTTGTGTGTGGGCCTATTTTGTAAAAGAAAATGCCATTTGTCATGAACGCAACATCCAATCACCCCCAAATTCCAATTGCATGTTAAACACCCCAAACGTGCTTTGACTTTTGGCCTGGTGAAAAAAAAGAATATATATATATATATATATATATATATATATATATATATATATATATATGTATGTATGTATGTATGTATGTATGTATGTATGTATGTATGTATGTATGTATGTATGTATGTATGTATGTATGTATGTATGTATACAATTCAATAAAATAAATTGTAAATTTTTCCAACATGGCTGAAGGCCTTAACAATGCTAGAAAATGGTTAGTTACAGGTATATTTATTACATTTTTATTTTCATTCAGTTGTATAATGTGTATTTATAATGTAATTAAAATGCCATTTTGGTTTCAGGGTCTGGATCAGTGGATGTAGTGGGTCTGATTGTAGGACTTCTGCTTGTCATTCTACTGACCATCCTACTGGCCTTGTTTTGGCGATACAGAACATCTATAGGTGAGAACCGCCCACACATTAATTAGACCTTTAAACAAAAAAACTCTCTCCTACAATAGGACTGACTAGTGTAAAACACTATTTAACATATTGTACGCTCTTTATTACAGATCCATGTTGTGTCAGGTAGGTACAATTCTCTGCCTCTAGAGATGTGTGTGTTTTACATGACATTATAGATGACATATACTGCTGAGCTATAGTACTGCTGCTAAATAATTATCTTCAAATAGATCCATCGAGTCCCAGGGAACCAACTCAGCAACAGACCAGAGGACCAACCAGAGAGGATGTCCTGATGATGGACACACCCCACTTCAGCATGGTCAGCCTTTCAACAAATCAATCAATCAATCAATCAATCAATCAATCATAAGACCAGGCATTATTTTTTACACAAGCAGGAATTTTAATAAGTTTCATATTGTTTAACGTGTTCTACTTAAGTCCATTTAAAAACAATCACCATAATGTTTACTGATAGTTTAGTTTCAATCAACTTCATGGAATGAAGTTTTCCTTCACCACTAGGTGTTGCCAATGGCTCTCAAGTGACTGGAAATGGTACAGTATCATTTAGTGTACCTCATGATAACACATGAACATTAAATGTGTGTTTTCAAATAGCTAGCTGTTATATTTGGCAGAATTGTAGAGATTAATATGGTGGATATTAATTAATTGGTAATTTAAGTTGCAGATGTCTACTGTGTGTATCTTTCAGATGAGGCTGCAGCTGAATCCAGTGATGTGACATATTCACAGATTGAGCTCAAAACTATCAGCAAGAAGAAGGGTGAGCAACAAAATATATGATTACGGTGTTGATTATGAAATGTACAGTGTTTTTTAACAAATCCCACTTTCAGATGTGTATACAGTAAGTTGGTTCATGTGTGTGTTTTGTTGTCATTCATGCACACTGTCCATAATATACAGTAATTAAGGCATGTGTTATGACAGGCTGTGTATATTGTATAATCATTTGTATAGTTATCTATACTACAAGCATTCCTAACAGAACGTTTCCTCTACAGAGAAACCTGCTGATCCAGTTGACAGCTCTTTGTATTCTGAAGTGAAGCCTGGATCCTCTACAGGTACATTATATCATTATGATTATGATTGTGATTATGATTATGATTATGATTATGATTATGATTATGATTATGATTATGATTATTATATGGATCCTCTACAGATGTATTCTATTATTTATATATTCCATAATAATTATCATCACTTCAATAAGAAACAAGTCATTTGACAGAGTCTGTCTGTCTGTCTGTCTGTCTGTCTGTCTGTCTGTCTATCGTAGGAGCAGGACAACCAGATGTGACCTACGCCCAGGTTAATTACCAAAACAAAGCCAAGAACAAGAAAGGTAGGTGAAATACAAACCACCACTAGCACAATAGAGTACAGAAGTCCTGACGTCACTCGTCCTTCCCCTGGTTCGTAAAGTAATTTCTCTATGGAGAATAACATTGGGTCATCGTAGAATCGTCTCATATAAGAATTGTGGTCCAAAAATAAACAAACTGTCTTGGCGATATTGTCAGGGAGGTGGTTCTGTATCGTTTATAATAGTCAGTCACTTATATTTGATACAGTCTGTTTCTGGCCAAAATTTTACTAATTCGTCGGAAGTAACATTATCGTTTTCTCACCATCAGTTGATGCTTCATATCCATAAGTAAAACCGCCGGGGTCATTTCATTTGTTTATTTTTGGAACACAGTTCTTATTTGACGCGATATTAAACACGTCTATGGGAATTCAGAACGGGGGGGGAAAACCGCGACCCAGGTAGGATGTGTAAATTACGTCAGACTTCGGTGCTCTATAAGTAAGGTAGGTCAAATACATATTCATCTACAAAGTGTCAATCACAAGGATGTTTTTCCTCAACAATGGATGTGTTGCATTGAAACATAATGATAGAATGCATCTAGTCCAGAAAGCACACATAGGCACACTGCATGTTAAAGACATAAGAATCAACATACTGTAGATTCAAATGATGATTATTATTATTATTATTATATGGATCCTCTATTATTATATTGTAGTGTATTATATTACTTATATATTCCATAACTTCACTGGTTATGAGTCAAATTATCATTAGGGTTAAGGTTAGGGCCACCGGCCAAATGGATATGAATTTAGACTGGCTGTCAAGTTGTTTATTTCATGAGTCACTTCAATAATAATAATGAACGAATCATTTAAGGTTGTCTGTCTGTCTGTCTGTCTGTCTGTCTGTCTGTCTGTCTGTCTGTCTGTCTGTAGGAGCAGGAGAACCAGATGTGACCTACGCTCAGGTTAATTACCAGAACAAAGGCAAAGCTAAGAATAAGAAAGGTATGTGAAATACATATCCACCACTAGCACAATACGTAAAGTAGGTCAAATACATATTCATCTACAAAGTGTCAATCACAAGGATGTTTTTCCTCAACAATTTATGTGTTGCATTGAAACATAATGATAAAATGCATCTAGTCCTGAAAGCACACACATACTGTAGGCACAGCTGCATGGTTAAAGACATAACAATCAACATACTGTGGATTCAAATGCACTACTTTTTCTACTAAAATATTTTCATTTACAGAATCAGCAGCTCCAGAAACCACTGAAGATACAGTTTATGCTCAAGTCAAACCCGGAACAAGCCTCGGTAAGATTCTATTTTGATTTAAGCAATTATAAAATATCAGATTTTCATAAATATTGAAAATAGCAGATCTGCAAGCTCACAGCACGCCACAATGCATTGTGAGCTTGTAGATCAGCTATTTTCTATATTTTGGCACAACACCGTTGCACCGTTAAGTATAAGATAGGGCTTAAATGGTTAATCAGACTAATTGATTTTGTCGATTATAGCAAATCATTTAGAAATTATTTTTGTGTCGATAAAATACATTGAAAACAAAAAAAAGAAAATACATTTGAAAGATTATTTCATGAATCGAAAAATGTATTGATAGAATAATGATTAAAAAGATCATAGATAGTTGGAAATGTGTCTGATGTTGTTTTGTTTCAGGATGATTAATGAAGATGGCAGGAAAGCATGGTCAAGACATCATGGAAGAAACAGAGTTGTATTTATATCCACACTCATTTTATGAGTGATCCTCACAAACTGGATCCTATTTGAACTCATTTAACCCATCAAAACCAGGAAAGCATCTGTGTCACTTAGATGTTAGCGTTGCTTATTAAAAAATAGCAGATCTACAAGCTCACGGCATGTGTTTGAAAGAAAAATAACACAAATTTAGAACACAAATCTTCTCTTCTGGGGGTCCCTGACAAAAATCATTTTCAGATGGGGGGGTCCGCAGTCAAATACATAATCATTTTAGGGGGTCCTTGGCATGAAAAAAAAAGTTTGAGAACTACTGATATAGAAGTAGCCTCAGGTCTTAATCAGACCTCAGATCTTAATGGGTTAACAGTCTTTAAAGCTGCATTGTGTAGATGTAGCCTCTACTGATAAGCAAGGACTTCAGCACTATTCTAATATGAAACAACTCCATTTGATTAAAACAATAATCTCTGGGACCCCACTCTACACAATACAATCCTCAGTGTTAATTGAACTCTGAGAGTGTACAAATGGAATCAAAATTCCATTTGATTCCATTTGATTCAAAATGTCCATTTAATGGACCTTTTGGTTCCATTTGTACACTTTCAGAGTTACAGACCTGTAAGGGTCCATTTGGACCCCTAATGGTCCCCGGGCCCCACGTTGAGAACCAGTGATTAAAACTAACTTCATACACATCCAATGACCAATGAGAGACAAACGTTTCTATTATGCTGGCAGCCGACCAATCAGCCATGTGATCATGTCAATGATTGACAGACAGACTGACAGACAGACAGACAGACAGACAGACAGACAGACAGACAGACAGACAGACAGACAGACAGACAGACAGACAGACAGACAGACAGATAGTGCCAATAGCCCGGCTATTTTCACAATATTTATCTGAGCAACCGAGTCAAACTAAATGTAATGCCTCAACTCCTACAATTCCAAGTGCTTATCAGGGTGGGGGGTTTCCCCAGTTCAGATATGATTATTTTGGGTGGTCACGTCCTGAAAAGGTTGAGAACCACTGTCCTGGGTGACCGAGCCTACTCTGAAGCAGGGTTGTCCAGTGTGGTTCCCACTCCACACACTGATGAAAACAACAATGGTGGAAGTAGCCTAATTCATTGCTAAATGTGTGCCAAACAAAGTGAGTCGAGTGCTACTGCCCAATATCACTGCTGCCACGCTGCCAGTCAACTGTTTATTATCAGTGGTACAGGAAGCAGTGAGGGACGAAAGAGACGGCACAGAGTTGAGAAGCAACAATACATTATTGCACTCCACTCTCCACAGGCAAGATGTGTTGTTTTTACTGACCGTTCATACTTACTTTTTGTAAATCAACTGAACTCAGTGTGCACTATGACATCACTGCCAGAGCAGACAACTGAGCACATTCTCAGAGTGTATAGATTTTTTGGGGGCTTTTTTATGACTATTTTAGAGAGGGATAGGGAAAGTAGGCTGACAGGAAATGGGGAGAGAGATGGGGGGGGGGGGGCAATCACACTTTTTGTCAGTGTGATTGCAGGAGAAAACAGGCTGGTGCTCTCTAGACAAAGATTCTGTTGTATTTTAGCTTTAGCTTTCAATCATTTCAATCAGGCCTTTTTGCTTTCATTGTGGGCCTACCTAGATTGCATTTTTATTTTAAGGTAAATTATGTTAATTGTTAAGAGTATTTAGCTACCTGGTGATTAGGTGAATTAGTAATGTCGTCTGTAGCCTCTCATTTAGCCGTAACCCATTAAAACCGGGAAAGCATCTGTGTCATTTTAGATTTAAGCGTTGGCTATTCAAAAATGGCAGATATACAAGCTCGCAGAGCGTCACTTCAGAGTTACAGTTCGTGCCGCGCTGTGAGCTTGTACATCTGCTATTTTGGAACATTTTAGAAAAATCTTGAAAGTGTGAGAACTACTGATTTAGAAGACATTTGTAGAATCAGACAAACTAAATCCATGTGAATTTAAAGGGGCTTAAGCTCAACATTTGTACATAATGTTATGGTTTATCAATCATTATTATAGTTATTATTCTTGGTGACCCTTTAGCCTCTGATTGTGTATAATTACATTTGCATAGTCTATAAACAAGATAATAACCTGCTTTTCTTCTCTTTGTATATAGTTGTAGATAAAGGAGCATAGTAATAATTCACTTTTGCTAAACCCTCATAATGTATAAACTGTACATAGTTTAAGGTAGTGTAAGTGATATTGTTTGGTTAAAACAGTTGTTCTTTTTAATTAAAAAGTTAAAGCTCTATATTAATAAACTAGTAAATATTACATTTTCAGGTGGGTCACCAATTTCATCCAATCAGGAAAAAGAACACATTTACCATCTTCAGTTCCAGTTGCAATTCTATTTGCTCATTTTTTGTTTCATATCACTTGTTTATCCTGTATCCTGTATGAGTTATTTGTCCTGATTAAATTAGCATCCCACATGAAAATATATGTTATTTTTACTAAAGAGCTGGAGAGACCCCTGTTACTGAACAAACACTCTGTCAGAATATAGAGCTATTTAACACTTATTTTAACAAAACAATATCACCTACAACACCACCTTTAACTGTACATTGTTACCGTCGTTTATGCTTAATTTAGCCGTTTTCTTTGTCCACGTTCAGTTACTATTTGAATACCCATAATATTATATTACCTTCTAGCATTGCAAGCATTTAGACATTGAATGAACAGTTTTAGCTTTGTTACAGTGTTAATATTTAACTGATTTAACCACCTGAACCCTAACGTCTCTATTCTGGGGGTGAAGATTCTGTCAAAATAGTCGATCTACAAGCTCACAAGGCGTCACAGATCGGTTTAGGCGGCAAGACGGGGGGGAAAAGCAGGGGACCAAGTGCAGAGCCCTGGGGGACCCTGGTCAACAATGTATAAAGGGATCAAGTGGTTAAAGATGTATCTGTTGTATTCTATCTTTTAGCATACTATTAATACAAATAAATAAAGTTGCAGATGAATGCAGATGAAAATGTTCATCTGTATCCATTTTCTTTATATAGATGAAGAATTATAGAAATAATCTACTTTTGATATACAGTACATATTTAAATGGACATGTTTTGCAGTAGGATTTAAACTGCCATGTCACCTTTAAGGCTTTCAGTTACATTTTGAATAGTATTACTATCTAGAATGAAAAGTGATTTAGACAGAATGGGCAGCTTTAGCATTGTTACATTGCTATGGAATTGATTACATTGTATCTGTTGTATTCTGTCTTTTACTATTAATAAACAATACATAAAGTTGACTCCAAGATGTCATTCTTAATTTATTCAGACCTAGTTGTTTCCCTGTGCATCCTGCTACCATAATTGGCGGCCACACTCATGGAGTCTACACAAGTGTATGGGGAGTGTATGGGCCCACTCTCCAAGCAGACACATGGCCCAACCAACTCCACATTTCCCCCCAAAATTCCTCAATATTCTGCCTGTAACACCAGCTGCTTCCCATACCGTTACTGTACTTGCAGGATGTACAATTAATATGAAACGCATTATGCCCCAATACTTATGCAAATCACTTCACCAGGCCGAAGTTCTAGTCACATTAAATAGCGAAAATAGCAGAACGTGTTGCGTTGAGCTTGTAGATCTATGATAGCTTGTAGATGTGAGATATGAGATGAGAGCACCACAGTCGGTTGACTCTTTTAAGAGAGGACTAAAGACCTACCTTTTTAACAAAGATTTGTTTTACCTCTAGGCTTTATGCCCTCATGTTTTAAATGTTTTCTTTCAGTTCTTAGATGTTTGTTAATGATTCTTTTTTTATGCAATTGCCTATCGTATCACTTTGAGATTTTAACAAATGTAGAGTGCATGATAAATAAAATCTATCATTATTATTATTATTATTTACAGTGATGTAAAGTAACTAAGTATTTACTCAAGTACTGATAAGTACACTTTTGAGTTTTTCTTTACTTTACTGGAGTATTTCCCAGTTTCTGTACTTTTACTTCTACTCCACAACATCTCAGAGGCAAATATTGTACTTTTACTCCACTGCAATTATTTAAAAACTTTAGTTACTAGTTACTTTTCAGATATAAATTATGTTATTATAAAACATACATTAACCACTTAAGCCCTATTTTATACATAGGCTATTTGAAAATAGCCGATCTACAAGCTCACAACGCGTAGCATCGCGACGCGTTTATTTGTCATTTATCATTGGAAATATATTTCTAAGAATCATACCAATACGGGTGGAGTGCGTGAATTCATATAGCCTATTATGTGAAGTTATTGTGTTGTTTGTCCTGTTTATGTTATTACTTTATTATATACATTGTTATGGTTCATATGCAGGCCACTTGGCAATGGTGGAAAGTAAAGTACAGTTTGAGGTACTTTTACTTTACATGAGTGTTTACCAGTGGTGGAGAAAGTACTCAAATTAAAATAAAATAAAAGTATCAGTAAAAGCATTGTAATAAATGCGGTTTTCTATCGTTTCGTAGAATTTCACAAATGTTCAAATGTATAAAATGTAGGCAATAACAATTTTTTGAAAATAGCAGATCTACAAGGACTCCGGTTACCCATTATATTATATGTATTATACATGTAATTTATCATTGGAAATGTCCCGCACAGGACTTCACTTGTCCCGGTAAAGGGAAGATGCATAAAAACAAGAACGAAATGACAAAAGTCATATTCTACCAGGTGCTCTGTGTGTGTGTGTGTGTGTGTGTGTGTGTGTGTGGTGTGTGTGTGTGTGTGTGTGTGTGTGTGTGTGTGTGTGTGTGTGTGTGTGTGTGTGTGTGTGTGTGTGTGTGTGTGTGTGTGTGTGTGTGTGTGTGTGTGTGTGTGTGTGTGTGTGTGATTGTTTTCATAGACCTGATTACTTGTTTTTCGGATTGCTTGTTTCTCGCCAAACCTGGCAACATTGAACGCGACGGTAAACGCTAATAATGTTTTGTATATAAGTGGTGGCAACATTTTTAGACACCACACGGGTCTTCCCAACAATAGCGAAGATTGAAGTCAGTGTGAACATGACGCAGCACCTGGTAAAAATCTGTGCGTCTGCCTGCCTATGTGTTTGTGTGCTGTATAGGAAGGGCGCTAGGACCCTGGGGGTGCCGCTCTGTTGACATGGCAGACTCAGTGTGCGTGCTCTCGTGTCTGCCTGTGTGAGACTTTCCTCATTGTGTTTGTGGAAAAATGTGTGCTGGTTCAAGCGGGCGAAACAAAATAAAGGTGCACGTGCATCTAACATTGGCATTGCTCTACTGAAAATAAGTTGCTGCATGTGAGGTTACGGTATATCATACTAACTAGCTTATAGTTAGTTAGACACGGACTGAGCTACAACAGCATAACAGCCAACGTGCCTGGCCCCAAAACTGTGTGGCTATTCTGAAAGAATGAGCTGTCTCCTCTCCTCCTCCTCCTCCTCCTCCTCCTCCTCCTCTTCCTCTCCTCCTCCTCCATCCCCCCACGCTGCAGCAGCAGATTAGCAACTGTTATAGTAACTGTTCCAAAATGCATAGCTTTCTGTGTATTTTAGGGGTTTGGGGGGGGCTGGCTTTTTAAATATAATTTTCATAGATTTCTATGTATTTTAGGGGTTTGGGGGGCTGGCTTTTTTAATATAAATTTCATAGATTTCTATGCATTTCAGGAGTTTGCATTTCAGGAAAAAAAAGTACCAAAATCCGCCCAAAACCGTGAAAAAAATCGCGCGTGCACGCACGTGTGGGGTGCTGATCAATTAACACAAATAATGATATATAGAGCAATGGTGAGATCAAGGATAGACTATGGATGTTTGTGCTATGGAACAGCAGCCAAAACTCGAACAAAGGGATTCTACCGTTGCGCCTCAAGCCTTAGACGGCCGGTCCGGTGCGTCACAGGAGTAGGGACAATAAATGCAGAAGAGAGAACACTGGAGCAACACGGACAGTTTAGGCCTTTTATTTATTTCGGTGCAGGTAAAACAGATAGACTGACGTTTCGGTCTTTCGACCTTCCTCAGAGTCATAGGTGGCAGCAACAAGGTAGACAGTTATATACAGAGGTGAGCATGGGCTGTTCTCTCAATAAACCAATGGTGGATGGCTCTCTGTTTAGTGGTAATTACCTGGTACTGCATGTCACAGTCTCAAGGATGCGCCTATCAGTGGTGATTAGGCTTAGTTCTGGGCATGTGGACCATTTAGCATATTACAAGATATAGAAAATAGTCTACACATATAGTGCCTTGTTAAGGTTGGTTTAAAAACAGTGTATAAGTAGAAAGAGGCAAAATTAGGCCAATGCAAAAACATTTAGAATACATTTTGACTAAATAATTATTCACAAAAAATAGATAATTCACAAAAAAGATAATTCACAAAAAAAGGGGAACACTCTCAAGAGTACAGAGCACGCAAAAGCAAAGTCAGGAAACCTCAGGGACCGTCTATAGAAAGCATGAAAGGCTCAGTTCTTCATTTAGACCATTGGGTTCTAGGGTGTCAAGGTTATGGATCCATAATGCTTCTCTGCGAAGCAGTTTGTTAATTATGTCTCCACCCCGTGATGGGACTGAATTTTTTTCAATTCCCCAGAATTTCAGGGATGCTGGAGAGCCATGATTTGCTGATTTATAATGCCTGGCCATGGCATATTCTGGGTTGTTAGTGCGAATAGCAGTTTTGTGCTCGCCTATACGGAGTTTAAGTGGTCTCTTGGTTTGACCAATATATGGCAGTCCACAGGGACACTTGAGCATATATACCACATGGGTTGAGTTACAATTTATAAATGAGGATATTTTGTATTTTTTGCCTGTACGTGGGTAATGTAATGGGATGGGTAAAGAATTTAGCATTAGTTGAATTAGAGCATTGGGCGCAGTTTCCACATTTATAGAAACCCTGTGGGGGACTAGGGAGCCAGGTAGGGGGGGAGGGTGTGTTCATGTCCGAGTGGACAAGACGGTCTCTGAGGCTTCTTGAGCGTCTGAAAGAAAAGAGAGGACCCTAGAACCCAATGGTCTAAATGAAGAACTGAGCCTTTCATGCTTTCTATAGACGGTCCCTGAGGTTTCCTGACTTTGCTTTTGTGTGCTCTGTACTCTTGAGAGTGTTCCCCTTTTTTTTGTGAATTATCTTTTTTGTGAATTATCTCTTTTTTGTGAATAATTATTTAGTCAAAATGTATTCTAAATGTTTTTGCATTGGCCTAATTTTGCCTCTTTCTACTTATACACTGTTTTTAAACCAACCTTAACAAGGCACTATATGTGTAGACTATTTTCTATATCTTGTAATATGCTAAATGGTCCACATGCCCAGAACTAAGCCTAATCACCACTGATAGGCGCAACCTTGAGACTGTGACATGCAGTACTAGGTAATTACCACTAAACAGAGGGCCATCCACCATTGGTTTATTGAGAGCACAGCCCATGCTCACCTCTGTATATAACTGCCTACCTTGTTGCTGCCACCTATGACTCTGAGGAAGGTCGAAAGACCGAAACGTCAGTCTATCTGTTTTACCTGCACCGAAATAAATAAAAGGCCTAAACTGTCCGTGTTGCTCCAGTGTTCTCTCTTCAGCAGCCAAAACTCATTTGAGGAAACTAGATATACTGCAAGCAAAGGCATTGAGAGTGTGTTGTGGTAGCCTGGGATCCAGCTTGATTCACTATGGTCTCTTTAGTTTTTGCCACTTTATGATTCGACGTGACCAGAGCCTTTCTGAGCTGGGTAAAGTCGGGCCTCGTGGTGAACCAGTTTGAGGTGGTGGTGGACAGTAAGGACTGTGGCCCTTCTGGAGCTGATGGAGGAGGTTCAGCCTGCGTCGACGTGAGCACGTCCATCGTACTCGGGGGGGCGACTGGTGAGAAGGGAGAGAAGGGAGGGCACGGAGGGAGGACAGCTCCCCAACGAGCTCCCGGATGGAGGCCCTGCTGCACTCGAGGCGACGGAGGAGGCGGAGGAAGGCGGAGCGGGAGTACTGCCGGAGGACCTCGCTCAAT